>NC_142200.1:125780758-126090854 GCF_049639895.1 Pseudopodoces humilis
TAACAAGCAAATAAGCCATTTTCAAGTCATTTTCAAGATAAGTAGATGCAGGAGAAAATTACCTGGCATTTAATTCCATCATCCTAATCTGATAAATGAAGAGAAATATGGTTGAATTACTGTTTTAATGATGCCTCTGATATTATTACTTTTTATTATCCACATCCTTATTGAGACAGTTTCCAAGGCCTGTTGACAGAAGCAACATCAATTATGTTCTTCCAAGCTATATAACCATGAACCATATACAATATTAATGTGTAAGAAGAGACTAAGAAACTTTCCTGTTGGCTCACAGTTATGGAAAAGATTTCCTTCATAGACATTATGATGTCATTAATCCCTTCTGAATTTAGATTAACATTGGAACAGAACAAACACCACAACAACATCCAATTATTATAATTTTTCTATTAAATTATGCAAATGCCACATTACTTTTTTCATGGTGTCACTTCTTTATTTAAAAGGTTACTTCATGATCTTTTCTTCAGTCTTGACTTTAAGAATTCAATTTACAATGCTGCCTACAATGTATTTTTAATAGGTAAACCATCAGGTATTTCATGGACTACCTCTTCAGTATTCCCCTGTATTGATTTTTGTGCCTTATCTCATCTCATCTCATCTCATCTCATAGATTTCTTTAGAAAGCTGTACAATGATTTTTTTCCTGTACTGGTGAGTATCTGGCATGCTACTACTTGCCACCCATAGTATGCTAAGATACTATGCAATAAAAACTTCAATAACAGGACAAAGAACGAATTCACAGGTTAAGGCTATCAAACAACAGTGCTAGGCTGAATATGATCCAGAAAGTGTTAAAATGATAAAAATTTGTCTAGACCAGGTTTTTAAAATAATTTTTTTCCTCGTATCCTTCCCAGTCAGTATGCTTTAATGCTGTCTCATACTCTTGGCTGTAGGATGAATTAGACACAAATGGAAGAGTAAATATTCACACATTCACTTTCTGTAAACAATTTTAATAGCCAAGGAAGAAATCAGTAAAGTTTTCATTTAATTTATGAGTGATTTTTTTTTTAAATAGGAGATATAAAACTAAATGTTGGAGATGAGTGAGGCTCACCAACAAATTTAATCAATATTATTTGGCCAATGTAGTAAACAGTGGAAGTCAAATTCATTCAGTTTCAGATCTGAAAATCAACCAAAACCCACTTTTTTGTGGTATTCAGCAGTTTGCACGGCTGATTACGTCTTAATTTTAAGCATGGGATTTATTTAGATGTGTTATTAATGAATTTTCCTTATTTGATAAGAGACATACAGACTGCCTTGATCATCTGCTAAAGGGATGGACATAAGAACAGTGATGTGGAACCTCAGAATCCTATTTCTCCTTAGCTACAGGTCTGAAGGACCAGTGTTCTAGATTCCATATTTTAGAATCTAATTGCCTCACTGCAGCTTTTGGGCTAGCAGGGTAAACAGTTTGGTGCAATACAAATATGAAGGTACTTATCAGTCTGTGAGATCCAGACTATGTCACAGCTTGAAGGCTTTCAATTTTACAAAAACATAAGTATATCAGATATAGGAAAGTGAAAGAAGAACATTTTGCTCAATTCTGACACTGAAATATCTCTAAACTATCATATTGAATGTAATGTTAATTAAGCAACACACATTGAGGCACTGTTGGGAGATTAATGAATGCCTGGGAGTGGTGTACAGCTCAAAACTATATTTTGGTTATAAAACCTAGTCAATAATTAAGCCCCAGTAAATGCCCTAGTCTGAGACTAATATTATTTTAGGGAAATTAACTGAGAATTGAAGAAAAGTCTTAAACATGTGTGATGTCAACAAAATCTTTATAGAAGCAATTGCAGTTCTTTCATCCACAGACTTTTTGTAAGCCTTAATATCCTTCCGTCATTCAATAAGGCCCTGATATCTTGTGTAATCATCCTTAGTAATTTATATATATATATGTTATAGAAACACACACACAGGTAACATATGGTACCTCTCCCAGACACCAAGCCTCTCAGGTTTAAAAAGCAGTATTTCCCTCCAGGTCAAATACCTTAATACACTCATTCTGCAAACTGCTGAAAACCTGCCTCTATTGTACACTATTTTACTCAACTGCTAAGACCTAAGGGATAAGGTTCTACAAGGCAACCTCCTGTTTTTGTTTTACGCTTCCAGACTCAATTTTTATCAACTTGTGCATGACCATTTTTTGGAGTTTGTTCAGACAAATGACAGAGCATCAAGCTTTGTAGCTCTAATTCACACAAGGTAACAACAGATTTCCACAAAGCCTAATTAGGAATCTGTAAACAATAATCCTATTTAAAGAAGAAAACATTAGCCCACAGGAACCAAAACATGAAAAAAACCTCCTTCAATTGTTTGCATTGTGCTTCAATAAATTAACATGAAGGCAGCTTTTTTGTTATTACTGAAAAGTAAAATTAAAAAAAATTAAAATAAAATATATATATAGACACACACTGTGTTAAGAGATTTCCTCTGGACGTTGTTTTCCATGAAATTTATGGTCATGAACATGCTTGAAAAATGGTAATTTAGAGTAAAGAGAGGAGGCATGAGGACAACCAATACAAATTCAAATCTAAGGAAAAGACTCAGAAATTACTTTACCAAAGGAGTTTTCAAAAGTCTTGATCAGAGAGATTGAAAGAAATGTAAGGAAAGAAAATTCTGTGGCATGTTAGGTTCTAATGAATATTCTTTTTTTTCATACACAGTAAATCTGTCTCCAGCTCAGGCACCTGTATAATCAAGACACTGTTAAGTTTCTTTGAACTCTTCTAATTCAGGTTTCATGCATCACATTTGTTTAAAATGTTTAATAACTTATTCACTAATTGCTTGTTTAAACCTATTCCGGCTGCCAAGCATTCTGTTATAACTGATAAAATATAGATCACTCTGAATATTTATGTGTGATTTTTGTGCAAGTGACATTTATGATTAACGCAAACTTAATTTGGTAGTGGAATCAAATAAAAAATGTCTCTGTGTATTCTACTGGAATGATTAGCAGAGGCCATTAATCAAGAAGTCCCTTTTGTTCTTAATTTCATGCCACATGAATGAGTAAAGACACAAAGGAACTGAGTATTTCATCAAGCTCTGGCTTTCTTTATGTGAAATATTCAATTCTCTCACAAGAAACTTCCATATCTTTAATGTTTTTAATCACTGCTCTTTTGTGTGTGGCCCTCTTTGTGAAGTGAGACCTGCATATCATTCAGGCAAAAATATTTCTGGAGCATAGCATAGTCATGAATTTGATTCCAAATGCCTTTTCATATCAGTGATACAGTTACATCTGAAAGCTGAGCAAGGCCAAAACTGGCTCAAAAAACTTCTTTTTTTAAGTCTGCAAAGGTCACAAATTAAATGAAGAAGGAATTTTATTTGGGAGTTGTCAGGAAGCTTCCTTTTTCCTCCGTAATTTGTTCCCTACGTACTCAATGTTGGCTGTCAAAATATTGATATACTAGAGCTAAGGATGATCCAATGACATACAAAGATAAAATCACAGTCTGAATATTCTCCTAATAATCAATATCTCAAGAATTTAAAAAAGAAAAAGAAATAGCTTCTTTTTACCATGTATAAAAATGCATTATATCTGAGGTGAGTGAAATTTAAAAAGGCTTTTAATTGCAGGCCATTATCACTAACAAAAACAGATAGATGCTGAATGGATGGCTAAAGACATTTTGCTCATTGCTGATTTGAGTAAGGGTGAATAATAAAAATTATGTGTGATTTGGGTTATATCAATGTAGAAAAAATATACCACTATGACTAACAGGTACACAACATGTTTAAGTATGCCCAACAAAGAGTTATAACAGTGAAGAGAAGCCACTTTTTCTTCAGGATGGCAGTAGCCCACTCCAAAAGTCATACATGGTTGTCATGTCTTAAATGAAGCTCATCAGAGCACATAAAAACAACAGGAATATTTTCATAACTTTATGTATAACTCCCAGGTCCTATTCTCCCAGGTATTTATAATTCTGTGTGGAAACTGCTGATTTAACTGTTTGGCTCACATGATTTCAGAACTTACAAAAGCAAATGGCTCAGATTTATTTAAGCTGTTACAAAATGAACTGCAGAGCTAGAAATCTGTACATTTACCAGCTTGCAAATAAACAGTTGTCAAAAACTGTGTGGATTTTATGTTTGCAAATTTATACAGTACCAATTAGAAAATAACAAAACATCTGCAGTTGTCAGAAAGAGCGAATACAAGGCAAACAAATTCAAATTCACATTTGAAGAGTGCATTGAAAGATTTTATGGATACATAAATATACCACTACGAATAATTACATTGTTAAAACAATGCCTACCACTTAAGACTGTAATTCTTATTTTTCATGTCCCTCAGAGTGAAAGAGGTATGTCTTTGCCTTAAAAAATACAAAAAATTACGAAAAATACTGAAGACTACACAGAAAATCAGTCACAGATTTTTTTTTTATTACCGATGGTGCTGGATTGAAGGCATACAATATGGTAAAATTCAGTAAACTAAGTAGTGTAAAACTGTCTGCAGACTATTTTACAGAGCTGAGAGCTTACCTGAGGCACATGTAACCCAGATAACTTGAGTAACTCACTGCCACCATGAACAAAGCAGTGGAGGACAAGGCAAAGGACAATTTTCCTCTTTGGATACTTTAAACAAAAATACATATTCTTTCCCTGATATCATAAAATCAAAATCAACTCCTAAAATATGTCTTGAATTCTTTAAATTGGAAATTGTACACATTAAATGACGTTCAGGTAAGTAGTTATGGTCTGGTTGAGAATACAGAAACATATAAAATTTTTTACCTTTAATGTTTCTTGATCTGATTTTATAGATGTGGTTCATGTAGCAGTTTCAGAAATGGTCTGATTTGAGATCCTACTGTTTCTTCAGAGCCCATAAAGAAATCAGTGCATATTTTGTACCTTAGAAATACAAAAAGACAGTGTTAATATTTGCTAATCAGTTGACTCTTAATGAACTTATCTATTTCCTGCCATATATCTTTTAGGAGGCCTTTTTGTTTTAAGAATTTATTTTTTTTTTTAATTTTTTTTGTCTGCTTATATGTCTAGCATTGTTTTGAAAGATTAATTAAAAATTTGATTGTTAATTATTGTTCTTCACATCTGAGGTAACACAGGCTTTTAGTAAAATCTCATATCTCCTACTAAGACTGATGTCTATTTTTTTTGCCAATATCTTAATCTCCCTAGTAGCTTTGAGAAAGGAAAAAAGGAATCATAAAACATATTCTTCTTCACAGCAGTAGTGTGTGATTCTCAGTTGTGGCTTCTCCGCTTGTTTCCCAAGGCAATAGGCACCCAAACTATTTTTCACTAAAAGAAGTGTACTGCCCATTACTTAAATTACAGTGCTTTTACCCAGTTTGAACATGAGAACCTTGTACAAGATTTTCTGTAGAGAAAAATAGAGTTTTGGTACAGATGTCAATGCTTCCCTGACTTCAGTTTTAACCAGCACAAAAAGCAAATGTCAAAAGACCAGGATAAGAAAATTGCAGAGGTTCTTAACCAAGGTCATTTTCTTAGTGGGTGTAAAATAGTAAGTCACCTTGAATAAGAGTGTATTGAGCATTAGAGCCACATAAACTTAACTTACAGGAACTCTGCTAAGTTTGGTGTTCTTGTTGAAAATTATTTAGGTTATACCAGCTTCTTGACTTGACATCATCCCTGATAATTACAAGCAACACCAAAAAAAAAACCCATACAAAAACCTGACATTCTGCAGAGACTGAAAGCAAATACCCGTGACTGAACTTAAATAAATCACCATAAATATATGCCAGTTCTGCCTGAAAAAAGTCACTGAACGTCTCTAGTCAGTCCTCTGTGATGTATTCTTAAAGATTAGCTTGCTCCAGGTGAAAGTAATCTCCAACTATGAGCATGAAGCCTTTTGCTGTGGATGTTGAAAGACTAAAATTCAACTTTAAATCAGAAACACATGCAGGCAAGAATTCCACACTCAGGTTCCATGAGGAAAAAAAGTGTAGATGAGCTGAGGAATGAAGTACAACCCCAAGTCTGGGAGTGAGCTGCAAACCCAGACGTCCATATGGGGCCTCTATTAAAGGTTCTCATTTGCTTTTTTTCATAAGCTTTACAGAGACAGAGTGGAGATACACTTTTCTCTGCCTCTCCTCAGCAAGCTCAGCACAGAGCAGCTGCTCAGCTCTGTAATGATGCTACTCACTACAGTTTTACAGTAAAGGAGCTTTGACATTTTGCTTTGATGCAGTAAATATATAACAACCACAAGTGAGTAAAATCAGTTATATTGCTTTCTTAGTAACAGCCCCAGATGACTGCCTGATCACTTACACTGTTGAACCACTTATTGGCTTCAGTTTGCTAAGCCTTATGTTTCCCATACAGAATCTGTCCTTTTTATTGTGTGCATGTGTAGTCTCAAACCCAATAAGACCTTATGCTAGAATAAAGCCCCCAGATAGTACTGTACTACTAAAAAAGGTTGGTATTTAAAAAAAAATAACAGCTGTTAATAACAAAAATCTCTCTTAAAGAGATAGCATTGAATGCTCCAGAATGCACATACTGTTGAGTTTCTTCTTGCTACACTTGTCCTTTGGGCTTTCAAATGCGAAATTCCCCACACAGTAACAGTCCAGTCTCAGTTCCTTGAAGAATTTTAAGCTGACATGCAGTAACAGTATGAGGATTTCCTTCCCTAGGTCCCCTTTTTTCTTCATTAATACAAACACTTCCCTTGTTGATAGTGTCACTTTGTAAGCGTTCATTACCTATTGATCGGGCAGTGTAGAGTGCACGGATGGATTGGCAAACCCCCACAGAGGCCTCTTCATTTCAATGAGCTCCTGACATACCATGCCACAGGATTTCTTAACAGAATATTGACAAGCTCTGGCAGATTCTCCATTTTATGGACTAAATATTGTACTTTGTGTTTGTTTCGTCTGATTTTCTGTGATTTTATTGTCACTCATTGTTCTTGAGTTTATTTATCATGTGAGTATTCATGATGTATCAATATAAATCAGATCAAAAACAGATTAAAATCAAATTAAAATTAGACAACAGGATGTCAGAAATAGAGTTTTTGTAGACATCTATATTTATGGATTATGCATGTGCCTAAATATGTATATATTTGTGATATGTATGCATGTACATGTGAATTTAGAGATCTGTGATTGGCATGCACTACCAGTGGGTCAGGCCCGAGATTTCTGGGATTGTGTGCTCATGTGCTTGGAGAGAGAAAGGTGCTTCCTCTCATCCTGTCATTCTCTAAATAAGATATCTTACTCTTGAGCTTGTAATTGAGTCAGGGATCATATCTTGGTATTATGGAAATGGTGAAAAAAGTACCTCATGACGAAGTGGAGAGATGTTTACAGAGTCCTCTGGGGAGGACTACAGAGGCTGACATCCTCACAAAGCAAAAGAGAAAGGGAGGAAGGAAGAGCTACAAAAAAACATATCTGTCTATATTGTGTGTGTCAGTATGTCTGGACTGGGAAGACAACACAAACTTAAGCCACTAAAGACATATTTGGGGGCTGTCTCAGTAAAGGTGAAGAAATGTAAAGCAAACAAAGGATAAGAAAAAAAAGAGGAAGGGAGAAAAAATGTAACATGGCCAAGGAGGCTGCATGTATAACTTTGCTTAAAGATTGTGCTGTACTATCAAGAAGATAATTCTCATACTCATAAAAACAAGCTGGTTTAATAAATACATACAATCAAAATAAGTGGCAATTCCCTCTGGCACTCTAAAAATAATAAAACTGGTGGTGTTATTTTGAAAAAAAATACATGTAAGAATGGCTGAAAATACATTTAAAGTTGTCCTGAAGGAGAAAATATAATAAGGTGGAAATCTTTTGACACTGAATAGGTTTTTGCCTTACCTAATGTGTAAACTATTACACAAGGTATGTTTGTAAGACAAATAATTTTTCTTTTGGCAGTAATTTGTCTCTTAACAATATCAATATTTTATTACCCATAAGCCATTACATTATTAAATTCAGTGGCCTGCAGTAAGTAGTACAGTTGGCTGGGTACCCAGCAGTAAGTTTTTATTACTACTCAAATATTCTAGTGATTTCAGGTTATATTTTTAAAAAGAACAATTATTTTTATAAGTGTATATAAAAATGAGCTAAAAAAAACAAAGCAAAATCTAAATTTTTCAGTCTTTAAAAAGCATTTAAAAAGATTGTAATAATTTTTAGAGGTATTTATTATATAATGCGTATAAAATGAAATGGTCTGTATGTCCATTTAATGTAAATGATAGTTATTTTCATTTAATCCATAAAAACAATGTCATATAAACTATTACAGATGTAATGTTGAGGCTTCTTAATGTGCATGTCATTCTCTCTGTATGAACCTGTTTGAATACCTGCTGTCAGCAGTGGCAAACTTGTCATTCACTGTAATATCAAACCCTATGAAGACAGTCTCTCTAAGACTGCTCAAGTGTTTCCACACCTATATACATTCTAAAGGATAAGAGACCCTTCATTAAAAATTATATAATTTATGTTTACAGTTTCTGTATCAGTTGCTACCAGAGATACAAAAACATCTATAATCTGGAGCTTATTTAATGAAATTTGTTTGAATCCCTCTGTTCTTGAGATGAGGTCCCCACATCTCTTCTATAATATATCTGGAGTTCCAGCATTTCTCCTTGCTTGTGATTTTGAAAAATCATATAAACGTGAAAACTTCCAGGGGCCAAAAGTATTTATTCTCAGGATTGCTGCTTTGAGTTTTTTTGTGGGGAGAATGGTTCTGGCTTCTTAGGCTTAGAAGGCCTTTTATCTGGATTCAGGATGGATATTTTTACTTAGAAAATTTGGAGATTGAAGACTATATTGACAGTCTTCAGCTGACTGTATTGAGATCATCCTTCATGAATTACCCAGGTTTCCACATCATCTGCACATTAGCTGTCGAGTCTAAACTGATGCGAGTCATCTGTCTCTCCAGGTCAGAAAACCCAAAGGACTCAGTGGTTCACATTGATTTCTGCTCCAAAGGACTGCAGGGATTCAGTCACCTGGAGTCACTCAGTCTGAGAGGTTCAGCTTGACCATAGGTGCAGTTCTCAGGCTGTAATCGTATTTATCCACTTAGGAGCAGTGAGGCTTAGAGCAAATAATGTGAGTAGTTTTGTCTAGCATCTCCTCCCTTTTTTTTCTGTAAGGAAAAATGTTATTTATTATTGCTAATCCTTGCAGGCTATGGAGAGTTGGGAGTTAGGAATCTAAAATGTAATTTGTATTCACATTGAAGTTTACTGTCTGGAGACTGTGTACTAAATGTGTGAGTTCAAACAGCTGTAGCTGCACCAACATCTCATGGAAAGCTTATGGAGGGCAAGGAATATGAACATTTTCCAGACATTAAAAAAAAATGTATTTATTTTTTATATATACATAATGTGTTGTGCTCTGTATTTATATCACACTTTTGCCAAGTTTGCTTCTGCTCACTTAAGGAATTGCACTTATTATGCAGATATTGTTCATAAATTTTTGCCTTTTTATGTTTAATGACATCTCTTTTTGATCCAAACTATAAAAAAAAAAATGCATCTGATCAGAATGAAAAATATGTTACTGTTAAAATGCAAATATTTTATTAGAAATCCTGCATATTTGCCATAATTTGATTTCTTTCTGGCAGAATACTTTTCTGCTCAGCCCCAGAAAATGAAATTGGAAACATTTCATTAATTTTATAAAAAAGGAAAGGGTTGAGTGGCATCATAGTTCCTTTGTATTTTCCCCCTCTTCATTTGTGCAACTATAATTACTAATTCTTTGTGGAATGTTCATGTCAATCATTATTAATCTCTAATTTCTAATCACAGGCATAAGTAGGTTTAAACTTCATTGCAAACCTTTTGAGAGTTCTGTGGGTTTTGAGAGAGAAATGACATGTTGCTGATCTTCATAATGTTTTCTGGAGATCCTTGTCAGTAATTTTTCCAAAGGGAAAAAAGTTATCAGAAAGAGGAACAAGGACAAGAAAAAATGAAAAGGAAAGGACCAAGATTCTTTCTAGGCAAGAAGTTATGTTCCAGGATTTTTAACACTTCACAATTATGGCTAGATTTATTGATGGGTGTGACAGTTCCTGGTTGCTCTGCTTCAGTGAAAAGGAAGATAAATAAGGCAACAACACCTGGGAGATATGTAGACAAGATTAGATGAGAATTAAGAAACTCATCTGAGATTCAGAAACCTATGAAAAAATCTGGCAGAGCTGACTGTGGAAGTTTGAGCAACAAGAAACAAATTGCTTGGAAATTAAATTAAAGAACGGTATTTTTAGGTTGTTGCTTTATATGAAATCAATCAGTGGCAGTGAGGCTAGCAAAAAGGAACCAACCAGAATTTAACTTGAAAAAAATGAGTGCCAATCATATGTTCCTTAATACAGTATGCTTTTCAGTATTTTTGGGTTGCAGCCATTTCTGGCAGTTGTTCAGTAGCTATTCCTTATATGTTCAAAAATATACTGTAATCATAACTTAAGTTTTCCAATACTGCAATTTTTCTATCACCTTTTGTGTTCACTGTGGCAGTCCTACTTACCTGTATGTCAAATCTGACTTGTAGAACTGAAGTATAGAAGGGTGAAGTAAGTCAAGTTTACTCACTCAGTGTGCTCATGATAAAAAAAAAAAAAAACTTGATTCTTCTTATTAAAATATGGGGACTGATTCCAAGTAATTTACAGTTCTGAACATTTCTGTATCTTTTATATGGGTTCTATAACGTATTTCACAAATGACCTCTAAAACAAAGACAAACAGCAGAAAAAGGTATGAACCAAGAGACTGTTTGGTAGTGGGGCCTGGAGAAGGCTAAAATTAGAGGGATCCCCTGGAACAATTAGAGTGAACAGTGCACTGTTCCTTACTATTTACACACCTAAAAGATCCCTTGTATTCCTCTCAGTGCTCACTAGTAGTTAAAAATAAAATCGGGAAAGATTAGAGGAGAAAAATAAAACCATAAACTCATAGGCATTCAAACATTCTCAACACAGTGAAACTATTGTTCCCCCCAATTAAAAAAAAAAAAAAAAAGTGGTAGAACTGCAAAAGGTGAAAGGAAAGTCAACAAAGGTAATTAAGTGATGAGATTGATTTAATCTCTCTCTATGAGTGGAGGGGTTAACTGACCTATCATTAGTCTGAACAACAGACAGCTGAGGGGAATATGAAAGAGGTTGTAACATAGGGAGGAATGAGGAAAAGATTAAGAGGAACAATTTAAGAAATAAAGGGCATCAGATGGATTTAGTAGATTTAATGTACATCTAATCAGGTAGTTAAGCTATGGAACTCATTGAGTTGAAGCTGAAGAGATAAATTGTGCACACTGTTTTTCCACTTTGTTCTCATGTTTCTTTGTAGTTGGCCACAGTCAGGTATGGGATAATAGATTAGCCTTTGTTCTGAATGCTTTTGTTCTGAATGCATGCTGTTATATCTATGCTCTTATAAAATACTTTTACAATTATAAAATTATAAAAATATTATAAAATCTTTTTTACAAAATAATTTAAAAATGGGTAAACGTTTCAGACAAAAGACTAAAAAGAGAATATTAGTCTCTCCTACTGAAAACAACAAACAACAGAATAGAGAAATACAGAAAAGACAACCAGTTGATGCATAAGTGGAAGAATACAGAAAAAAGAATTTAACAGGCTGTCCAAAAATTTTCCCAAACCACCCACCTAAGAGGAAAGCAGAGGCAAGAAAAGCAATGGAAGAGTAAGTTACCAAAATGTGACTAAAAAGCACACCAAGCAAATCTGTGGGGCTTGGCCAAATAGCATGCAATTACTACCTTAACTAGCAATTAGATGGAATAGATAGAGCTTTCATAAATTTTGCCCAAAACCTTCAAATATAAATCCTGTTACAGTATTCATCCAATAGGCAATGCTGTTGATCTAAATGGAACACAGTTTAAGATGTATTAAGTTATCTTATTTCTTAGTGTAGTGAAGAATGAGCATAAAAATAATCCTTTCTTGACATGAAGATATGCAAAGTATTGTCATGCTGTAACTTGAAATCTTCTAGAATCTAGTGATGACAATTTGTACTGGAATTCCCACTATTATATTGCAATTGGAAATAACCAAAATGACTTGACAGACTATAAATATAACTTTATGACACTTTCACGTGCTTTTATGTCTTCTTGATATGGGAAGTTAACACATGAACCATTTGGGGGACAGTTAAATATGGTCTTCAAAATACTTCTACTTTTTTAAAGATCTATCTAAGTCCAGGCTATGTTAGGCTTAAATGGGGAGCAGTTTTCTTTTCATGGCTCCAAATTGCTTTTCACTTAGCACTTGGCCCAAATGCTCACTTTCTATCAGATTTAGGATGACATCTCCAATAGTCTTCTGTTACCACCCTTATATTTTATATTTCATTCTTCATGTTTCTTGTATTGCCTGTCTTGTTATACACATTACTTTGGTCGCAGTAGTGTTTCAGAGCTACCATTTCCAGATTTTTTTCCTCTTGTTAGCATCCCCTGCTTCAGAGAAATTCTGAGCTGGTAAATAGACATACCTGTCCCAGTTTTTCTTTCCACAGATCAGTGTCAGCAGAAAGTGCATATTTTAACTTTCTAACACTTTCCCCATCTACCTGCAACAAAATGTAAATGTTCAGGCTCTTGTTTCCAAACATGTGGGGAAAAAAAAAAGATGTAGATTCTTGATTTACGATATGTTTGCACTTCCCAATCTGCTTTTCATAGAACCAACTCAGAGTACCAAGTGCTATTATTCTTGGAACTAAATTGATCTTATAATGTTGTAACTGGATTAATTCCATGAGAAATAAAACAAAAGCTCTTCTGTTGCTCTGACAAAGGATGATTAATCCTGAAAAAAATACCTATGAGAAAAAGAAATCAGCTAATAAATATTATCCAGAGGAATAAATTAAAGAGTTGATATTTACTTTAAGATCTGAAAAATACAACTATCTGCAAAAAGGCAGATAGTAATATTCACCTGAAAGCAGGGTAAATATTACCCTTTTTCCCCTTACTTACCTATGTATGTACATCATTCCCTCTGAGAAAAGAATTACATTTTCACATGTAATCATAGAATGTCTATCATGAGAAATCTCTGATCTTAATCTGGGCCACTGGTCACAAAGTTAAGATTAAAATAATAATCAATAAACTAATCTGTTGAAATCCTTTGGAAAAATGTGTACAGTACAGCCAAAGCAAGAATAATACTAAAACTAAGAATTATAATAACCATATGTTATTCCAAATGTTACAATAATTTTTACTTTAGTTCAGACAAATATGTTTAGACTAGATATGTTTATAAAGAAACTGGATTGAATTTATGAATCTTGAAATACTAATAAGTAAAAAAATGAGTTAGTTCCAGGTACTAGAGATAACACAGTTTATGCCAGGTTTGTTGTTAGTGATTAGACTTAATACCAGACAGCATCCTTGATCCTGGTCAAAAGACACACCGTAAAGTGAAAAGTCCTTACAATCAACCATGAAAGAGTTGTGCTAATCTTGTCTTAGAAGTCACTTCTTACATGTCTTAAGTGGATCACACTGCCCCATGTCTTTACTTTATAAGGATCAGATCTTTCCATTCACTCTAGTGAGGAGGATAGGACGACTGAAATACAGAAATGGTTTGTAAAATTCTTTCATAGATACTGTCAAAACTTGACATGAGGAGCTTTTAGACTGAAAACAGCAAACAAATGAGTTACTAATCTCAAATGCCTGTGTGTATAAGCTGACAGCTTCTGTCTGCCCCTTGCCTTTGCATCCAAAATGCTTGCCTGATGTGGATGGCAAGAACCTCTCCAATCATGCTCTTTGGCTGTTCCTTCTGAAGCTGTCAGCCCCATCGCATTTCAGTGACTTTCCTCTGTTTTCTTTACACTGTGCAAGTGTCAGCTTGCTGTGGGGACTCAGAGCAAAGGCAGCTGTGCAGCAGAACATGCCAGCTGCATCAAGAATGAGAGAGAGAAGGTCAGCAAAGAAACTCTGGAGGATCTTACAGTCCAGATCACATCACAGGGATTGAGAGACCAGACCAAATGTTGTGAAGACCAGCCAGCTCCATGGCGGCTCTGAGTATGTTCTTTTGGGCTACCTCCAAATTTTTCAAACAGAGCTTACAAGTTTTCTTTCCTTCAAATAACTTTATTACTAAAGTACCTAAATCTGAGCTGTCTTAGATCATTCACAACACACATTAATTTTTCAGGGGAAAAGACATGAGAAAAATAAGTTTTACTGGGACTTAATCTCACTGTGTTGATTGACCATACCTACTAAGGTCTTTCAACATGAAACAGACTCCTAATTTGAAAAATAAATCTTTCAACAGCTATTTTATCAAGGGGTATTCAATATGATGCTTAAAAAAATTAATTAGACTTACTAATATGTATTTTATTCCAAATAAAATTGCTAGTCTCCATATCTATAGTTCTGAACTGCATCCCCTAAACAAGTGTTTATCCAATGGGGCAAGTGAAGAGAAACCTGTACTCTGAGATAGATACATTAGAATTCTAAATCTATATGTATACAATGGAAAAAATCACCTTTTGAGGCATAATTGCTACGAAAGCTGCAACATGTGCCCTCCAAATTTGATACTAATTCATTGTGTGCTATGCAAATATGGATGCAGGATTCTTTTTGTTCTTATGAGTAATGCAATTGATCTGCACCACAAATAAAAATTGGTTTTATTAGTTTTGACTGCAAATACAACAAACAAAAATGTTGTTAGACCAGGAGAGATTAACTTTCTCAAACAGAATATC
The DNA here is from genome assembly GCF_049639895.1 of Pseudopodoces humilis. Classification (NCBI taxonomy): domain Eukaryota; kingdom Metazoa; phylum Chordata; class Aves; order Passeriformes; family Paridae; genus Pseudopodoces; species Pseudopodoces humilis. The sequence goes on from NC_142200.1 coordinate 125,795,715, forward strand.
TGACATCTTTGCTGGAATTAATCCCATTTGTTCTTATAATTTTTATTTGCTTCTGCTATCATTTCATAGTTAGGAAACCTTCCATTTCAACACCGAGAAGCTCTCCAGGTCAGTTTTATAGTTATATGGAATGACCTTTTCTCTTTTGTATTGTAGCTCTGCTCTTGGCAAGTTACATTTACATATAAAAGCATTCTGAGAAGATTTAATCCAATATTAATGTAAATTTGTTTTGCAGTTAAGTACTTTGTAAATAACTGATGTTACATCTACAAATCCATTATATATATTAAATACTCTAATGCCACATATTTTCTTAAATGAGTAAGGGGATGAGGTTTACAATCAATGTCCTGGAAATGCAGCAAAAGTGCAACGACACATTATGAAGGGAATAATTCAGAAAACTCATTCTTGTTTAAACTGGCATTTTAAATGTCATTTCAGCCATCTTATATGTAATTTGAAAAACATCCTCCTCAAATTCTCTGTTTACTAGGGCCCTTGTCAATCAAGACCTGACTGGCAGTATGCACCAGCGTCAAGCTGCTCTGATTTCCTCTAAGACACGTTCTTCACCCCACAGGGAGCACAAGTTATCATAAATGCCAATGTGAACATGTATTCACTACTGCAAGAGTATTTCCCCCATTGATTTCCTTCTGTGTGTGAGTGTGAGCAAGAGAGGAGGGGGTGGTGGCACAGTACTTCAGCTCTTCACACACTACATAACATTCCCAGTTCCAGAATTAAATTACAGAGAGAGATCCATAATATTCATTCAGTCACTACAATGGCTCCCTTAGCGCTCTTGTTACTAATGGTGTAGGCTCATTTGTGAAGATTTTCATGCAGTTTTCTTGAAAGGGACTCAGCAATCCCCCGCTTCTGAACAAATAACAGACCAACAATATGCTCACCAAAGGGGTCGCCTGGCATGAATCAGGTTATTTAGCTCTATTTGGCTAGGAAAGAGTACACCAAGAGAGAAGAGGAGAGTAGGAAAAGGGGAAAGGCAGTAATCTGCAAACAGCAGGGAGGGCTGAAGTAAGAAATAACATAAATGAGCTATTTACACTTTTTAACTATAAAAATAAAGCCTCTGCAATTAACAGAAGGCTTTCTTCTGGAACAAACCTGTTTATGTTAAGTGTATGTGGCTTTAAAATACTTCTGAAGGAAAGAGATTTCTAAAATCAAGGTCTTCATTCTGTCCATGAAGTCTGTGGACTGTAAATCACGGTGTGTTCTTTCCCAAGGCAACCGACAGCAGATTAGAGAGGATGTATTGGGTGTTCCTTTATGATTGCCTCACCAAAACGCAATAAAGCTCCTACAGGATGTTGAATCGCAAAAAGAAAATACATGTTTCAACATCTTAGCAGCAATCTTGATTCTTTCTTCCTGGCCAGATTTATCCTGCCATGATTGCTTCTTTACCTCAGGCTCTCTACAAGGAAAGTCATTAGGGCCTCTACTGTCCAGCTTCAGTAAGGGTCTTGAGATCTCTCTCCTTTTTTATTCTGTACACTGTCTCAGGAACATTTGATTTCATTTAGTTTCCCTGTTGTATCCTGTGATGTTGAAGGTTTTGGACAGAGGACTGAAACTATTTTCCTCCACCTGTTGGCTGCAGGCTTTGATGGCAAGGCTGTCTTTTCCTAGAGAGATCATGATGGGGAGAGGTAAGGGCAACAGAAAACTTTGATCTTTTCACCAGAAAAGACGTCAACTAACAGAGAGATTTCAAGTTGCTGTTATGACTCCATCTTGGCTTCTAAACAAAAATTATATTCTCATTTGCATAATGGATTTAATACCTGGTCTTTTATCTCAGTGCTTTAGGTTTCTTTATTTATTTTTAAGCTATTAACAGGAAGAAAGATTAAAAAATTATTTATCAGGCTCAACAGTCACAGACACTTATAATTCTTTATTTGACTTCTCACATTCTATGCAATGAGAGCTCAGCATGCCACAGAGGTGAACAATCTATGTGGGAACAGTTAATTCTTGTGTTACTGGCATATCAGATGCTCAGTCAGAGCTCCTTTAAATCTTTTTATCTACCAGACTGCTGCAGATGATGAATATACAGAGGTGAGAAGTTATGTCAGTATTGAAGTGTAGATTCTAGGTACATGCTTAGTCCTTGTACACTGACTGACAATAACTAAAATATAATTATTTTCTGAAAATTCAGGTAGTCATTCCTTCTTTTGTTCACGTATAGAATTCAAACCTGTTTAAGATCTTTTACCTGTATATCTAGGTATTGGACCTTGACCCAACAAAGCACTTATGTATCTGTTTAATCAGGAGGGAAGTCCCATTAGTGTTGTGAGAGCCTGTACAGATATTTGCCTGCATAAGGCAAAATGCAAATAAATGTAGGCCGCCTATGAAATCAAGCCCTTTATGTAAAAATAGATTTTATTAAAGCAATTATCAGTGAAATCTGACTTACAGAACCACTCAAGGGAGCTACAAAAATATTGGCTGCCAACATATATTCTCTGTTAATGAAGACAGAGCAGTACTGTACTCAGCTTTTTGGACATAGTTTTGGACAGTGCATTAGAACAGGAGGTTGCTTATTAAAGGTGGCTTCTTTTAAAACTGATTGGGACAATTTTTAGCAATTAATTTAATTAAATTTGCTATGAATTTCATTGCTATTTAACATTTCAATAATTTTTAGTAAGATTTTTGGGTATAGAAAGGAATTGCATATCCCACAAGCTACTGTCTGCTTAGAATATGGGGCTGAAGTGTAGAAGGGTCAGGTTCAAGAAATGTCTCTGCCTAATCAGCAAGGTAGCTCTTCACAGAGAACAAGGACCTTTGACACCCACATTCCAGATTTAAGTCACACAGATAATCTGTATCATTCAGATCTTTCATCTCTTTTCAAACTGAAAATGGATGTTTAAATGAATTCAATTTTAATGCAGTATAGCAAATACATTCAAACCTTTTAAAGTTGCTGCAAAATTGAAGTGGCATCCTCCAGACAATTCTAAACTCTTGCAAAATTTTCATTCAGCAGTGCAATAAACATAATGGTGCCTTATGAAGGACAAATGCATATTTAGGTAATGTGTATGTGGTACTTTGTAGGCAGAGGCAAATGACCTCTGCCTGCACTTCGTGCTGGCCAGAAGCCAGGAGGATGTGATTAGCATAGTGTTGAGCCAGAACCTACACTAATAAAGCTCCCTGATTGTAGAGGCTGCTACCTGGGCAAAGTTCCATACTAATGATGCTTGCATAGCTTCTGGTTACATCTGTGTTAGTGTGTTAGGTCAGCGTGTGCGTGTCCTTCTGAAATGAGCGTCCTGATACCTCTGCTCACTGTATTTTTGTGAGCATAAACTGGGTTCCTTTTCGGATGAAAGGAAATGGGAAGGTCTGATCTCAAGGTGCACTGAAAGCTGTGAAACTGCTAAGGAGAATGCAGTTTATAAGGTCAGACTAGGAGTAGTCTGAAGTAGAATCCCCTAAAATTTGTACAGCATAGACACTGAGTGCTCAAGTTGAAGTGCTTTGCTCTGTTTATTCTCAGCTTCTGTCTTTATTAACAGAGTGAAGAGGTTCAGTTCTTCTAGTCCAGTATACTCAGTCTGTTGTGTTCCATGGAAAGAGAAGAAAATCAGTGTAAAACATCATTGTACTGTAATTATGAACTAATGATGAAACAGAAAGTTTGGAAACATGAATTTATCTTTAAAACTTATGGAAACATCCATCAAAAATATATTTTAGGTATCTAGTAAAGATATTTAAATGTTTGTCCTCACTTCCTAAGTATATTTATAAATAGTGAGTGGATACAAGTTGCTTGCTGGGGAAAAATCTATTTCACAGTCATAAAGAATAAAATATTTCATCTGCTTTAGGCTCTGACTTCAATCAGAACTAACACTCAGCCTTGGTCAGTCAAGTTCTGAGTACAAGCAAGACTGAAGCTCTCTATGTAAACTCTTCTTAATTTATATTTTTAATTTTGATAGATATTATAATTTTTTTTTCTTATTTCTGCAAATTTTGAAATTCCTCTGAATATAAAAGATTTTGCCTTGTCGAAGGCAAAGCTTTGAATCTTTTATTGTCTAGGATGTTTTACAGTTTTGTGGTTCCAACACTTAGAGAAAGCAATGTTAATGAAATTATTTCCAGAGATTCTAGAGCTGCTAAGTATTGTGCGGAAAACCATGCAGTTTGTTAAAAGACATTATGGCGTTTGGAATTTCAGAAATCTGAAACTCTAGGAATGCCAAAATAAAGGCTGTTCTTCATCTTTAATTCACTCTTTAACTATTTACCTAAAACATCCTGTGTCACCAATAGGCATCCTGTAAGCATTTTTCACTTTATGAACATTGTGCCAGCCCAGCACTGGATCTTTATGAGCTTAATTATTGTTATTACAGTCATAACTCATAATGCCAAACAAACACTATAGATTTTACCTTCAGAAAGCTCTTTCTTTTCCTGTTGGATACATGTACAAGAAGGGAAATAAAAATGGCTTAAAATTAGAAAAATGAGGCACAGAACTTGGGCTATTTTTGGTTTGTTCTGCTTTGTTTCACTTTGCTTTGCTCTACTATACAATTTGTACTTCTCACTCTATGTTCATGCAATGAATTCACGCCGCGCCCTGCTATGCCTACCTGTCCAGGGACATGTACTCAATACCTCACAACTAGCAATAAGCTTTCTCTCCTCCAGATTGCCTACACTGAAGAGCAAAGATGCTTAGGAAAGGTGGCAGAAAAGCAAAAGGATGGAGGGAAAGTAAACACTGAATCTTGTGTATTTGGGTATAATGCCCAGTGTCTTTACTTGGCACTGCAGTGGCTCCTACATGAGCACTTACAGATGGAGTAGTGGCCCTTGAGACACAAGATAGAGTATTGGCTTTTGTTTTATCCTGGTGTCTTTTTCTTATGGTGGACTTGAATATACTTAGGCAAATTTAAATGAGGAAAATTAAGCTGGAAGATTTGGGTCTTTTTTTTCATAAAAAAATAAAACAAGAGCTGGTTAAAAAAAGAAGCCATCAGTCCAACAACTGTACAGCCACAAGAACCCCGGATAAAGGGAAATTAAAAATAGATAGTTTTTAAAAGAACATCTCACAGCATTAAAAACAAAACAAAACAAAACAAAAAACCACAATCATGATAGAATTTCCATTATATCAATTACAAAACAACATGAAAGTTCTTTCCTCTAGAGAACTGATGCAATTAATAGCAAACAACAGTTTTAAAACAGTTTAAACCACACCAAAATATGAAAGAAAAAAGCATAAAAAAAACCCAAAAAGCATTTCCTTTTACAGAATAGAACAAATTGACAAACTTACTTTTCATATCTTTATTAAACAGGTAGAGCCATTTTTGATAAGGCATTATACTGAACAGACTAGGTTGCTTTTAGACTGATGTAAAGCATAGTTTGAATGAGAACAAACAAATGTATCCAGAGCTTTCTACCCATTTTTAAGTAGCCTAAGATATGAGACTTTCTTAAATACTGTGAATGGTAGTTATCTCAAGAATGACATGATTAGTCCTTCTTTTATATGAAGGAGTTCTCTTAACTGAAATCAAGAAGTAATTGTCCATCAGATAACAGCAGAAATTAATTAACGTTGATTTAAACCATCCTGCTCTGATTAACAAAATAATCTTTATATCTGTGTTGTGTAACTTAAAAAATATTAACTATCAGTAAACCTGAAATAGAGATCTTGATTTCCTGTTTGAGTAAATTTCATTGAAATAGTTTAAGCAACCACTTTAAAAGTGTGCAAAAATGTCAACTTGATGGGATGTCTTCCTTAATAAGTTGAGTGCATAATTATATCATGTTGTACATTTGTACAGAACAAAACTGAAATATTATCTTCCTTTGCTCCAACTCCAACATTGACTCATCAAGTTGTCACCATCTGCTCAAAATCTGAGATTTTTGGAATCATCTTAACTAAGATAAGATTTGGGATTCTGCCACCAGACTGATAAATTAGAAATAGAACAGTTTTATTGAAGGGAACATATACCAATTCAGAAACACTGCTACTAATGTGTATACATTGCCTGCATCAGCAACCAAGTGATAAGGCAGAACAATTTACTCCAGCTGTCCTATAGGTCCTTTTCTTTCTGTCTAATTAGAAGCTTTTCTCTACATGGAATTCTATATATTCCATAAAATCTTTTGTTACTAGGTAATGTACTCTCAGCTCTCTGTCTAGCTTAGGGTTCTGATTGTTATGGTATGATGAACAGTGTTGCTTCTAGAAAGTCAGTAAGACTTCTCTCCTTGGGCATCTTCTTGTTATGACACTGTCGTTGAAGATCATTCTTATGACACAGGTACATTTGATTGCAAACCCAGAGAAATTCCAGACCCTCTGGAATGGTTTCTGCTGAGGAGAATTATGCCACAGCCCAAGAGCAATTGATAGAATAGCAGAAGGTGAAACAGATGCAATGGAAGAAAAATGAACAGGTGTCTGGCACTAAGAGAAGCTGGAGCTAGTTTTCCTCTCTGTCTGGTGTCTAGAAGAGATAATGGTAATACACAGCCTTGCCAAGAATTTGTTGTTTGCACAGTGTTTGTACACCCACCTGTTCCATCTGAAACTGAGCATTTGAAACCTGTCAGCTCACCTGACTAAAAAATATAGAAAAAAGAGATTGATGTGGTTTTGCAATGTGCCTGTTGAACTGGCAGAAGACATTGAAAGCTAATAATATCCATGTGAGGGAATATCAATGCCTTTACAGATTAAATGAGATTTTTTTTTAGTTGTTAACTCTCTCTCTCTCGCATTCTTTAGTTTGGATGTGGTTGTGAATATGTGTATCTGATACACCTATTACAAAGACTACCTTTATTTTCACACTTCCTTTTGCCTGTGAAGTAGGTATTAAAATCAGCAATGACAGAACTAAGAAACATGCATTTGATGTATTTCATGTTATGAGATATAAAGTAGAGAAACTCACTTACGTTACAGTGAGATATGCCCAGATAACTACCTAAGCATCTGAATCAAATCAGCTGCTAAAAGTAGATGCTAGACTAAAGACTAAGTCCAAAGTTAATCAACACTTTTTAGGTTAACTGAATGAGATATGGTTTCTTTATTACAAGAAAATTTGGATGGTTAAAAAATTGTAGCTACCCAGAAATGAGATCAGAATGTTGGGGGAGAAGGGAGTAAGAAGAGACTTCCACAACTCACACCCAAGCAGATGCAGAGTGTTTCTTCCCACTTCATAAGTATCCCCTCAATAGCTGGATGTGTGCACAAACTTTGATCTTGAGCTGGTAGCTTGTCCTGCCACAGCTCCAGTCCTTTACAGATAGCATCTTTTTCATGTAATCAGTTGTCATCAAAATCTCCCTGCTCTGTTGATTAGCATGTGAACTGCATCTCCCCTTGCTGTATTACCCAAATTTTCCTGTCATTAAGCTTAGTCTAAATTTAAATTCACTAGCAGTGGCTATGGATTTATAATAGCTTAAATGAGGCTATAATTTGGTCTATTAACTCTGTACAGCTGACTACCAAGATATTTTTCTTTTCTGAGTAAAAATTCATGTTACCCTTCTGAACACAATTTCAGCATCTGCCAACTATTTTTTTAAATACATACTGAAGCATATTTAACACATCACATGCTGTATTTTGTTTAACACTTTCTCAGAAGTAATAAGTCAGACTTGTGTCTCCAGAAAGGAAATTCTAAGAAATGATAATGTCTATTATTTCTTATTTCTCCTCATCAGAAAAATACAAAACAATGCCAATATCCTGACTTACTGGAGAGGACCTGAAATTTTTCAATGTACTACTTTCAAGAGGGAAATAGCACAGTGGAAAAAATTTATTATTGAAGAATCCAATATAGAAAGGCAGTACCCAGAATGACCAAAGGCCGGAGTTTAAAATACGTAAGGTACAGCAATATATTTTCCTTTAACATTTTAGTAACCTAAAGTAAAGAAAACCTGAACCCATAAATAATACTAACAAATTGAACACATTACTTTTTTGTTAACCTAAATTATTTTTTCACCATTTTTCTAGGCATCTTTGGAGGGAGGCAATGGGAAAAGCACATCCTGTTTATAAAGCTTAGCAGATCATTTTGTTCCTTTCCATTTCTTTTCTTCTGGAAGGATCTGGAGATTCAATCTATTTTTATCCTTTAAAAAATAAAAAGCATCCACAGAACAGGATACATTTTCACATTTCACATCATCACCAAGAAATACAGAGCCCTGACAAGCGAGATAAATGAACAACAAACCAAAAAGCACCGGAGAAGGGTCAAATCCATTTGACTTATAGGCCATTGTAGAGAACAGTGGGTCATACAATCTTTTCTTTTGTTTCTGAAGCTACCAAGTAGAAAGTATATAGGATAAATGCTGCCCAAATTTCAAAGTAAAGAAAGAGGAAGGTAAATTACAAAGGGCTGGCTATGCCAGGTACCTGCATCTCTTATTCACACTTGTTAGTACCTAACCTTGACTCATTTGCTTAATATAGGTTCAGGATAAGTGGCAGATAGTCAGAACTTATTTTTCAAATGATTTCTTTATTTACGATACAGTACTGTTTTCCTTAGTTCCATCAAATTTTATTTGGCTGAAATTTCTCATTGCAGAAAGCAAGACTGGGTATAGGGGTCCTGGGATTTGGTCTTTTGTGTTCTTAGCTGTGTTAAAGGTGAGAACATTCATTTTCAATGCTTGCTCCTTTACTATCCTACATAACTTATGTCTCTGTTGTCTTTTTTTCATTTTTAAAATATATAATAGCGGTGCAAAAATTTTCACTTTGACAATCTCATTTTAGGAAAAAATCTCTTCCTCTTCTCTTCTCTTCTCTTCTCTTCTCTTCTCTTCTCTTCTCTTCTCTTCTCTTCTCTTCTCTTCTCTTCTCTTCTCTTCTCTTCTCTTCTCTTCTCTTCTCTTCTCTTCTCTTCTCTTCTCTTCTCTTCTCTTCTCTTCTCTTCTCTTCTCTTCTCTTCTCTTCTCTTCTCTTCTCTTCTCTTCTCTTCTCTTCTCTTCTCTTCTCTTCTCTTCTCTTCTCTTCTCTTCTCTTCTCTTCTCTTCTCTTCTCTTCTCTCTCTCCTTCTCCTCTCCTCTCCTCTCCTCTCCTCTCCTCTCCTCTCCTCTCCTCTCCTCTCCTCTCCTCTCCTCTCCTCTCCTCTCCTCTCCTCTCCTCTCCTCTCCTCTCCTCTCCTCTCCTCTCCTCTCCTCTCCTCTCCTCTCCTCTCCTCTCCTCTCCTCTCCTCTCCTCTCCTCTCCTCTCCTCTCCTCTCCTCTCCTCTCCTCTCCTCTCCTCTCCTCTCCTCTCCTCTCCTCTCCTCTCCTCTCCTCTCCTCTCCTCTCCTCTCCTCTCCTCTCCTCTCCTCTCCTCTCCTCTCCTCTCCTCTCCTCTCCTCTCCTCTCCTCTCCTCTCCTCTCCTCTCCTCTCCTCTCCTCTCCTCTCCTCTCCTCTCCTCTCCTCTCCTCTCCTCTCCTCTCCTCTCCTCTCCTCTCCTCTCCTCTCCTCTCCTCTCCTCTCCTCTCCTCTCCTCTCCTCTCCTCTCCTCTCCTCTCCTCTCCTCTCCTCTCCTCTCCTCTTCTCGTCTCTTCTCTTTTCGTCTCCTCTCTCTTCTCTTTTCCAAATGAGAATTTATATTTTCCTGACTGTGCAGAAAGTTGACAGTTGTCATATAAAGGGAAACAGGAAGCTGTAGTCAAATGATAATACCAATTTACTGCATCTGCTAGTCAGGAATATCATCATGAAGTCTTGGTCTCAGAATAGGAAAGATCAGAGGAGGAAAGAGCTGCTGTCAGACAAGTGGGATAAATTAGTATGGAAGATTAGTCAGTGATTAATATGTTTCAAGGGTTGTTTTTATACTGTTACAATTATAGATATATACTTATCTCCCCTTCCTGGCTTGTCTCTATTTATGGACAGTAAAAAGATGAAAGGGAATAGAGAGAGAAAATGGGATTTTTCAGAATGCTGATTGTGCAATCAAGCTAAATACATGGAGAAGATTCAAACATCAGGAAAGGAAAAAAAAAAAAGGAGGAAAAGAGGAAGTGAGCAATGTACAAAAGTCAGATTTATTATCAGAAATTAGTCTCCATGATGTTGCTTAGGGATTATTATAACTGCAGCTATTCCTCTCTCTGAAGCATGAAATACAATTTCAGCAGTAAAAACGATTTCTTCTGATTAAGTATCATGCTAGATTCTGACATTACTAATGTATGTTATCTTCATTGTTTACATCATCATCAGGACCACCTCTGCCATTGCTTTAATAAGACATGAAAGTTTTTACTTTTTCTCCAAAAACCTTCTTCCTGTTCCCATGCAGTGATCCAGTTCATGCAAATAAGCTGGCTGATTTGTCTTCAGCTTGCTTGATCTGGCTCATTAGAAAACAACACAAGCATTGTTATGACACATGTGAACAGGTGGGACAGAGCCACTGAGAAAAAAACTGTTCAGAGTTACAACATGGTTATGAAATGGCTGCCATAATGAGACAAATATGATGTTAGGTTGGACTAGAAAAATATATACGTTATAGACAAAACTGTACCATTTTTTTTCCTGTGAATCTGTTGATGAGCATACTGCATCCAGAACAGATTATTTTGTTCCAGAAAAAACAGAATAGAAATAAATATTTTCATATATTGAAAAATACCTGTAATCAACCAATTAGATGCAAAGTGTTCTTCTCATTACCTCTCCCTGTACTTTCCCTTTAGCAGAGTGAACGCCATAATAATTCTGTATTGGACATTGCTATGAAGGTGACCTTATCTCCATTTCACTGAAATTCAGCCTTCAGTCAAATGAAGAAAAAAAGCTGTGAATATTTCCTAGCGTTGCAGAATACCTAAACAGATAATTACTCTTACCTGAATCAAACTGTCATGAAACAATTTTGTTTGGGAAGGATATATGAGAGTCATTTAATCCACTGACCTGCTAAAAGAAGGACCAGGTAGATTACTTTTCTCAGTGTTGTGTTTAGAATGTATCTCCAAGGATGTAGATTATACAATCTCTCTGGGGAACATATTCCATTAATTTAATAGTTTTTCTTAATATTTGCCTGGAATTTCCTCTAGTAGGTATTGTGTCTACAGTCTTCTGTCCTGTCATCATGAACCTTCAAGAAAAGTCTCTTTTCATTCTCTCCATGTTTTCACATCAGACATAGATAGTAATCAGATCTCTTTTCGTCCTCTCTCTTTTATACTGAATAAACCAAGTTATCTCAGATTCTCCTCATATGCTGTGTGCTGCAATGCCTTTTCCATCTTGGTGACTCACACCTTTGTAGGACTCACACCAAACTATGTCAATCCGTTCTACTGAGGAGGACCAAACTGGACAAAGTAGGCCAGATAAATAATAATGATCTTCAGATTACTCTGTATACTTGGTATTATTTTCCAAATAAGTTATTTCCATGTAAGAGATCTCAGCTTCACTGCGGGAATTCTCTGAAATGCATTCAAAGAGTGATAAAGTTTGTCAAAATAAGCCAAAACAAACATTTAAAGTAGAAAAACATTATTGTGATACAGTATTACTCATTACAGTGAGTATACATGTTGAATATATATACTGAATCTTCCACTCTGTTGCCATTACTGACATTTCAGGAGGGTCATGATGAAACATTAAAAAGCACAGAAGAGAGCAGCAAAGATTATAAGGAGTATATAAAAGTGTGTTTCAGCTCTAGAAAACCCATGGCATTTGGCACTATTGTAAATATTTTATTTCCTTCTTGTACAAATTCTACATGTGTGTATGTACATCCAGCTCATTTGCTGGGCATGCAAGTTTTCCTACAGTCACATGTGGGTTTTTGCTTTTCAGGGAATTTGGTTTGGTTTGGGTTTTTTTTGTAGGTTCTTTATTTTGATTGTGTTTTTGGTTGGTTGGGTTTTTATGCTTTATGGGGTGGGTTTGCAGCATCTCAATAGGAACTCACACTCCAACATTAGGTTTCCTAATGTTTCCTCTTCTGGGACTGCCAGGCTACTTTGACCTGGGTGCAGAGTAGTTACACCAATTCTGTGTAACAGAACCTGGGGCCAGGCTTTTGAGAATTGTCTCCTTCTCTGCAGCTTTTGTTTTCACGTGGCATGACAATGCATAGCAATACAAAGGAGAGAGACAGGACATAGTTTTCACTTTACTGTCACCAGGTGCTGTAAATCACTCTTAAATCACTGCTTTGAGTTCTGCAGGCATGAACCTTCTTTCTGGTAGTTTTGTTTAATTTCCCTTCTGCTTTTTATAAATAGTCTGTAAATGGAGCCTAATATTTTTCATGGATGCTTGAGTCAAATCTAAATAGAGGAATACTAAAATGAGTATCTCCTCTTCCACCCAGTTTGACTTTTCTACAGCTGGTGAAAAGCTGGTTGGGTCTGGAATAAATCATTTTCATCTGTTTCAAAGCATCTGTGGTGAAAGAAGTATCAAAATTAAGCAAACCAAAACAAACCTAAACCCCAGCTGCAAATTTTCAGATAGTTCTTTTTCTGTAGAGTGTCAAATTTGCTACCTCAAAGTCCAATTAGAGTTCATTTTCTATCCAGTCCTGCAGCTGGCAGAAGCTGAGTGAATTTGCCAAACAGCTAATGAAGATTTTCACTGAAATAAATGTTTTTTAAACAGACACAGTTCAACAGCTTTAAATCCTATTGTAAAAATAGGTATGGACTCCAGTTTTAAGAGATTTAGTAGTTACTTATTCTAGGACCTTTTCTAGGTGTTTAAAAGGTCTGCCTGACTCAGGAAGGAGTGCTATTTTTGAGTGGCTGCACAGTTTTTCTGAGAGAACTTAAACTCCTACAGAAAGTCACTAGGAGACCAGACAAAAGTCAGAAATTGTGAGATTAGTGGTATGTGAAATGTGTGCTGGAAAAAGGATGAGAGCACAGAAAGAACAGCATCACCTGAAGAGGCATTTTCCTTTCATTTCAGGCAAACTGAAAGGTCTGAACCGCTAAGGTACTGTAAGTTTTCACCGAGTCACATAAAACACCCAGATGTGTATGTAATAAGGAGAGAAGTGTAAGTGGCTGTGAGGCACTGAGGGTCATGCCTTCACTTTATGCATTTCTTGCATAAGAACAGAGGAAGATTTTCCTTTGCCTTCACAGTTGATAAAATGTTCTGTTTTGATTTGTAGGTATAAACATATAACCAAGTGAGTGTATAGATGATAATTATAGACTGTCTGTGATATACTTGCCCTTCTATGGGAAAGTATAAATTGTCATATGAAAACAACTAATTTTTAATGAGAACACATCTATATTCCAGCTATTTTCTCACCATTTTAATATAGGATTAATTCGTCTGATGATTTTTTATGTCTGAAATCAGTGATGGTGAGAGCGGACACCAACTAAAATTAAGTTGGTCATTTCTGAGATGACATTAAATCTAAAATGCTCAAAGGGAAATTAGTTTAGAAAGTCTAGTCAGGAATGAGCTTGTACTGCCACAGTTGGGAAAACAGACAATCACTACTTCAAAAGGAGTTAATAGCCTTGACAAAATAAAAGGATATGTACTCCAATAGGGATCCTCCTATTTATATGTTGTAGGAACCATTAGAATTTTGGCATTCTTCATTATTCCTGTCTTCAGTTCTCTTGTTTATTTTTATGCTGGGTTTTTCCTTTTGAAGGTAATGCTTCATATTCTGTGTATTTTAACATATTTGAGGGCAGGAATAAAGAAAAGGAGAGAGAAGCATTATCTAAGCTCAGTGATGTTAATATGTATCTTCCGTTGACATTTTTGCACATTTTAGGTTCCCGTGTCCCTGTTCAAAGACTTGTATTTGTCTGATCTTGAAGTCCAAACTACTCCAAGCCTGCATTAGATAGGAAACCAATTTAGAAATCCCATTTCCTGTAAGCATAAGCCAAATAGCTGGATGTCTGATGAATTTTAATCACAGAAATAAGACCTGAGAGACTCAGTGTGACTTCTGAACTGTTGAATAGGAAAGAAGTGTGCTTAGTTAAAATCAGTGTTGTTGATTCGACAAGTTCACTTGCTTAAAATTCACCTGTTGTTTCTTAAAGAAAACATAATGCATTATTGATTTAGTAACTGATATTTTTAAGTGTCTATTTTGTGATACCCCAGGTCCTTCTGCAATCGTCCTGCATCATCCTCCCGTGTATATATTCTTCTGGTAGTTCTGTTCCCCTTTTGCAGTTATATGTGGACATAACTAACTTTATTTATTACCCATCACAGTAGAACAATCTTCACTAGCACATTGAATATGTGTAAAAAAGCAGCCACTCTAAAGGAAAAAATATCTTGGCAATAAGTAGTATACCCATTTAAAAAAAATATTTGAATGTTCATAAACTCAGAGCAAAAAGCATTTAAACAGAGAAATAAAGATTGCAAAAATATTATAATACTGCCAGTTACTTCACAGAAATGCATTAATCTCACATTGTTACTTTTGAATTTTTCCCTGTCTGCTGCAGGCAGTGGTACAAAGTGGTTGATGGCTACAGTTTGAGATATAGACTGACACTTTCTTTTGCAGCAGTCATGAGTGAGTTATTCCAATCTGTGCTAGCACAGCTGGAAAATTTACCTTCACACGGCTGGAATTCCATTTCAGCCTGTCATGATACACTACACTGCGTCTGTTTCTTCGTGAGCTACAGCACCGATGCAATGTGTTCTCTAAGGTTTCTGCTATCACAAATACAGTCACTAAAGCCATCTATTAAAAGTAAGTTGAGATTGAAGTACTTTGATATCAAAAAATAAATTATTTTCTAAAGAGTCAACTCTCTCGGGGTTAGAAAAACTTACATAATACCATGATTTAATTTCACTTCTTTCAAGTTTTTTACAACTGCCTTTTTGCAGTTAATTTATGATGTTTCTGGGCCAGGTGTATTTTAAGATTATCTTTCTTAGTACTTACCAATAGGTAGACTGCCTTAGCTTTTATTTTCTTAATTTCAAGGGAAATGGAAGGGACTAAAACCCTGATAATTGGTTGACATGAGGGATATACACATGAAGTAATTAATATGGGTTATTCCTTCAAGAAGTCAGCAGCAAAGAAAAAGTGAGGCCTGGAAACTGAACCAAGCAAAAGGCCAATGTGCAAGTTTAGCTTTTAGTAATTACCTCAGCTTCTAAATATGAGCATAATTTCATTTAACACTACAATTTCTTAAGTCCATGAAGAATTGCCATTAAGATTGTGAATTCAAGTGGTAGCTTTCCTCTTTTACTTTATTGCAAACATTTAAAATGTTTGTTGAAACTAAAAGTATCTTCAGTGTTGGAATTGATTCTCAAACATCACAAAACAATTCCTTCATTTTACCCCTCTCTCTCTCAAATGCTAAGCAGCAGACATGATTGCTTTGTCTGATTCTGTAACATTTATCTCACTTCCTCTCCCAATTCACTAAGAATTTTTTCTTCTAGAGTTAGCTGGTGGTGTGAAACATGTTCTACAGTAAATCATATGTGTTCACAGCAGAACTAAGTGAAAGGCACAGCTTGCATTTTGTGTGCCTTCAGCTCAAGTCCCCTCTGGCCAAAATCAGTGTGTTGATCACAGCGCTGTGTTTGTAATGCAGGCAGAAGCAGGAGGCATAGAAAGGAGAAGAAATAAGAGCAGGGGCAATTTTTTACAGTTAGTGAAGCTAAAGCAAGACCTGTAATATCAGATTTTTACCTCTTTAATGGTGATTCTTGTTGTTGTATGTGGCAGATTACAGACATGACTAACAGCTCTTATGTATTTATTGACCTTTTTCTACTTTAAATGGGCTAGCCATACATTCTGTTTGTTCATTTTTAACTGGGAAGTGGGTGTTGAAATGTTATGTACAATGTCCTTCTCTGTGCCTGAAGAAATGAGCTACACCATGGTGAGTACAAAGAAATAAGCTTTCACTTGTGTAGGCAGGTTATGGTAAGCACTGTAGAATTTTTTGAGTTTATAAATAGGAAAATGTATTATCCTGCTGTGGAAAATGCAAACACATTCAATAGCAGAACTATCATTTAAGCTTTCAGAGTTCAGAATACTGAGGAGTGACCAGCCCTAAAGTCTGGTTTTTGCAGCTTGCCTCAGAGGTATTTAAAAACAAGATTTTAAAAGTTCTGAGTCCAAGGGAAATTTTGAGCATTCAAAACAAGTTAGGACCAAATCATTTGGTTTAACATTAATAAACCAATATCCTTCCAAAGATACAGTTTTATAATTAAAATGATAGGACCAATGCTGTGGAATGATGACTTCAAAGGCTATCAACAGAGTGACACTTTTAGTGGACATTCTGGCAGTATGTTAGAGGAGACATTTCAAAATTTTGAGGCAATGAAGATGGGATTTACTTTACTTAAGTACCTAAATTATAGACTTTTAATCAGTGTAATCATTCTGGGAAGAGACTGTCTCCAAGGAACAATCTGCAATTATTTTGCCTCCATTTTAGGGATATTTTTTCCATTCAAAAATCTATGGAGATAGTTCTTAATTATTTCTGCACTGTCTATGCAGACATCCTAGGCCTCAAGCTTAGTCTAGACAATTAAATTGTAGATAGCTGCATCTTGAAGGTCTTTCAAATCATGTGTTTCTATAATTAAATCTGATCTTTTTAGAAATCAGTCCATGAAGTCTCTCTTATGGAAAGTTTATCCTCTGAAAGCCTATACCACATTGCCTTCTTAGTCAACAGGTGTCTGTTTCTTTAGCATCATATCTGATTTTTGTTTGGAGCTAATATTGGTGAACAAATGTCTAACTCCTTAAGATGAAATTGTGACCAGAGTTTGAAAGTCTGCACATCTTTCAGTGTAGAAAGAATACTAAGGTTTAAAATCACTCCTCTGGTTTGCAGGGGATATTTCACAAAAAGGTAAACCAATAAGTCTACAAGTACCATGTCAATTGCTAGAGATTGCATGGTGAGAAAATGAACTCACCTCAGGGACATCTGCACCCAGGTGAGGCAAATTTCTGACTTTTGGAAGAAGAATTTCTAAAATTATCTATTCATTCTCAAAATTCTAAATTACAGGAAGTTTTATGCACAGATTTGATTATGAGTAGGACCCCTAAAAAAAGTATATAGAAATAAGGACACGATGGCAGAAAAAAACCCAACCAGCTTAAGATGTGTTGATGAAAAGCACTGTAGAAGAGGTAGATGTCATCTTTCTCCATTGAATATGTAGGCAGCTTGTACCTTCTAAATGAAATCACTTTTTACACCTGCTAAACTTTTAGAGGAAGATTTCAAAGACTGTGGGCACCATAAGTGCAATGCATCCTTCAGTACTGTGATATATGCAGTAGGTCACTGAAGTCAGACCTATGGATCACTTAGCAGTAGAGGTGAGGGTGATGACATTTCTCCTGTACATGTGTTCTAAGTCTTCTCCTTGACCTGTTTGCATTATTGCTGAATGAGGAAAGCCTGACCTGAGTCGCACTATTCTTTTTCAAAACATGCTTATAAGAGTCAGTTCTGTAATATGAGACTGCTGCCAACTTGAAAAATCACAGAAGGCACTGCAAATATTTCCATGCTTTTCACTCCCCTCCTGACTCCATGCTTCTGTGCCATGGTGAAGACAAGTATTCATCTTTGTCTAGATATGTGACCTTATTAATTGGAATTTCCATTTTTTTTTTTAAACAGACATTATTTTACAGGGTCTTCATACAACATGTACTCTGAATCTCAGCAATGGTTTTCTGAAAATTTAAGTTTTGAGAAGTAGAGAATGAAAGAACTGGATCTTAACCCACCAGATCCTATTTTATACCATTGTTTTTTGGATAGAAGTATAGCTTTAAATTACATAGAATAAGTTAAGTTATCAATTGCTTTATGAGGTACATTTAGATGGTAGAGTGCAAACAGTTAAATTTCCTCACCCACAGTATTCATGTAGCATATAATAAGGTCTGGTCTTCATTACCTTTGTAATTGTATAGGTATTTAAGCATTAAATTTTGATGTGACCTTATTAAGCTAAATAAAATAGGGTCATAGCAGTATTTATCAGAAATTCCACACGTGTCTGTGTGGGGTCATTCAGAGCTGACATGGCTGTGCTGAGTCATTATGCATATCTCACATTCTACTCTTTGGCTGGACACAACAAGGTATAGAAGATCTCTAAAGCAGAGTTCTTGTCATGCTGGAGATATTAAGAGTCTCTTGGCCCCTCTTTATCTAAGGACAAAATGTTACCATTTAAAAAAATTCCAACACACATAATTTCACTGTTAATTTTTACGTTGCCTTGTTCATTTGGATCTGACAATGCACTTTTCATAACTAGTGGGTTACTAAACATGAGCTTTGAACTGCAGAAAATGAAGGTATTACAGTGTAATAAAAACATCTGCAATGTTCCTTCCTTCCTTCCTTCCATGTTAGAAGAAATATGAAACTTTGCTGGTAAAATGCTTTTCAGATCTCCATCAAAAAGTCACAATAGAATTTGAGTGTATTCTCTCAACATACTTGTGTGCTCTCAGTGTGGGAACACAGACTATCTCTGTGTTTGTAATGCAGGCAGAAGCAGGAGGCATAGAAAGGACAAATAAAATGCCAGCCTTTTATCTTCAGATTGACCTGGATCAATCAGTTGAGTTTAAATTGTAGGTTTTGTTCCTCAAGCTGAAAAATACATCTCATTACATCACTCCTTTGAGAATTCAAAAAAGCCTTCAGAATTTTTTTCTTTAAACAAGGACTTATGCAAACATTTTCTTTTATTTAAAAAAGAAAGGGAAAAAAATAATATTTCTAATTTTTAGTTTTAAATATAAAAAATTTGTTAGAATTCGGAGCAATCTAAGTTTACAATATTTCTATGCAGAAATACTTTTTTGTGTCACATATTTGATACTGATTTTGTGTGATGCCGTGATTTATTTCCAAAGACTCTGTGAATACAAAGGCTTAACAGTTCATTGTAATTATAGATCAATGTGATTTACAATAAAGACTTGGCACTAGGATCTTGGCTAGCACATCGTAGCACACACTTGTAACATGCACTTGTAATTCAATTCAGCGTCTTTGTCATTTTTTATTTCATACTCTAGAGAGATTTCAAAATTAAATCAAAAATGACACTAAACATGAGGTGCTTCAGAATACAATGTCATTTTGAAACTATCTAAGCAGTTGAACCAAAACCAAAAAGAAATGTCTTTACAGCATGAAGCCATTATCATTTCCTTTTTTGAGTTCTACAATGAAAAGTCATGTAAGTAGCAGTAAATCCTACATGTTTGACTACACTAGCTAATTAGGAAATAATTATGCCATGGCATTTTGTCAAACTTGCTGGTGCTCCATTAATGTGCATTTCAGATTTAGCACATAGAATGCTGAATTATTTCTTATCACTTGTTGCTTTTGATATTTGATGTGGTTCTTTTCTACAATAAATAAATAAAACCCAGCTGATAAATGATATTGAAAGTTTCTGTGCTTAATTAGCTCTGAAAAGGACAGACAAATGAATTACCAGAAAACTCTTTGCAGTGCTTATATCCTTTTGCTTTTGCAAAACACTGAGAAGCAGTTCAAGCTGAGAGAATTTCCTGATACTTATCAGCCACCCACAGTTTCTTCTAGCCATACGAGAAACTGCAGGCTACATTTTAGTGTAAAAAGAAATGAGTGAATCCTCTCTGGCTATTCATTCAGATTAAACTTCCTCCAGCATTTGTAACCTTCCCTCCAGGGTTGGTATTATAGTGATGTATTTAATTTGAAATTTTCAGAAACAATTTGTCTGGCATTGCTTTACACAAACACAAATTTAGGGACAAACGGACAATAGAAATAAATAGCAGAAATTGTTAGTGAATCAGAGTAACTAGTCTATCTATTGAATTTAACAATCCCTAATCAGAGTTTTTTTGGCATCATTTCTGTCCTTCAGATGCTTCATTTCATATTAGAAGTAAGACAGGGAATGTTGTAAAGTTATAAATTTATCTTTGCTTTTCCCCCCTGTACTCCACTCTGATGAGACCCCCCCTGGAGCACTGTGTCCATCTCTGGGGCCTCCAACATAAGAATGGCACAGACAGACTTATTGGAGCATGTCCAGAGGAGGCCACCAACAAAATCAGAGGGCTGGAGCAGCTCTCCTAGGAAGACAGGCTGAGAGAGCTGGGATTGCTCAGCTCCAGGAGGCTCCAGAAAGACCAAGCAGCAGTCTTCCAATACCTAAAGTAGGCCTACAAGAAGGTTGGAGAGGGACTTTTTACAAGTGTGTGTAGTGACAGGACAAGGTAGGGGTACTTGGAGAACAACTGGTCTTACTATAAAGACTTAAGTAAAGAAGGAATTAAGTGCCTCAAATTCTTCCTCATCCTTTGTCACTATTTCCTCCCACATCCTCTAAAGGTGTCGTTAGATCCTCTTTGGTTGACAATGTAGTTACAGAAACATTTTTATTGTCTTTTATGGCACTATCCAGAAAAAAGCTCTAGTTGAACTTTGGCCCTTTTAATCTTTTTCCCTGCATAACCTCACAACATCCTTGTAGTTCTCTTGAGTTTCCTACCTGTTCTACCAAATGTCATAAATTCTCTTTTTTTCTGGAGTTTCAGAAAAATTTCTCTGTTCAGTCATGTTGGTCATCTTCACCATTGACTCATTTTAGTTAACTTTGAACAGCTGTGTTCCATTAGCTTTCTGTTTTAAACATTCTGCCAAAATAGTTCACATATTTAACATGAAGGCAATTAATTTTTAAATTGTAGAGCAGTGAAGGTACTTTTTAATAACTTTTCCTCTTTATTTAAATACTACCACAACATGTTGCTGGAAGTTTTAAATTAAATGTTATTATGCAATAAACAGCAGTTTAATTTTACAAGATAATTTCTAATTTAACATTTTTAAAAAACCACTATAGGCTGCTATTCGAAATTACAGTCCAAAAATTATAAATTTTTATGAGTTTTTATGAGCAGCTTTCCAATAAAATTTTATCAAAGGTGGAGCCATTACGTTTGAATAAGTTCTGATTATGTATAGTTAGTACAGTGCTTGCAGTTTAACATTAAGTAATACTTGATCTAAACTAAGTAGAGACCACTATATATAAACATATAATTATACATACTTCAGATGTTTTATTATCTGCTTTTTTCAGTTTACAAATATGTTTGTTTCTAACCTGTTTTTCTAACAGACATTTTAATATATGTTAATTATTTTTGCCAAATTTACAGCAAAATAATTGCAATTAATCATTCTATTTAGGAATTCCAGAATTAATGATATATATTGTTTACTCTGCCCTTTTTTACTTGCATCATCCCATAGTGTGGATTTCCAGAAAGTGAATTAATGTATATAAAAAAAAATATGTGGAAGCATGCACTGCAGCAAAAGATTTCTGTCTTCAAATCATGCTTCAGATTTCTTTCATTTGCGAATGCTGATTTGCACCAACTGTGAGATTACACATGCAAAGGCCTATAGACCTGTTCTTGCATGTAACTCCAAGAATCTGACATAAATCTGAAAATGCTTAAGTTATTCAGCTCTGGCTGCAGAGTTTTTTGAGAACAGGTAAATATACTCATTTTTCACGTAACGTTCCTAGGAATCATTCTGCGGCATTAAAAAAAAATTCATTGCGCCTAATTTTATAGCTGTTGAATTTAAAATAGCTGGTTGGACTATCTCTGCATGCAGCTAGAAAATGAAGAAACATCATAAAACAAAGATGCACATTTCTCTCTGTGTGAGTGAGAGAAGGGGAATACTCTCTGTGGAGAAGCTAGTGTCTTTAATGAAGACTGGAAAACTAGTTGCATCAAACCAGGAAAATTCAAGAGTATTAGGCTGTAGTCGAAGCAGTCATATGAGAGATAAACAGGTGAAAATCTGTCCTGAGTGTGGCAGTTATTGTTTGAGTTGAAAATTAAGCTAGAAAAACACCTGATAAAGACACAGATATTGAAACCCCCATATATCAGTAAGGGTTAATATCAGGAAGAATCTAGAAGAGTTATACAGGTTGATGTATCTGTGCTGATAGCTGCAATTCTAGAAGATTTATCTGTGGGTCTGACTTTGTTGTCAAGAGTAGACCAAGGCAGTAATTGCAAGTGATGTATTTAACAAAGGGGGCAGGTAAATTTCGGTAGAAATTTCAATGGCTATTAATTACTGGATGACAGGGAAACATCCTTCAGAACTTTCATCATATTTAACCCTTTCTACACCTAAGCACTCATTACAGCCACTAACAGAGATGGGTTAGAAATTTAGACAAACACCTTAGAGGAATTCTCCCAGCTAAAGATTCAGACTTGCAACTTTGCATATCTCCAAATAGCGGTCTGCATTCCAGATATGTGTTTAAACTCCCATTATAGGGAATGGAAAACTAGTCTAACAGTGTAGAGTATAATTTTGATGAACTGCATCCACTTTCAGTTGTAACAGCAGTTTGTTTTTTTGCCAATACTTACTGACAGATAATTTCCTGACCTCCCTGAATCCATTATCTGTTTCTCTGTATTCTCAGGTTTTATTTGAAAGAAAGTAAATCTTTCACAAACATTGTGTTTGTGAAGTTTAGATGTGAATTGAATACAAGCAACACAAAGGTATGTGAAAGAAGAATGAAATTACTCTGAGATGTAACACAGTCATCCCTGACATTCTAGGAGAAGAAAATATAGAGAAAAGGTCATATTTAGCAGATGTCACCACTCCCATATCTATAATTTCTGCACCTTTACTTAGCTGGTTTACAAAATTATGTGAAAAAACCTTTATTTTCTACAGTTCAGGTTTTCAGGATTACAGTCTCTTGCTAATTTTCTGTTAAACAATGTGTAATGTTGCCAAAAATTGCTACAGTTTAAACAGTATAGTCAGTTAATTTTTGTACAAACCTTAGAAGGCAAAATGTAAGGATCTTTTCAGGCCTCTAAGCATAATTAGGGAGAATCCAGCTTGTGAAGCCAACTAAAGCCAAGTGGTAGTACAACCATATTTTGGATGGACTTGGAGATAGTGATGAAGCCTTGCTGTACTCCATCTTATTTCTCATCTTGTTTTCTTCTCTAAACTGGTGTCCTCTTTGCCTTGTTATACACTTTGTTTTTACATGATATGCTTGGTGTTCCATGACTAGGGAAAACGCTACGGTGAATGCAGTAGATACAAAAA
The DNA here is from genome assembly GCF_049639895.1 of Pseudopodoces humilis. Classification (NCBI taxonomy): domain Eukaryota; kingdom Metazoa; phylum Chordata; class Aves; order Passeriformes; family Paridae; genus Pseudopodoces; species Pseudopodoces humilis. Next base: position 125,819,034 of record NC_142200.1, read on the forward strand.
ATAGTGAAATAATAGAATAATACTATTTACATTATTATAACATTAATAACACGTCAGAGAAGGGTGAAATATATAGGAAGGAAACAAGCCAAACAGTGAAACTTTTCTCTTTCACCATGTCTAGTATCATAAGGATTGTCTAGGTGTTTGTGTCAGCAAACATATATATCCTACAGAGAAAGTTATTGCTGTCACAGTGAAGCAGCTTTTCAGTTACAGAAAAATAAAAGTTTATCTTCTGTAGAAGTGTCTTTTGTTTGTCAGAGACAGAATTTCCTAGAATAAATGCTACTGCCCTTCTGCTAAAGTCCATAGCCACTAAATCTGTGTAACTGAGGATTCAGCATCCTATCTCATCTCTTATCATTGGCCAGTTTTAATACCCTTTATCTCCCCAGAATATTTGTCAAGGACTTAGAAATCATCTTCAAGGTGCAAAAAAATATCTTGCTGAGAATCTTAAATGAGTGAATTTCTCCCAGCATAAATAACATTGGAAGAAATTATTATTATTATTATTATTATTATTATTATTATTATTATTATTATTATTATTATTATTATTATTATTATTACATTTGGTTAATAGCTACATTGGTTAATGAGTAGAAGTGGTGATCTACAATGATTGGGAGATTCCCTGTATTGCTTTAGTGGAACGAGCACAGAATATGGTGGTAATGATTCAATAAAAAAGTAGGAGCTTGTTAAAATTTCTCATATTGAGATTATTTCACCAGAATATCAGAGACTTTTTTTTTTTTACCTATGTCCATTTAATATGTCCAGATTGTCAGTTTCTAATGGCCTTCTGACTCTAAGATAATAGCTATGCCCTCCTACAAAAACTGTTCTTTGGCTGCACCCTTTTATGGCCTGTGCTTGAGTGTGAGTAGATAAAGTATCTCAATGTGTTAGAACTTTTGTTTAGAGCTTTGACAATTTTACATGACAAACCATTGTGTTCGTGAAAGCATTTCAATGTTTAAAGTAGTTTAAATGGCAGGGTGAGTTGGTGTCAAAAACAGAATAAAATCAGTCATGAGATGATTTGTGTCTGGACTCATCTGGTAAAGTGTGGTAAACACCCAAGTCTGCCATTTAGATCATGTAGATTTGTTTTATCATGAAATGGGAGAAAGAACATCTTTAGTTCATCTCATTCTAAAAAGAAAATACCTAAAGTACATAGAAGTGATGTAGACAAAATAGGTCAGATTAACTGAGCTTTGAGCCTAATTTCATCCTTTGACTGAACAGAAGCATAGGATGATCCATACAGATGTAGAAGTTAAAGCACTAAAAGGCTTAAATGAGTAAGGTCTGTCCCACTCAGGTTTAAACCGTAAGCAAAGAAATTTAAATGTTTCAGTCCTTTTATTTGACAGTACAGATAATATTAAACCACTCACAGGCCCTGCCTGTTAGTATGGGTTAACGTGCTACCCAAGAATTAGCCACTCACAGGCCCTGCCTGTTAGTATGGGTTAACGTGCTACCCAGAACCAATTTGATAGCTGGATCTGGCACTGGACTTGAAAGATCTCGCAAATATAGGCTGAAGGGAAGTAAATAGAATAGATATATCCTTCCTAGGATATTTTATAAACCTTTTTATGTAAATCTTTTGAGTGAAGAGAAACACTGTAGAGGTTCAGGTAGAGTTCTCATGTTTTTAATGCTCATCAACACCTATATTGTAATCAAATTTGGCAATAATAAGGTCTTGTACAGGTTTTCTCAGGGATGGAGTTAATTTTAGTCATAGCATCTTGTAGGGTGCTGGTTTTGATTTGTGACCAAGACAATGCTGATAGCACACCAATGTTTTAGCTATTGCTGAACAGTGCAGGAGGGGGCAAGAGGGATGGAGGTGCACAAGAAGCTGTGAAAGGAGGATGCCAACATAGTTGGCTCCTACTGACCAAATGAATATTCCAGATTATATTAGATTATATAAACACATATTATATTATGTCCTCATCCAAAAAAAAAAAAAAAATACTAGGGAAAGAAAGACAGGGCATTTGAAGTTATTTCTTTTGTCTTACTGAGTAACCATCACCTTTGATGCAGCCCTAATTTTCTGGAAACAAATCCACCCACAGGTTTTACTTCACCTACTACTGTATCTTTATCATGATCCACAGACATTCTCACTTTCGCTTTTTATGTGAATGAGCAGATGTGTGCTGCTGAGCTGTTTACCTTGGAGTGGCCCAAATTAGCTCTTAAAAGGCAGAAAGAAAAACTAGGAAAAGTTAGTGTTATGTCATACAAAGCTATCTCAAGGATTGATTTTTATTATTTTAAGAGGGAAAGAATATGCCCAGCTGAAAAAAAGATAAATTTGGATGGTATTTTTTAGTTTTCAAATAGACTATTGTGTTTGTTATTATTTTTAAAATATTTTATTCTCTGTGATTTGTCTAATTTTCTTTTCAAAAGTTTTAGCCCGATGCAAGTGTAAAATATAATTGTAGATTGTATTTTTCCCAACTAAAATGAATGTTCCACTCCCCAGGTTAAATAACTATTAAGCAAATACACACACCAAACAAAATATAGTCAGGCTTTCACCTGATTCCAAAATACCCCAATCCATATTAATTTCTCTCAGAAAATCTCTGGAAGGTGTGTTAATCTTATCATATGTTTTAGGAAAGCTAAAAAAGCCAGACTAGGATGGAAAGCTCACTGCCACAGTCCTTACAGAGAGAAATAGGGCAGAACGTGCTGAATTTAGTATTTAAAGAACATTGAGTGTGATTACCCCATTTTAGCCTGCTGGGTCTTGTCTGAAAGCTACAACTACAATTAAATTACAACTATTGTAACCAAAAGTTACTATAATGGCATGGATATGGCCCATTCCCTGTTCAGAATACTTTGACATGGCAAGGTAGCCGGAGTTACAATTTTTGTGCTAATACCATTTTAGCACTGGTCTAGAATATGAACAATTAGGGTTGTATGACCCTGTGCTAAGGGTTTTACTGTACTTCTTAAGGGATTCACAACATAATTAACTCTTGGAATAAACCAGTTGGTAAAACAATTGTCTTTGTTTCAACCTAGAAGGAACCTAAGGTCATTATAATCTTTTAGATTTAGAATGAAGAAGAATCATTCTTTTAGAATGATGATGCTAGGATGAATTAACATTTATTTAATGGACAACCACACTCTAAAAGAAGGTCACAGGTAACCTTATTGCTTAGCACAACGACAAAGGCAATGTAGAGGGTAAAGGGACAACTGTACTAAAGTCTCCATGTGGTAGAAAAGGTCTTGCAGTCTGATGAAGTACACAGTGCAGAAATTAGTACTTGAAATAATCTGTCTAATACTCATAGATATTTTTATACCAATGAAAGCACAAAAGCTGGAAAGTCTGGCCTTGCTACTTTGAAAAGCTTCCTAAATTATTGATTATCAAATCATATTAAAGTTGTTTGCTTTTTTGTTTTTTTTCTACATAAATAAGGATTAGATACTGTAGACAAAATAACAGAAGTATGGAATACAATTTTGGGATATATTTATTTAAAAATTCTAGTTAAGTTTGTGCTCTATTTAATCTAATTAAAAATGTAGACTGAAACATGTCAGGAGCATAAAACAAAGAAATCATATTAAGGAGATCTTTTAAGCAGTGTAAATAATATTGCAATGTCAGATATATTTTAATCACAAATGAATAATACCACTTTTTGATATTATCCTCAATAAGAGAGAAAAAGGAAAAAGCCAAATATTTCCATGTATCTTTACACACACAGAGACATGAGTACACACTCTTACCTGTCTCCTGATAAAGCCTTCACCTGGCAGAAAAGAAATTTGAGCTTGCATCCTCCTCCTCTGAGGAGAGCTTTTATTCTCTGTAGTTAACTACTATGGGAAACTGGTGGCAGTCATGGGCATTGAATAAAAAAAAAAAGCCATTAAGTCTGAATTTTGGATATTTGTGCTGCTGTACCAAGTCAGTGTTATTGAGTAGCAATTATTTTTAAATTTCACAAAGAGGTATACTACAGTTAGGGCTTTGCCTGCAGAGGCCTGAACAACACATTGCAAAATACCAATGTCTAGGAAACTCAGGCAGCCACCAAGCTTCAGGTTTTAGATTCCATTTTCTAATTTAGGCCCTTCAATCTTCTTCAGTCTTGCCTTTGATAACTGATTTTTCCTTTTAATCTCAGCCATCATCTTTTAACCGGTCTCCATTTCTTTCTTTTTGGAGTGGAGAGACATGAAATTCTGAGTAAAATCTGATTAGATGATACTGTCTTTTACTGAGTGCAAAGACAATCATCTTGCAGAGCACAGAAAAGGTAATTAATAGTTTTTTAAAAAACTTTTTTTACGAGGCACATTTGCTTCTCCTATCCCTCTTTTTTCACAATATTACATTTCACCAACACATAATGTGCCACTTAATACACCACGGTCAAATTGTTCCTAGAATGAAACAGCATGATCTCCACTCAACCAAGAAAACAAAATAAGATTGATGTACTTTAACTAAATTACATGAATGAAGGTCAGAGTGCAGTTTTGATGCTTTTGTGTCATATTGGTATGAAAGGTAAATCTTAATATGGCTGCTGGGAAATCTGACAATGTTTCATTAACCATTCAAACTCTTGCAATCTCAGCTCCCAGGGGTAAATGTGTACACTGAGTGCTTCCAAATTTCTTAATACTAGGAGTTGGATATTAGATACATGGAGTAATAGAGATGTAAAAGAGCAGGGACTACTTTTTTTTTTAAGTATTATCACATTGTTTCTGTGTAATATTTGAATTAACAGCTGTGTGATGAAGAAGTTGCAGTGAGGTTTCGAGGAAAATAGGGCACTTAAGAACAGCTTGAAATAATGGAGGATTTGGGCCTAGTGGTAATGGCTAAGCCATAAGCAATGGAAGTAATGCCTTTGTTCTTGAATTTTATTTTGCACTTTTCTGATTGCTGTCATTGTAAGCAAGATGATCACGTTAATGGTGAGTTAAAATGACCTGAAGACATGTCTAATTTGCATCAGCTGATAAAATACTTTAAAAAATTAGCTATAGATGGAAGACTATTATTTGTTTTCCCTACTGTGGTAGCAGTAGTGAGAAAAAGTTTTAATTTATGAGTCCTGATATTGGTGTTTTAAGTCACAAAAACATAATCATCTCCTCTAAGTATACTTTGCTGTGAAGCACATCTTATCAGAAAAATCTGAGTCCTTCATATGGAAATCTTCAATTCAAGGATACAGTCTAGATTGGTTAAAAAGTTTGTCAGAATTCCTTTAGTGGGGGGAATGCTATCAAGATGAAAGGATCAAAGCATAAGGGTTGTGGTTGTACAGATGAGTTTGCTTTCCCATGAATGAGTACAGAAGAGTGAGAAGCAGAACAGAATAGGAAGGGCAGACTTTTTGTTGTCTTTCTATAACCCAAGACTCTTTTTTGTTGTTCAGATCCTGGACTTGTGGAGCTTCTAAGGAAGAAGAAGTACTTGTGCTAGTACAACTCCTTAATTCTAAAGCAAATATATAATCCAAGTAGAATAATTCCTTAAAGTTTACTTTAAATTTAGCTGGTAAAGTAAAATAACAAGAACTACACACTTCTTTTTTTTTCTCTTTTTAAATGAATGTTAGTGGAATGAAATAACCTGAAACTTTTTTTTCCACCCTTCTTTTTTGTTTTCTTATCATTGTAATAAAAAAAATAATAGGAAAATATTTGAACACATTAGCTATAAGTTCATAAAATTAACAATCTCTGCTGTCATATATTATTTTATAACTGTTTTACGCATATCCATTTTCAAGATAAATGTTTGAGACAAAATCTATATGCATGTTATCGTACTATACTACATTTTCCTCCCCAGTTGATATTTATATTTCACATTTGAAAGGCTTGCATCCTTTATTCAGTCACCAATATTTGAATATGAAATGAAGTTGAATTTTCCATCTTTGATGATAAAAACCCTAAAGATAAGCATCTAAAATGTTTTCATACTCTGTGTTACTTTGAAAGCTCCAGAAGACATTATTTTAGGGTATTAGAAAATATTTTTATGCAGCTTTTCAAAATTTACTTGTATTTTGTATTTTGTATACTTGTATTCAAAATTTACAAATGTATTTTGACATTTAAAAAGATGCTTTTGGCAGCAGAGCTTTCTGAATAACACTTACAGTTGTCCTCTTTGCAGTTTGCATTTAAAAAGGATAATCACAATGGTACTTATCAGGTTTGCTCTGAATTACAATGCTTTTGCACCCATCACTAATCACCAAACCTGCAGCTCACCATAAAATGGAACTTCAGAGATTGGGTTGCTGCTGCAACTTCCATCAATGGTTTTTATATTTTAATATGACACTCCATTATAGTTAGTTCCTCATGTTGAAGTCATTAGATATTTAGGTGAAGTAGCGTAACTTTATCTTTGTTGCTGAACAGCAATTATTTCAAACAGTTTGCGTTGCTATTAAGTGAAGACAATTTTTAAGCTGTTTTAATTTTCTATGTGCCAAAGCCTATATGCCTGTTCAGCTTTTTTCCCTTCCTACTGTTTGATCTTTTTTTTCCCTTCCGTGCTTCGTTAAAGTGGCTGAGAGGAAGGATAGCTGGCTTTTCATCTCAAGTGCTCATGAACACAGTTAATTCAAAGATGTATTGTCTTGGGAAACAGGTAAAGATTGACATTCCAATTTTCTTTTATGCAAGAAGTCCATAATTTCAGCCACATGCCTTCCCTCTCTCCCTCCCTCCCTCCCTTGTTCTGCTTTGGGTTCTGCAATAGGAATCTAATTTGTGGAAACCAGGGCTTGGACAGTATAGGACTAGTGGGATCTGGAAAATTTAGTGGTCTGCAAACAATGCCAAATCTATAACTTCAAGCTAACCCAGGTGTTTAGAAAAGGCTTCTGTGCTTGTAGCAATGAAGCATTGCTTAGCTAGATTGCATTGCAGGCTTTATGTCTGCAACTGGCAAGTTCCCCTAAAGTAAACTGCAAATTCATAGGACATTAAATGGTTTTGTGTTTTGTTACCACTGATTTAATGGATAAAAATAAGTTTTCACTTTGCTTGAGGTCCAGTGAGTCATATCTGTCCTAAATTTTCATATACCCTATAAAGCATGAATGTAATTTCTCTTCTTTAGGTACTCAGGACTTCTTAATAGAACTGCTCCCCTAATTTGAATTTTACTCCTGTTGCAAAAGCAGCAGGGTAATTATAAAGTACCATGTAAAAAGGAATATTAAGTAAAGGTACCCACAGAGCTGTGATGTTTCCCCTTGCAGACCAACCTAAACAGGATGCCCTGACTGCATGACTCACTTGTAAGCAACAGATACATCAATCAGCCTAATAATGACAGGCGCACGTTTTAGCTTTGTCACTTTGCTCCTGCCCACAACTTCTTTGGAGCGCACTGGGCCACACTGACATTTCTTACAGACAAGTACTATTTATAACTGATTTACTTGTGTAGTAGCAATTGTTATGTGTAAAAAAAATGGTGTTTAAGTGGTCTTTGTTAACTGGGCAGAAACCTTTGAGATGATCCTGGATTTCACCTATTTTTCTAGTCCCAACACCTTGTGAACTTTCAAAGAGAAAAATTAAGAGACAATTTTTATGGTGAAAGACAATCCTTATTGATAACAAAGTACCAAAATAAATACATGTCTCTTGACTTAAAAAACCCAAATATAATAAATCCCAAGCTATAAATTCTCCAATTTCAATTTGGAAGAGTGATGGAAGTAAGCATGTTTATTTAATTGTGTTGCAATCTTTTACATTGTAATCCCTTGGGTATGTATATGCATGTGCTTTTCCTGAAGACTGAAGCTCTAGATTTTTCACTGCTGTTATAGAGGATTGAAATATTCCCACTTAGAGCAATCATAACTTGCTTTATTTATTTTTTCTAAAATATATAATTTGAAACAAATTTTATTATGTAAAGTATAAGTAACCAGGGAACCCTGGTTCTTCTTCTTTTCTTATTTTTTGAGATTCTTATTTTTGTTAGAAATTAATAAGATTTCTAATGTCTCATATTTGCTTTGCTGCATCACCATCTTTCCTTCAGTTCCCTAACTGCGAGCAACTTCTTTCCAATCATTATGATTTGTCTCCAAGAACAGACTTGGAGGCTAGTGGTTTCTGTCCTGCAATGTTAGCTGGCAGAAAATTGCATTATCTCCTTCAGTTTCTACTTATGGTCTGTTTCTCCATTAATGCTGAGTGTAAACAATTTTCTCTTTCTGCCTGTTTTCCTTCTCTTCTCCCTGTCTATTTGCACAGCTCAGATTCTTCAGTAGATTTGATGACCTTTTAATCATTGTGCAATCAGGTTGGCTAGGCACAGTGTTTCTGAGAGCAAGAGGTGAAGGGGAATAACTGCTGTTCGCTGAGTTCATGGCATGTCAAGCATGACTGAATCAGCAAAACAATCAGATTCATTGTGATCCAAATATTATTGAAAACACCTTATGAACAGTCATCCCCTTAACTATGCTCTTTGCCTCATTTCTTTGCTGCTTTGTTGATGTTTAATGGATCAGTGACCCCTCCAGCTGTCCTTACTGTGCTGAAGTACTACTGCCTTCTGGAAGTGCTATGCTGAGATATCTTTTACCAGGCTGAGTTGCTCCAAAATAAATTTTGAAAGTGATTGACACAAAGTTAACATCCATCTTTCTTCAAAGTACAATTCATGCAGTCTGTCCAACTGAGGTGTTCCTGGACCATCTAGTATAACCAGAAGCATTTATCATTATCCATCATTACATTTGTCTGTCTTAGACATTTTCCATCAACAGTCAGTGCAGTAATGCCTGTGACATCCTGAAGAACAGATCCCTAATTGTTCTGAGAGATCAATCACATGCACAAGCAGTGTAGAAGACACCCTTACATCTGCACTGATCAAAGTTTTCAGCTTCCTGATCTGATTTTGTAGTTTTTGATGCCACTGACAAAGACAGAATATGGACCCCTCACAGCAAAACAACACACTTGCTCAAGTATTGTCTTTCATGAATTGGATTTATCTGAAGTAAAAATAATTCATAAACTGCTGTGCACTTTAGTAGTCAAAAAAACCACACCCCTGAAGGAGTTTAATATCATCACAAAGGACAGTGGATAAACAGATCAAAAACTGGGAAAACCATATGATCTGCAAATTCACAGATCTATTTTATGCCTACTGGCAGCATTTTCATGTACAAGAAGAAGGTGCAGTTATTCCATGGCCCACATGGCCACAAAATGTTCTTTGTGTTGTTGTATTCATTAATTCTTGTAGCACAACATCCACTGTTCCCCACATATGGCTGCTACTCCAAGAAACACAAGTGGCAAAGATAAGATACATTACCAAAAGTTTTGGCCAATATGAACTGAGTACAGTGTTACATCAGAAGTCTTCAAGCCCCTTATTAGAGTTTTGTGTGTGTTTCCACCCCCAAAATACGGAAAGAAATCCAGCAGAATATCAAACATTCCATACACGCAAGCATGGGTTTTTCCTAAGTGTTATTTCTCTTGGAAAAAGGAAAAATTAAAGGTTCTAGTATATTTTTATGAGACAAATAATGATATAAGTGATGTTCTCACACTATCACTAGATCATAAATTGAAAATCAGTTTTGCCTTTATTTTATCCATATTGTGTCACTGAAGAGCTGTCATTTCTTTAATAGCTTTGTTTTAATGCAGAGTTGGTTGAGTTTCATTTGAATTGAAGGGGAAATGCAAAAAAAACCCCAGAATTTTTCAATTTACTACACTGAACAAGGGAAAAAAAGAAAAAAAAAAAGAAAAAAGGATAAAAAAATTAATAAAGACTATATTTCAAACTATAATTTCCCTGATTGTTAAGAGTTACATAATTGTAATTTCTATAATTAAAATAATTTATATATTTATACAAAAAATATTGCATTACATAGTAGGAACATTTTGTGTCAAAAAATAAAAAAATTAAGTCTTCATTTGCTTTCTTAGTTTTAGAATTTGTTTTTAAAAGACACCTCTAAACTTAAGGAATTTCATGCACAAATGTTGCAAAAATGCAATTATTTGAAAAACATTCCTTAATACACATTACAAAATACAAAAAAACACAAGTTTTTATAGCAAAAATTATTTTCTAATTTCATGTTCACATTGAATTTTAAGCAAAGTATTAATTTCATTTTTGTCATGGGGTGACTTTACCTTTAAGGTGGTTTTGAGAGCTAAGGAAATTGAAAATGCTGGTGGCTGATGGGAGTCTTTCCTCCTGACCAATTATCAGTCATTTCTAAAATTGACAGCAGTTTTGACCATTAAAAAGTTAAGGCAACCTGTGAACACCCCCTTAAGATGTACAGTCAGAGCTCTCTTGTTCTCTTTAGTTTCTGGTTTTTGAGAAGGTGACCAGGCTCTGTTGTGGCCTCCTCTCCCCCGCTCCAGGCCGGACAAGGCCGAAGAAGAGGAAGGTGGGGGGAGGAAAAGAAAGCAGGGCCGGCCAGCCTGGTTTAGTTTTCAGTTTCTGCTGCTGGACTGAAACCTGACACCATGAACTCTTGCAGCTTTTCTAAAGATTTTAATTCTTTTACTACCTGGATAAAACATACAGATTACTCCTTTTTCCCAGAAAGACAGAGAAAGAGAGACAATCAACATGAAGAAGACCACCAAAAATCATAAAACCACCAAAAACAGTGAGGAAAAGAGTTAAGTTTTAAATAAGAGAGAGAGAATAAGGAGATGCTTACAGCTGAAATATCTTTCTGTTAAAGCTATGGAGATGGACAATAGTAGTTTGAAAAGACTCCTTTAATTCATGACAGCGTATATGGGGAGGAATAGAGTGTTCAAAGTGTGGATTTTAAGCAAAAGAGAGAGTAATTGTGATACAGTGAGTTGCTAGAACTGAGTAGAGCGAAGATTTGAAGCTTTGGGGGCAATGAGAAAACTGTTTTCCGGGAAAGCTCACAGAGACAGATGAAGAAGACTTTTGCCTTTGAATAACTCATCCTTAAAATGACATCCCTAGACTCATGGCCCATACACACCTCAGAGTGATGTGAAATGAGAAGAGATCTGATGACAGATTTCTGGGCAGCTGACATCAGAGCAATAGAAAGCTATAACAGAAATCGTTTTCTTGTGAGAAACTCCATAGGTTAACAGAAGGAGACTTCTGTTTTTCTACCAAGACTGATGAAAAGACTGTAGCAAGAATTTGAGACTGTTTTTGACCACCAAAGTTCTAAAGTTTTTTGTCTCTACGTTGTCATGTGTACAAAGAAATGGTCAAGTAGTGGGAGATAAAAAGGTTTTCTGGAAGTTTATTCTGGTGTTCTTATTCTTGCAGTTTGTTAATAAACTGTCTTTATTCCTTTTAAGCCTGTTTTGCTCTTGTTCTAATCCATATCTCACAGCAAGAAATAAGTAATTTTTTAGTTACTGGTTCAAAACCATGACAATTTTAAAGAGGGAAAATTATGCAGTAAGCAGTATTAAGAGATGTGGGACTTAGATATTATATTTATGACTTTTATTATGTTATTTTTGGGTACAACCATGTTCAGTCTTTGAAAGAATTTAAACAAATTGTATGGAAACTTATGATAAAAACATCCTTATACTGTATGAACTAATTTCTTCTCCTGAGGCATGTTCTGTGACATGATTTTGAATCAGGTATTTATCACAATTAAATTTCTGTACTATTAAAATGGAAAATTATCTCAGGGTCATTGTAATTCTGCCTCTAAGAACATTTTAGATCTAAAAAAAATGAATTGGCATCTTCAAATATAACTTAAAGCTAACTGGACATTCAGTGTCAGTCATTCACTGGATAGTCAAGGTATCAGTAGTGACAGACAGTTTGTGGGACAGATTCTTAGCTCATGTACATTTATATGAATGCATTAACATCAGCAGAGTGACATTGATTTATGTTGTCTGTAAAACATTATTTCTTCTTTTGCAGTCTTACTCTGTTGCAAATGTATTGAGATGTCTTTTCATAACAGCAGTAAATTAAGTAAAGGGAAACATGTTTGCATGTGTCTCTTCTATGACAATTATAATGTTTTCACTTCCCAGAAGTGCTCAGTAAATTATAAAAATGTTTCTCCTGAGCACAATAAAGAATAAATTTTACTAAGGGAGACATTGCATTCTAGCAGTACACTAGGTATCAATTAAACCTCAAATGCCAACCTGTAAGTAGCTGCTGAAGTGAAGAATTAGTTATATGAAGTGACAAAGTGAACTGAAGAGCCTCTGATTCAGTATTGGCAGGATTTATACACTACCAAAAGACTTCGACTTCTTTATTACACCTGAGTATTGCCATTGGTTTAAAGACTGATCAGCACTTTCTCACAGTGCAACAAAATCTTTTGCTCTGGTTTCTGTCCCCTGAACAATGCAGCCTTTGTTTGCCAAACGTAGAAGATCCCAACCCTTCTGAGCCTTTGAACTGTTATTTGCACTAGTGATTTCATTTAAAATTAATGCCATGTGGATTGTAGATACTATTTATAAATAAATGTGGGGAGAAAGAAAAAAACTGGGAAGGAAAGGTTAAAAAAAAATTAATCTCTTAATTCGTCCTGAAAGACCCAAACTGTCCAGTTTTTAATGCACATGAAATCTTCAAAATATACTGAGCAATTAGAGCATCTCTCATATCTCTGCATATGAATATACCTGCTGTGGGAGATGAGATGTGCAGAGGGTGATACAGCTTCTGCAGTCCATTCTACCAATCGGATCTCAAACAGGACACCCTGTTAGGACTTCCATATCAGAGAAAATATTTTTTACAGGTGTCTAGTGAATGAAGAATATGAACAGGGACCACCTAATCTTCAATGAACAGGAGTAACTTTGAGACAACAAATCCCATTCTTTGTAAAAGACGTTATTGAAGACAAAACAGAGATAAATAATAAAAAAATAAAAGTGATTTTTTTTTTACTAGTTTTCTTATTTCCCCTTGACTTCTGTGGTCCTTGCAAACTAACCTGAGAAGGATGAAGACAAACCAGTTCTTTGTAACTCATAAGGCTCAAAAGTGGGTATTTTGGGGAGACATAGCATTTCCTTGGCAAAGCAGCATTTCAGAGGCATGTTAAGGGCCATATGCCTCTAGCCAGGTTCTATTTCACAATCATAATTAACTTATTTTTGCTTGTGATTAATGGAAATTTAATCTGAGTAGTGCAACAGAACTACTGTACACATGAGAAGGGAAAGAAAAATAAGATAAGCAGAACAAGCAGGATGAAGGTTCTTTACAAACTGTTAGCTAGGATTGTCCCTCTTCATTTCCATTTTAAAACCCAGAATGTCTTCTATGAAAAGAAAAATCACAGTACTTAGCATACTGCTATGCTAAATAGAGGCAATGGCAAGGAAACAGCAAAACTAAGTTTATCAACTTCTCTGCACAGTTTCCTAGTGATCTGTGAGCCAAATTAGGATATCTATATTTCCTGAATTGTAACTGATAGTTCTGCAGCATTGTAGGGGTACTTCAAGCTGAGAGACTCCTGGTAGGGACAGATAGCTGTTGAGTTCTATCAGTCCTAAAGCAATGCCTGTGAAGAGCAGTGAAGTTCCATTATGTAATCCATACAAAAAAAGATGTTTGTATCTGAGCCAGGAACATTAAACAAAATGCAAGACTTGCAACAGTACTTCTAGCTTTCTGCAGTAACAAAACAGACAGGCATATATATTAATCTAATTTTGTCTTTTTCTGACAAAGACTGAAAGGGGAACACAAAATAACCTCTCTTTCTTGGAAAAACTGCCAGCTGACAATAGCTCTAAAAGAGAGAGGCTGGCTTAAACCAAATCCACTGAGAGGGAAGGATTTCTTACATTTCTCTTGCATTTCACTGAAGCCCAGACCAAAGAAAGAAATATTAAAGGTTATGTTTCATTTTGCTACAGTGGCATTTCTTAACTTAGCAGAACATGAGTAAAGGTGGCCTGTTGAGATTCGACATGACAACCAATGTCGTCTTGTTGAGGTACAGCTTATAGAACAGATGTCCATTTATAGCACAGTACAAAATTTTTAATGCCTTTTAAAAGTAGAGCTTTTAAAGAATGTGTTTTTTTTGAAGGCATCCTTTTTCTTCAGAGACAAAAAGCTACTGTACTTTATTTCTGCAACTACTGCAGGACTACACCCTCCTTCCCACCCCAGTGAGATTATTCTCTGCAAAGTCACAAACTAATATTAATATATAATTTCCAACTAATATTAATATATAATTTCCATTCAAATTAATGGAACAACAAAGAAATCTCAGACCTCTGGCTTTTTAATAATGGTTGTTAATTTCACAAAAGGTAATAATTAGCTGCAAGAAGGACTTTGAGTATTTTTTCAAGATTAACAAGTCACTTCTACACAATCTGAACGCTTTCATTATTTGTAAAGCAATAATACATAATTTAATTAAATAAATATTTAATTGACATAATTAAAGAAGCTTGACTTACACTGAGAAAGAAAATAGTTTTAAATGCTTTGATACTTCCAAAGTTTGCGTTTTTTTTATTCAGTCTTTTATATAATAGTAAAAATATGGATTGATTTCTTTATTACTAATTGGGAATAATTATTTTTTTTTCCAGGTTGTGTAATATGTGTAGTTCTAAACTTTGAGACATATCAAATACTGAAGTTTGGCAAATTTCTTTCTTTCTTCTATTTTTGAAAGAGTAATTCACAAAGTCTTATGTTAAGGTCTCTTTGACCTTATTTAAGAATTTGCTTATGCCTCATTGGCTTTAATATGAAAGAAATGAGCATAAATCCCAGCATGTGCTTCCATACATTTCTGAATCATGGCCAAGATGGTAGAATAAATAAAGGTAAAATCCATTAATCCATGTACATAGTACTTTATTTGAGTCTCATATTGCAAGGACAATGTGTCCTTTACTCCATACAACTGGGGCCTACCACATCCTTCCTGGTTAATTGATCGTCATGGGATTAAATAGAAAAGGATGTGAGTTAATAATGCCAAACATATACATAAGCAGAAAGGCTTCAAATTCCAATTGACTCTAAATGGTATGTAATTGAGGGTTTTATGCCTTAGAAAATATCCCCCATTGTAATATTTCAGCTTGCTAGCTATAAGTGACTGTGGTTTCAGGTGATTAGGAAAGCTGAAGATGTGTTTTTTGAAGTGGAAAGGTATGGACAGTACTTACTCTGTTAAGTAGAAATAGAGCTATTTGCCATTAAATTGTGGAAAAGAGAAGCAGCTAGGAGAAGAAATCAGATACAACTGGTACAGTTTTATGAAACATTGGACACCAAATCTTAGTTTGAAAAGCACATAATGAAATTTAAAATTACCTGTTTTGAATAATTTTAAAATGGGACATTCCCATTACATTAGACAACTGAATATCTCAATATAGAACTTCAGGTTATTACTAGTTGTTTGCTGCTGCAGCATCCATACACTTTCCAAAAATACTTGTTTGTTAAAAATTATGTATCACACCTTCAAAAATATTATTGTTGTCACTGCTTGCCAGAGTGCAAATTACATCATAGATTTGAGTTAGCTTATTCTACTCATAAAATCCATTGGATGACACACATACTGTCTAGAAATTGGTCATAGTAACATAAATTCCCTGAACACAATATTTATTAAAATACATATACTCAGTGGTTTCATGACCTTGTGTTATATTGTAAAGCCTACATCATTAAACTGCAGAAAGCTCTGGAACCCTGGAAAACTAATAAAAAAGGCCTGGAAACCAACTTTAATCTCATGTTAAAACTTGAGCAATTAGAAAATGCAAGATATTAGGTACCCATAGTGTGTCTTTGCAGTCAAAGAAAATGTTCCCATTTATGGAGTCGTAGAAAGCTTTGGGTTGAATGAGATGTTAAAGATCATCTAGTTCCAACTGCCCTGTCATGACACTTTCCACTAGACTAGGTTCAATGTCACATCCAAACTGGCCTTGAACACTTCCATGTATGGGGTACCCACAGCTTCTCTCAAATGAAATGAAAATAACACTAAAAATGGGAGGTGAATAGCACAACCAGGGAACAAAGCTAACATTAAATAATTTTTTTCCTTATTTAGGAAGATGCTTTCTCACTTACAGGTGTGATCTGAGCATCAGGAGCAGCAGCAGTTGCTAACAAACGTTTTTTCATGAACAACAGAGTAAACAGCCTCATAAAATCCACATGAGCTGTCAGTGCATGACTTTATGGTTACCTAGGGGCTGCAGCAATTAAAATATGATATTTACTTAAAAAGAAAAATGTCAGGCTCTTTCAGTTCTCAGAACTATGAGTTGGTTTTGTGTTTTAACTACTTTTTGCTATGGGACCATCTGTAAGCTGAATATTATTAAATTGAATATAATAAGAAAATTATATTATTTAATTCATTGGGTAGGCTATCTAAAGACTCTATCAAGTTGATGAGGAGGTCTTTAGAGAACCTAGATGTACAAGTCAGAATTATATAATCAAAATGCTTAGAAAGGGATCTTATTCAAAGCTGAGATCTTTTTAAAGACTTAATTTTTACTCTGTATTAATTTGTTATCTTCAGGTGTTGAAAAATCTGGACTAGTAATGTGGAGGGAAATGCTCTGTGCTTGTGTCTCCTTTCTATTGTAGTTCCTTTAACTTTCCAAGAATGAAAGCTCTCTGAATGATGAGTGGAAGATGACTAGTAGAAAATAAAGTACAAAATAATAGGAGACTTTATTAATATTTAGTTAATTAATATTTGACTCATCTTGCCCTGAAAGCAAGGCACTTCAAAGACACAAACAATGGAAGTACTACATGTCCTCCCTCTTTCTACATGTTTATCCTATAGTGCTGTGAAATTTATTGAAGAAATAGACTTGAGCTTCAATATGCATAATTCCAGATCATGACATTAATAAAAACTGGATATATTGATTAATTAATAATTAAAACCAAAATGTTTCTGATATATTAGTGCAAATTTAATACATAAAAGATATGCTGTGACATTGCAGACTGAAATATTGATGCCTGAATGACAGTCTTTGATAACCTTTGTGTGCCTTTTTGGGTACAGAGCTTCCTGACTGTATGATTTACCTCTGCATGTTTATACACATCCAGGCAAAGTCACAGTGGGGCTCTCAGTGATGGGGTGATAGGGTGAAAAAAAGCTGTAAAATGAGTCAGGTAGAGCAAGCACCTGAACCTGGTCTCTCACGTGACTGTTGCACCATATTGGGGTACCAGCTAAGCTAAGGTGTCCCATGTCTTCATAGAAAGAGATGTTGTTAAAATGTCATCTTTCCATTAAAAAACTTTTACCTAATAAACCATGTCTGTCTTTACTTTCTGTTACTAATAAACAATTTAAAGATAAGCAGAAAAAAAAAAACATAATAGAAGTGAATGAAATATCTTGTTCTACTCATTCTAATTAAGAAACCTACACAATTCTTCAAACAAATTTTTTTTTTCTTTTTAAGAAATAAATGTATTTTATGAGTTATTTTGTCTTTTTCAATTGCTTAATGAAAGAAATCTCTTGTTCATCTGCTACCTACATCCTATTTACATCTTCTCTCCTGGTTAATAACATGTAAGGTGCCTTCCACATTATTATTTTCTTTTCCTGTGAAGCAATTAAATTTCTCTCTTTTTTTTCACAACATATAATTGACAGCCTTGTAGCTGGAAGACACATAGAACAGGATTGATTTCAGTCTGCTCTGTGGAGAAGGATCTGGAAAAGTTATCATGTGTGATGGGTCCATAAATGAACTTAATATGTAGCTTTTATTTTTTTTTTTTATGAAAAAGAGAAAACAGTTGTCAATTTCTCTGATTTTTGCAACTAAGAAAGTCAGTTCTGTTAAAAAAAAAAGAAGTATGGGAGGAGCCAAAAGTCCAAGCCAGTGCAGAACTGCATTTCTTGTGAAGTTGTCTTCAGGTCTTTGAAACTCTCCTGGGTTTATTGTGGATCTCGAACAATTCAACATGGGTGGAAATATCTACACAATATCAGATTCATATCTAATGTGGGGAAGAAGAAAACACATCAAACTTGCATAGCAGGAAAGTATCTCATCAAAGAATTTTTTCATAGCAATGAAATTTCATGTCAATTTTATGCAGTGTTTCTGCGTAAGTAATTTGGGATAATTCAGCCCTCAGTGTATCCTGTAGTATACACTGCCTGTGATAGAAAAGCAATTTATGTTAAGGGGTTTTGTACTCTTTTTTTTTTTAATTTCCCTTCCTTTCTGTATTCCTTTTTCAATATCAGAAGTAAGTGCTCTCTACTTCTCATATTTTTTTTCATTAATTAGCTGGCTGATGGACTACAGCCAGTTCCACAGTTCACTGAGCTGGCTAATATTAATATCATGTAGCTTTGTGGCTTTACCCAAATGTTATATAGCTTCTATTGTATAAATAAACAGCAACACAGTAATGAGAAAAAGCCTCTGGTTTTTTGCTTGTGGGTTTTTCAGAGAGAAAAGGGACAGGATTTTAAATGTTTTATGTGTTCTAAAGCCAGAAGAATTAAAAAAAAAATGGTGGACTGGTGAGTCCTGTATGTAAAAGCACTCTTGCAATCAAGCAAATCGAATCAAATGGCTGGGTGAGAAACATTTTTAGCTTACATGACCAGATAAATATTGATGAAAATATAAAGAAAGTTTTTTTTTTATGAGACAGATTTCTGAAGAAAATGCAAATAGAGCAAGATGATGAGGGTTGAAACACATATCATATGGGCAGAGACTAAGGGAGCTCCATTTGTTTAGATGGAAGAATAAAAGACCAAAGAGGTGGATCTAATTACAATCTTAAAGTATTTAATGGAAGATTACAGAAAGAAATTAAGCCAGACTATTTGCAGGTAATCAGTGAAAGGATTAGCGGGTTTGGACATAAGTTTTGGTGACGCAAATTCTGATTGCATGGAATGAAAAAAAAATTATATCAAGCGTTTCTTGGACAGGCTGCAGTGCCTTTGTCTTTGGAAATAATCAAACCTCGAGTGGAAATGGTCCTGAGGAAGATGTAACTTTGAAGATAACCTTCCTTTGAACAGAAGGTCACCTAGTTTGTAGATGATTTCCAAAGGTCTCTTCTATAATAAAATATCCTATGAATCTATAAGATGACAGGTGTAGTTCTGTGGATTTAGCTTTTTTCCTTAATTTGTTTTGTTTCTTTGCTTCTTAACTTAAAAATAGCCAATCACACCCAGTCTAAGAAAATAATGATTTGAAGACTGAGAAAGAATTTTTAAAAGTATGTATCAATTTTTCCCAGGCTTACTAATTTGTCTGAGGTCATTACTTGCATTTGAGCTTTGTGTGAACTTCCTAAACTTGTTGAAAGGGCACCTGGTGAGCAGCTTGTGTCTGAGCAGCTATGACTGAGCCCACAGAGACCATCTATATTTCCTGACTGAAGTTTAATGAAACAATACTTTGCCACTGAAAGGACCATTAGGTTTGAATGGCTCTGTTCAGGATATGGAGTTGCTGGAGCTGTAGTATGGAAATTCCCCCATGGAAAAGTGGAAGTGGGAAAAAACTCCATTTTCTGTTTGGAAAGCTCAGAAGACCATGATACAATAGTCAGTGGAGACACCTTGTCTAGTGTAAAGAGCAAAACACAAAGAGCTGAGACCAGTGTTCATATGGGTGATGAGAACACTGAGACTGTAATCACCAGTATTTTCCCCAGACTGTAACTTCTTTCAGGAATAAAATGTAATTTTGTGTTTCTTTATTTCACAGTCAATTTCTTCAGAATAGTCTTGTCTGAAGGGAGCATGTTAAGCCACTGGAACTTTGGAAATGTTACACATCTTGACAGTCCAGTGCTCTAAAGGGTGTAGATACATTAAACACACACTCACACTGACTGACAGACACAGAAACAGAAACATAGAAACATCTGATATATATATAATGTGTGTATGTATATATATATATATATAAAGTATACAGATATACATCTTTATAGTATACTATGATGTAAAAACTGGTGTGTAAGAACAATCCTCAGCACATAGTTAACCAGATGTCATAGAAGCACATGGTCCCACCCTTTGCCAGACTAACTGCAGGATAAATTTAATTCAAAAAACATGGATAAAGTGAGATGTACTTCCCATATAATTAACAGCTCTCAGCTGCTGCAATTTATTATTGATTATTAAAACCAAAAATGTCCATAGTGAATAACAAGGCAGTGAAACTATCAGTAATAAACCAATACACTAATCAGCTAATGTTTTGTTGAATTGTTTTTGCATTTGTGGATAGACAGAGAACACTGATGGAACTTTCTACAATTCATCTTCTATTTTGCTTCTTTTTATTTTTTCTGAAGTTTGTAATTCTTCAAATATTTCTATATTTTACTCTTGAATCAGAAGTTTCAAGATCACAGCTATGGCATGTACATACATTTATAAACCCTGTGAAGCAGATTTCCAGAGACAGAACTGTTCATCTACAAAGAAAAGGGTCATTCTTAACTACCCTGAAGGATATTCACAAAGAGACGTCAAGATTTCAATAAAAAAAGGTTTCTATGAACCAAAAACATTGGTGAATATTAGAATTAGTGAAGACTTAGTGTATTGTTGATCAAGAAAATATTGAAATGAACTATTTCTGGCACGTGATGAGAATTCAGAAACTACTCGAAAGGATTACTTGATGTGCCATCGTTATGCCCTACCCAGGGCCATGACTATTGTTCACCTGGAGTGCCCCCCAGATCTGCATTTCTCTTCTATTAAACAAGGAAAATTGATGTGGAACAGCATGCCCAGATCACAGCACAACCTTAAATTCTTTCGCTGCTCAGCACAGAGGTTAGGTT
Source organism: Pseudopodoces humilis (assembly GCF_049639895.1). Taxonomy (NCBI): domain Eukaryota; kingdom Metazoa; phylum Chordata; class Aves; order Passeriformes; family Paridae; genus Pseudopodoces; species Pseudopodoces humilis. Next base: position 125,839,993 of record NC_142200.1, read on the forward strand.
GGAATATATTCCTTGTACAGAAAGTATAAACCTGATATTGTTTTGGTCCCAGACATATTGCAGCAATGAACTTACCTAAAAACTGGCTCCATGATAGCAAATGTAAATTTCTATTGATGGATGGAATTTCCCTTATTTTAACACTCTCCAGTAAAAGAGCAGTCTGAAAGCTATCACTACTAAGAGTAGTCTAACACTGGTAAACAGAAGGGGAAGAAGCTCTTTCCTCATAGAACAATATGCACCTGCCAGTCTGGCCCTGAACTACCATGCCAACTTTTTCAGCTGTACCCTGATGTATGTATCATAAACCTTTTGGTCATACACCAACACAAAATGAAACAGCTCTCCTTTCCTTTAGTAAATATGATGACACTATATCAGCTGATCTATTGATATGGTCGCTGCACTGATGACCCTGAAGAGATTGAATGCTAAAGAGTGAATATTGACTTTAAAACAGTCTTTCAGTATCTTTTAACTCATGTTATTTTTTTGTGACCTCCCTTACTCTTAGTGTTTGGTGTATTTTTCCTATTACCATTATATTGTCTTTTCTTTACTCAGAATTATATTTACTGAGTGCATAGCATAGATTTTCTTCAGGGTTTGGCAGCATCAATGAAAAAAACATTCTCTCAGTGATCACAAAATGGCACAGAAGTTGTGAACTACAGCTGTATCTGACTTCATTAAGAAAAGCCAAGGAAAGTGTGAAAAGGACAGAAATATTATGCTGGACTTATTCAGCTCTGAAGTTTCATTCCAGGATCCCTCATCTGGGGAGTTTATACAATGACTCTGCAGGAGTGGACCTGTTCAGATTAGTGATATAATAAAGTAAGCAGTGAAACTTAACTGGAGAAATTCTCTCACCAGGATGATTTTATGACACCCTATTAGGCAGTGCAAGATGGTGTAGATCTCATATCACAGTTTCTAACTCAGTGTATGATGTCATTAACTCAGGTAGAAAAGCTTTTCTTCTGATTTAAAAGAGTTTGGATGCACGAGGAAATGTCTATAAAGTAACCTGAGAATAAAGAAGGAAACAAACTAGTATTAGGGACCTCTCTTACATGTGAGAAATAGAAGGGAAAGTAATAAAAAATGCCTTCAGTGTGTAGTCACAGAGATAGGCTTTGAGTAGCAGAAGCAGAAATAAGTTTGAAATATGACTGCACATGTACAGAAGATGTGTCTGAGCTGCCTGAACTGCAATTTGCCTGTCAGCCTCTCTGGAGTAGTGGTACCAAAGAAGGCTTTGAGTCAACCCTTAGTTGCGATAGGAAGTCTGAAGCAGGAAACAGATGTGCAGCCATCAGAGAGGAGTCCAGTAGAGGAGCAGAGAGCACAGGCTGTAAAATCAACACCACCTCCCTATGCTCTTTAAAGCTGAAGCTGAAGTTAAAAAGAGGAATGGAACCACTGGCTCACTTTTTGAGAAGAGCTGACTTTGTGCCCAAAGAAGGATCCAGGGCATTCTGAGAAACAGCTGAGGGACAGCTCCTTCCACTTTTCTTTCCTTTTGCTTTTAGGTTCAGCAAAAACATGACTTAATGGTATAAACCATTTAGCAAAAGACATGTAAGAGCTACAGGAGTCCCACTTCAACCACACTGCTGGGTGTGGCTTGAAATGTCTACTCTCACAATCAGAGCATCCCAAGGCAGCACAGATAAAATGCATCTATCTCAAATTTTTTCATTGGTGGCTCCTGTTGCATTTATTTTCAGGGTAGATACCATTTCCACCACATACCTTGTTGCCAAATCCCCAGTCAGAAAAAACAGAGTACTTAGCCATGTGATGTTAGAATTGCAATGATTAAAACAGCTGATTTGTCTGTGATGTTAATGTTCCTAGGGAAGAAATGGAAATCAAGCAGCACCATATGGACAGCAGAAATTTGGATCAAACAGAAAAGAGAGAGTCACTAACAAGAAGTGATGAGTGTAAATTATTGTTTTTCTGGAAAGCAGAGAGAAATTTACTTGTGTGTCTAAAGAATGTTGAAGCTGAGGAACCTTCAGTACAAAGAATATTAATTGTTAACAAAGAATAGAAAGCCTCTCATTTCTCTAAACCTTTGCAGGTTTTTTTACAGGCCAAAAGGAGCAAATTTTTACCTTTTATATCTCAGGGGAGTTCTAATTTTTACTTTATAAGAGCTTATTATTTGGTTTAGAGTGTCTTACAAAACTCTAGACATTGAAAATAAAGTGGTAGAATCAGCAGCAAAGAAAAAAGTATCTTGTTGCTTAATATTAATAAACAAAAATGCACTTTAGTTATGTTACAGGAGTTTATGCCTTAGGGCAGCTGTCAATCAAGTCATGTTTTATGTCTCAGCACCTTGCTATTAAAAACAATCAAGGTTACCATGGAAACTGCAATTTTATCACATGCTACTTTTCCAGACCCTCAGCTCCAGAACATGCTATTAAATAAATATTTCTGAGCGAGGTGCACTTTTGCAATTCTTAATATTTTGAAGGGAAATATTTTTAACTCACAGTCAAACTGTGCCTGTTAAGCGTATTTTTATTTTGCTTTTAACAATATACAACAAAGACTATATTAATGAACATATAAGACCTTATTCACTCCCTAAATCTTCAATTGTACAAAATAAACTGGAAAAAAAAGCTTCCCCTTTATATTTAGGATCAAAACATAATTATTTTAGCTCACAACATGTAAAATTATTATATTTTAAATGTACTTCTACTTTTTCTTTCATTTAGTTCACCTGCAATTAGGTAGATAATAGCTTAAATTATTATGGAGTTTATGATTATGCTTTTTAGAAGAATGCTAAGTGTTGTACTAAAATTCATTATTACTATACATTTAGTTTATAGTCATGATTATTCTCTTTTCAGGCTTATAAAGCAAAAAGAGTTTTGTTCTTTGGTTTCTTTTTTGGAAAGATAATTTCTGTTCTTGATAATAACACTGTATAATTGCGAATATATGAAGTGTAGTTACAACTTGATTATTTCAGGTGTAAAAAGTGTACATAAAGGTATATAAGGCTCATTAATGTCAGTTACAGTTATTTGGAAGAATGAGCAACCCAGCAAAAATCTAAAGTGCTACTGAAACAAGGATGACAATTCTTAGGAAGTAGACACCCAGCAAAACAAATTTATAATTGTTCCACAAAGGTAATAACAGGATTTCTTCTTGTCAGCTGACTCTCATATTTAGTTGTGAGAGTGTATATAAGAGTCAGCCTATGAACTGATGGAAGAAATTAAGTTTATAAGCACAGGTTTTTAAATCTAGATGTGGTATTTGATTTGGAATAGATTCCTCATGCTTATGAAAGTAATTGAAAATAATTATATTTTTATTTTAGAATCAATACTGATTTGTTGAAAGAGTGAGCAGAAGCTTTCATGAACTTCTCTCTCAGATTCTTCCAACCACAAGAAATAAAAGTAACAAAAGTCACATGATTAAACAAGTGGGCTGGGCATATAGATGTTAAGTATGAAAAGAAGGAATATTTAAAGGAAGACTCACACTATAAATATTCTAATTGTGAATTCTGGTCAAATTTTACATTTCCTTAATTTTAAAATTTGCAGGCATCCTGACACTTTCCCCCCATGGAGCTTACACTTTTACTCTCCAGCCTACTGTATATAATAATTTGTCCCACAGGACAGCATAGTCTTCATATAAATACATCATTTATATTTCAATGGGAAAAAGATTTATTTCAATTACATTTCTACTTTCATTATTAGCAATAAGTATTTGTTGGATGCCAGTATTAGACAGAGGGCAGTAAAAATTGCATAACAGTAGTGATTCTATTTGAAGCCAATGTATTATGTGCTTTCCTTTATTTGTATACATCAAAATTGTGGTGACTGAGTAGTGATAAATAGCAATAAACCATTAAATTAAAACCCACAGTGTTGTGAGGGAATGATCCTTTTACATAGCAGAGAAATTCTGAGATGGACTAAGCAGTCTACCCTCTTCATTTCCAAGGTGCTAGTCCACCTAATATGCATAGGAAACCCCATTAAATCATGACCTTCTTTTGTTTTAGAAACAGAATTTTTGGATAAAAATGAGATGGAGCAGGTTCAGACCAATCCCTCATTTCCAAATTGTTACTTACAAGTCAGACAGAGCCTATATAATTTAGGGAAAACAGATTTTTTTTTACATAGGTGTGCTTAAACTGGATCGTTCTATCATTTTCTGTGACACTGAACTCCCTTGTTTCTGATCATGAATTGCCTCTGTCATCAGGCCTAAAGAAGACAGAAGCCTCCACAAATTCATTATTCCATCCATTCTACAGAAAACCCAGGTGTGATTCTAACTTTGCCTGCCCATTCCCCCTTGCTTGGGACACCCAGAGCTTTAGAAACAGACAGTTCTAACAAAAACCAACACAAATATTTTTCATGGTACTCTAACTGCTGATTATTTTTATAATTTAGGCTGTTCAGCTTCTGACAGTTTCTCATTCACTGTGTAGAGTGAGTCCTGGTCCCTAACAACAGAAGGGTACCCTGCCTGATGCCTACTTCTCACACTGCAGCATGCGCTGAGCAGTGCACTGCAATCAGTCAGGAATATTTAGATGAAGTGTTTTCTTTTCCAAAGCACCATCTCACCCTCTCTCTCCTACCTCTCCTCCACTCTTGCTTAATATACTCCTCCTCCATCCTCATGCTGTGCAGGTTTGTTACTAACACTGCCCAGATATTGCTGAAATGGATTCAGCAAGCCCTTGTTTCCACGGGGTTACCTTTGTTCCCTTTGCTGACACCTTTCTACACGAACAGCAGACTGCATTGCTGCTGCCACTGCTTGAGCCTGAGAAACAATTTCACACTGAGGATTTGCTTCTTTTTCTCTCCAGCCTGCTTGACAGTGATGCATGAGGAGGCTACTGTGAGGAGTGCTGGCCTCCTCCCTCTCCCCACTGACACAGCCATTACTTCTAGCTTTGTCACAGCTTATAGGAGATCACACCGGAGCTGAGGGTTTTGCCTTGGTGACCGCTGCCTCTCTCTGATACTCTGCTCTAAGTGGAATCATTGAACCCTATTTTCCTATGGTAGCATCAAGCCTTTCTTTCAATTTTCTGGTAAATAACTATTCCATCTTCTGCTTGGATGGGTACATACATGAGGTCTAAATAAAGAGAAATGGAAGAGAAAGGAGAATAGAGAATAAAGAGGAAAGGCAGAAACACAAGCACTTACACTGACAACCAGAGAACAGCCTGTTCTTCAGATGTCTATCTTATGACTAGCAAGATTCTGCCTTAAGTTCTGGCTAAGCAGGAAATAGGTTTTATGTCTGCTGGAAACAGTAATCATGAAGTTTTAGAGGGAGTAGGGGCGAAGATCTCTGAGGTTACAATTGTTCAATTAAAGGTATTGCTGACCCAGGAGAGGATTGCCAAAGAAATTAAGTTAATAAAATCTAGGGAATAGAATAAATTTACCAAATGTGGGACTGGGAAAATGCCTGCTCCTGCTTGCTCTGCCTCATGTCTCCTGTTCGACACTGGGCAAGTCACCCACTGAGGTATCACCCACAATGGTGGCAATGAATTCTTCACCACGTGGGAAAAACCTTGAAGCAGAAAGTGCAGAAAGATACAGTGTATCTATGATTCATTATGGATAGAAAATTTTGTATGAAAATTCTTTGCAATGTAGATGTTGATTTCAAGTTAAAATCCTTCATTTAGATATAAAATTATGCATATCAGGAAAACATATCTGGGTATTTTTTAATAAAATAGAAATCTAGAAAGCTTTGTTTTCATCAAAAAACTTCTGTTATAAATAAAAAAGGTAAAAATAAATATTTTAGATAAAATAAATGTCTTCTTTTATTACTTATTTTTGGTCCAGATCTCATGATTTCTTCTTTCCCTGCCCTTATTTTTATCCATTCCTCCTTCTTTATTTTTGATCTCTAGGCTCAAGGCCTCATTACTACCCTTGGATGCTGAAGAATACTTCCCATCTTTCACAAGTGAATAAGAAGAATAAAGGATAAAGAATATGAGGGTGACACTTTTATGGAGAAAGAGATGAGAGAGCATTTACTGTCTTCAGCACATAGGAATTTTGCTTTGATTTGTTGTTCCCCATAGGTCTTTGTATACCATATCTAAACAAATCAAATAAAATATGCTTAATTTCAGACTGCAAAGCTACATTATAGTTACGGAGATTACGTGCAAAAAGAATGGTCCAAGGTGATAGATGAATAGCAACTAAGTTTAGGTGTCTAAGTCCCTTAAAATCTGGCTGTGAGTTAAATACTCATTTAGGTTTAGGCAGACAGATACTACTATTTTACCTTTGCTGCTTGTTTAGCCTTTGAACTTCAATAATAGACTTTCAATAATAGACTTGATGTCTATTATTGAAAACAGAGGACATTAGAAAAAAAGGATTATTCTATATTTAAATACATCCAGGATCAAAATAAAATACCAGTTGGTATTTTCATTGTCAGAATAATGCCATTTTATTTTTTCTCCAATCATCTGCTGAGTCAGCAAACAGAAATTGCAGTTCTACAGTTTCGCTTAAAGTAAATCACAAATAATTTCTTTATTCTGGAGACATGAACATTAATATCACTGTATAAACCAAAACACAGCAAAGAAGCAGAGTCCAGAGTAGAGCCCAGTCTTTGACAGCCTTTGGGTAGCATACTTAGTCCACTGCACTCAGTCATATATTTGAGTTTTAACTCTTTTATTTCTCTATTAAGATGAGCTAAACCTTGGTGTCCCAAAGGGATTGGATTTTTTTACTGTAATTATGGGTGAGAGAGCACTGACCCAAAGCAAGCAGCTTTGGCAAACACAGAATGTATATCAGAGGATTTAAGGGGTTTCCAACCCACAGACAAGACATTTCTTGAAACATATGAAACCTTGGCTGAGGAACAGTGCAAGGAATCATCTGGAAATATTTCCTGCTGGAAAATAAAAAAATCCATGTGTGGAACTATTGCCAAGAACAAGATCAAGCAGTTTATGTGGTAAAGAAATTTGAGGCATTCTTTAGTCAGAACATCTGTACCCCAATGCCCCATAAAACACAGGCTAAAATATCACAAAATGTCTTTTGCTTTCTCCCTTTCCTTAAAACAAATAAGCAAACAGGCCCATCTGCTGCCTTTTGTTGATGTTGAAGAACACTTAAGGCAGCTGAGAGTGGAATATTTGCTTTCATTATTGGGTAGAATTCTAACCACGTATTTACTGTATAGTTAAAATTAAACACAAGAATGCAAAAGGAGTCCTAGCCAGCCTGAATTTCATCTACATAAGAGGGTGTAAAAGTGGTGCTTGAAAGAGCAGTACTCTAGGGAGGGTGAAACTGGAAAGCTATCCACAAATATAAGTGAATAGGTTTACTGTACCAATCAAGCATGCTGGCAACAAGGACCACCTGCCAGAATAATCTTTCTCTTTGAGACTCTCTTAAGGAACTAAATCACCTGCTTAAAGTTTTATTTAAGTGAAATGGTGCTGAAAAGCAAACACAGTGTAACTTGTCAGCGGGTCCTCAAGGGAAGGGCTATTTGTTGCTTGCCCAACTCACCAGACTATGAGCACTACCTTTTCACCTAGTCTGAATGAAGTTTGTGTTGCCTAGTAATTCTTCACTCCTGCACTTATGCACATAGAGTGGCTTATAAGGCAAGTCAAAAGAATTATGATTTTGGTCAAAGACATGTTTGTTATGGGTGAACAGGCATGGTTGTGACAGCTACCCATGCACCTAAGGTACCTCTAGCCCTTAAAGTGAAGGACAACTAGTCACTTATTTTTCTAATTTCTTCTGCTGGTGTCCTGAATGAACTTTATACTGAACATTGCTTTAAGATTGCTGTACTTATTATTGTTCGTGTGTTTATGTGTTTGTGTATTCCTTGTGCCAACTTTCATTCATCCAGATACAGATACATAATATAAAATAGTTTCAGTATTTAAAAGTCAAGCAGGATATTGTTAAACTTTATAATTAGTTTAATTTTCTGCATAGAAAACCATAGATGGAAATTTCAGTGTCTCACCTCAATCAACATAAGTTGTAACCCCACTATGACATACTCATTTTTCATTCCATTCTAATACCATACAGAAAGCTTTCTCTTGGTCCAAATTGTGACTGTTTTAGGAAAACAGCTGACTTTACACAGTAATCTGAGAAAAAAAGTCAGCAGTTGCTCAGAAACTATTAAAAATACGTGACTATTTTCTTCTTATTCTGGTATTTGTATTTACAGCATAAGATATTTTGAGTGCAGAATCCATGTAATGTGACTTAAAGTTTCACAATCCTTATTCCATGTTTCAGACTGAAAATTTTTTGTACCACTTGGCACCTACTTTAAAAGCTCACTGAAGAACAGCTTCAAGCAGTGCATTATGTCTTGTACGGCCTTACTTACAACTACTCACTTGGTTCTGAGCACCAGATTTTGTCATTTTCCTTCAGAGTAAATTTTCCCTTTACTATATGAATTGCTCCATTGGTTTTACAGGCTTTGAAATAAAAGATTGAAAGTAACAGAATTAAGTTCAGTATCTTCTAGGCTGCACTAATTCCAGGACTGATGAAGATACCATTTTTCTCCCTCTATCATTCCCTGTCTTGGTCAAGGCAGAGAGCCATAAGAGAAAAACAAAGCTATTTTTATACCCCCTAGAATTTATTTATGAATATGGTGATATTTGAGGCATGTAAAGGTCCTGATTGATTTTTTTACTGTATATTTGGACCCCATGTTTGGGATCATTAATTATTTGCCTAAAATATGTTGCCTTCTATGTCACAGAGGTAGGTAGTATATAAGATGCTTATTTTTAAATGAGATCTTTTAAAAAGCCACCAGTGTTTTCTTTGCACTTTTTTCCCACTTATTTTTCCCTCAAAATATAGCAAAACAAATAAGAAAACTGCATTTGCTGACTGAAATGAATGCAACATTGTGCTATAACATGTTATTTACAAAAATCTCTGTGTGACCAAAGTACAGTGTAACAACCAATTAAAACTAAATCCTGTATAACATCTAAAAAAAAGAAAAGAAAAGGAAAAAAAAAAAAAAGAAAACTAGGTCAGATATTTAGATATAACAAGGCCTTTAGCATTGTAAGGCTATATTGTTTATCTAAAAATAATTGTACACTGTCAAACACAGGCTCTGAATGCACACAAAAGGCTACTCTGATGTTTTAAGTTCCCATTTTTAAAATGTAACCTTCCTTAATTTGCTGATTACTTGATGTTTGCAATTCATGACAGAAAGGCAGACCTTTTCCTAAGAAAAAGAACACTACATGCAGGATACCTAGCTATGTGTGGACATGTATATATATCACACTGGGAACCCAAAAAAAAATCATTCCTGTGGCCTTGACTAAAACTTCACAGGACTGTCTCTTTAATGACTAGGAAATTATTCCTGGAGTAGCTCAGTGAGCTGGGATAGTTTGTACAAACAATCTTCAGAAGACAAGTAGCAATATTCCTTGTTTTACAAAAGAGTCCAGCATCTTCTCAAAAAAATTCTGGTGTCATTAATGTGAAAAGTGTAAAATGACAACTAAGCCTCTTTTTTTTGATGAATGAGTACTGTGGTGTTTCAAAGCCCAGTGAATGAAAACTACGTCAAAATACAAGAAATTGTTTTCTTAAGTAGAAATTATCCAGAAATTGTGGCTATGTCAGAGGAAGTTGAGAGTGTTCAGAGCTCAGGAAAATCCATCCTTTACTTTGACTGTTAATGTCTAAGTAGTTCAAATTTACTGCATTAAGTCATGGGTGATACTTTTCACATCTATTTTGTAGTTTTGCTTTGTACACTGGTTGCAAAGTAAGAGAAAATTCTAAATAAGTGTTCCAGCATCTATTTTTTAAAATTTATTATATAGGGTAACCTTTACAATTACAAGGCTTCTGCCTTGGACATCTGCTGGATCAATGACCATTAAGGTGACAGAAAAGGAAAATTTCCTGTCTATATTCCCTGCACACAAAGTAATACAGCTGATGGCAAAAAAGATATGCACTATAAAATTCTTAGGGCCCCTAGATGGCAGTCAATAGAGGGATTAGAAATGACTTGTTCCCTCTACTTCAGAAAATGAGTAGCAGGGACACCTCTGTGAGTTCCTCCAGGGACATTATGATAGTGATTCCTTAATTCCATGTCTTCAGACTAGCTTATTGCCTCTCACTTTGTTGTGTATTTTTTTGTGAGTGCCTGCCTGGTGCTACCACTGTTGTCATTTCTACAAGCCTGCATGCAAGCATTTATGTTTACTGCTATACCAGGATGTACAGTTAAATGCAGCAATTGCAGCAGAGGAAATTGAGGGAGTCAAAGGGATTGATGCTGCTCAGGACTGCTCCTGTTTGCTATTTTCTGCAAAATGCAGCTCAAAGAGTAGATATGTCCCAGAGTGCAGATAGAGGATTTATGTGAACTTGCTGGTGATATCCTTCTGTCAAGGACAAGGTCTCTGAGCCTGCTGAAATGCCTGTGCCACCAGGACTCTGATAGAACCACACCAACCTTCCTTCCCTCCACCACACCTCAGACCTCGATAATGCTTCATCTCTTTGTTCTAAATCCCCCTTTCTGAGTAAGTGTGGAAATAATTTAAAGTACTCTGCTTTCTTATAAGCCAGAAATAAGATTTCCCATCTTGAGCATGCATAACCAAAAAGCATGATTTTTAGGGCCATTGTAAGAAGAAATGCAGAGTCCAGTGATCTTTGCTCACTCCTACTTCCTTGCATAAAGAAATTTTTTTGTCCCATAAAACCTAATTTTTTTAAATTGGACTGTATTATAAAGCATTTCATGAGTATAGCAGCTCATGCCTTTCTTGTGTCTTTTATATTAAATGAGCTCTTGTGATCAAGTTCTAGCTTCTGCTAAGCATAAAATGTGATTCGATACTTAAACTGAGCAAAAGCAATTTAATTTTCAGTGTCTTTGAGAAAGCAGAACAAGATCAGTGTGTCTGTGAGTTATAACAAAAGCAGGCCTTTAAATTAGTATCTTTGGTTGGGATCTGAAAACTTTTGTTAGATTTCATTTAAATTAGTTTGACTCCTTTGTCTAACTTCTGGCCTGTTGGGCTGAATGCGTTATATTAAGCTTGAATATCCTTGAGCCAGATTCCAAGGTCCTTATCAAAGATCCAGCTCAAAAATATTTTAATAAATTGTGTGCTTCTATATTGCAACAGTGTAAATTTGTGAGCATTAAGACCAAGTGAAAATTGAAGGAATTTAAGCTGCTGGGTTCAGTCTTGCTCCCATGCTGAAATAATTGCTTCAGCTGGGAACAGGACTGAATGCAGCTTACAGCAACATGAACTGCTACAGCTAAAGGCAGAAACGGTGGACTCGCTGTAACAAGTGAAAGAAAATAGTAGTATTTTGTTCTTCTGTTTAATCAAGTATATTTGGTTTACTTGCTGTAAGAAAATATCTAATATTTTCCTAAGCAAATTTTCTTTTGAAAACCTCTTTCTGCATTGCTTTAATTATGTTATACACTCAAATGATGATTTCAGATGATTTTATGGAGAAAGTTTTACTTTTTGACAATCTTTCAAAAGATCTTTTTCCCAGTCAGGTGAAAAAAAAAAGCTATGCTATAATTCTTGTTTTTCCCTTATAGATCTGTATTATTTCTGTTACAAAGTCTAGAGAGCAAATGCTGTGGCCATTAGATTGCCAGTTCTGGCCTGAAGAGGACCATTTTCGCATCCCTAAGCCGCCTTGAGTCTTCACTGCTGTTCCAGACAGGTCTCTGCTAAGAAACTATCCTAGGTTATTTAATTTTATTGTCATCTATTGATTTCACTTGGAATTAAATAACTTGCAAACCTTGGGTTTGGTTTTCCTGGAAGAGTTCCACCTACTGACAACCATCTTGTCAGGCATGTAATCCAAACTGAGTAATTTAGATCTGTGCTTCTTCTAGTCTACTGAGAGAGAGAAAAGTATTTCCAGAAGTTTTTTATCAAAAAATATGTATTTAGAGTAGTGAAAATAAACTTTTCTCTGGAAGGAATGTCTTTCTATCTCGATGTGCTATAGGGGGAGGCTAAATTATTAGCATAGATCCAGGGGCTAACTGTTCAACAATTAGCTATGTGTGATGAATCAAACCAGCTCTATCCGAATATCCATTTGTCAAATGGGAACAGTACTAAAAGTATCACTAAACATTTAAGATTCATCTCTCACTAATCAAAACATTTCTTGTGAAGATCTAGTACAGAAGATTATGTTTTTGCGATACATCAGCAAAAGGAAAAGTATGTTTTTCATGCTTGAAAGCTTGATCACCTCGTCCCTTCCTTCTTGGAAGAAGGCATAATCACATTGAAATAGTGTAACAATGCTGACATTCAGTGACCTGTTTGGCTGTCTTTTATGGCTTAATAAAAAAGCTTTCTTTTATATTTTATTTTTGTATCTGAAAGACTGTTTACCCCATGTGAAAATTCATAGTGGCTTTCTATGTCATGCTGAAAGCTACATATTAATAAAATATCCTTAGTAGCTAAAGTAACAAAATGAATGGTAAAAGAGTCTAATGGAAGAGTTATTATCTATGCACTTCTTTTCTTAAGCCTCAAGGCCTATCCAGTCTATATCCAATATTTCAAAATTATATTCCAGACCTAGAGGAATGAAGTCACAATCACACAATGGTTGGGGTTGGAAGGGACCTCTGAGGATTAGCTGGTCCAACCCCCTGGAAAAGTGGATTCACCTAGAGTAGGATCATGACTTCGTGAGTTTTGAACATCTCCAGGGAATGACGCTCTACAACCTCTCTGAGCAGCCTTTTCCAATGCTCTCCAGTCACTCTATACAGTAAAAATTTTCCTCATATTTAGATGGAACTTTCTGTGCTTTTGTTTGAAACCATTTTGCCTTATCCTGTCACTGGGAACCACTGAAAAGAGGCTGGCCTCATTGCCCTGACCTGCTTTTAAACATTTGCATACAAGGTGAGGCCTCCTCTCAGTCTTCTCCAGGCTAAACAGCCCCAGCTCCCTCAACCTTCCCTCATAAGAGAGAGATGCTCCAAAGCCTCATCATCCTCATAACCCTCCAATGGACATACTCTAGCTGTTCTTTATCTTTCTTGCACTGAGAAGCCCAGAACTGGACACAGCACTCCAGGTGTGGCTTCACCAGGGCAGAGTAGAGGAGCAGGATCATCTCCTTTGACCTGTGGTCAGTGCTCTTCCCAATGCACCCCAGGACACCACTGGCCTCCTTGGCCACAAGAGCACTGCAGGCTCATGGTTTACTTGTCCACAAGAATCTCCAGTTCCTTCTCCACCTGTGCTCCATCAGGTCATCCCCCAGCTTGGTGCCTAGGGTTATTCCTGCCCAGGTACAGTACCTCTTTGTTGAACTGAACTGAGGTTCCTCTCTGCTCAACTCTCCATTCAATCTGTCCAGGTCTCCCAGAACAGGAGTACAGTCCTTTTGGCACTCCTCCCAACCTTCTATCATCAGCAAACTTGCTGAGAGAGCACTCTGTCCATTCATCAAGGTCAATGACAGGTGAATTGGACAAGACTGGATCCAATACTGACCCCTGAGGACACTGTGGCTACAGACCTACAACTACACCCTGTGCCATGGAGCACAACCCTCTGAGCTCTGCCACTGAGCCAGTTCTCAGTCCATGCTACTGTCCACTCATCCAACCCACACTTCCCGAGCTTATCTATGAAGATATTATGGGAGAGAGTGTCAAAAGTCTTATTGAAGCCAAGGGAAACATCCACTGTTGTCCCCTCATCTACCTGGTCAGTCATGCAATGGCATGACAAGGCTATCAGACTGGTCAAGCGTGATTTTGTCTTTGATTAATCCACATTGACTACTCCTGATACCAACCTTTTGCTCCCTATGCTTAGAGATGATATCCAGAATGAGCTGCTGGACCACCTTTCAAGAGCTGGAGGTGGGGCTGACTGGCACCAGCTGTTTTCTGGGTCTTCCATGTTGCCCTTTTTGAAGACTGAAATGATGCTGGCTTTGCTTCACACACATCTCTCCTGCTCTCCATGACCTTTCAATGATGATGGGGTTGGCTTAGCAATACCATTTGCCAGCTCCCTCAGCCCTGATGGGTACATCTCATTGTGGCCCATGGCTTTGTGCATTTTAAGGCTGCCTAAATGTTTTCTAAGCTGATATTCCTTGGCCAAGGGAAAATCTTCCTTTCTCCAGACTTTCTCTTGCCTCCGGGGCCTGGAATTGCTGAAGACTGATCTTAGCAGTAAAGACTGAAGCAAAGAGAGCATTCAGTAATTGTGTCTTCTCTGTGTCCTCCATCAACTGGGCACCCACCTGATCCTAAAACAGGTAAGATTTAATGTAGGTGAAGAGGTACATTTACTGCCACGCATTCTGATCTTGTGAAGAATAATAATAATAATAATAATAATAATAATAATAATAATAATAATAATAAAGCTTTTAAGCCCTGAGTACAGAATTGGTACTGGTAGTGAAAGCAAGGTGGACACTCAAAATAGTCTGATGAAAACTTATATAGCAACTGTTATCCTTAATAATCAGGGATTTCTTTATTTTTTTTCAATTCTTAGGGGTTGGATAAGCCCACATCCTAGTACTCCTACTTGTATTGTTTCATGTTACAGTATGTTGAATTTACTGGATTTTTTCTACAAACTCAACAAAACAGAACAAAAGCTATTCCACCTACATAAGTTTGTAACTCATTAGAAAGGAAAGGAAAAAATATATTGAATGTTTTGAGATTCAGTTGTTGACAGGTTCTTGGATTTAATAAAATAAAAATTGAATAAAAAGATGAAGCTTCAACAAAGTAGTCTTGTTTTAGACTGATTATAGAACTTATAAACTAAGGAAAATGAAATTAAATTAATTTTCTTTAATATGTCAAATAAGGTATCTCTCTTCCAACTACACAATAAACATAAGTCTAGAAGACAGGCATCTAGTCCCTCTTATAGTGACCATGTAACAAAGTAAGTTATTTTCATAAAATTACATTGCCCAGAGAAGCTGTGAATGCCCTGTCCCTGGAAGTGTTTAAGGCCATCCTCTTTTTTATATACTCTGCCTTTCTAATTTTGAACTGGCTACAGCAGCACCGATGGCCATATCCAATTGTCTTACAAGATTAAATATAAAATTATCAAAATTATCCTTTCTGCATTTACTTTTGTTCTTACTAATATCAGTACCTCAAAACTGCTTTTTTTCCTTCCTCAACAGTATTGCTTATATTTACTTCTAGATTCATGTTTATCTGTATTTTCTTTTTCTAGCTAAAACTCACATACTAGGACACTAACATTTCAGAAAATGAAGGTTAAAGCTCTTCTTTTCTCAATTTCCCAAAGACTGGTTCAGAAACCTCAGTTTCATTGTAGCATTGTAGCATCCTCAAATCACCCTCACCACCACCCACCCAGGAGACCCATTGCGAAGGAAATCTATATTCTGCCTCAAAAGTGTATTAATGATACAAGCTATGAAAAGTAGATCTGAGATCAAATGCCTCTCTGAAAGCATCCCCAGTTTAGGGCAGGAAAAATAGCAACTCAGTGTTAAAGACTCTGAGGTAGTTTAGGTTGCTCCAGAAGTGGAGGATAGAAACCCACAGGGGACAACAATAAGATTTCTTATAGACTTGTACCAATAAAGACAGGAGCTTTCAGAATGTGAAAGTAAGGGATTTTAATGTTTTGACTGACTTTTTTTTTTCCCCAAACTTTCTTTGCGTGTTGGAGACAAGCTAGATTTGCTGAGCTTGATGAGGCTCTCTGAGTTCTCACTGGTAGGCAAAAATTTTGGGGTTTTGCTAACTCAGTACAAGCCTTCTTTGCACATAAAGAAACTGAATCAGCACCAGAGAAAGAATATTATTTATCAACCCAGAAATATTTATAAAGACCTGTAATAGATTCAGTTGTCCACTGGAACACAAAATCATGCAGATAAAGAGAAAAGGAAGCTATGACTGGTGGAGCAGACTGTGCTGGCAGGAAAATCACTGATACAGAACCAAAGGGCAGTCAGTGGAGGAGAGAAGTCTGATCAAATATCTGCTTCATAACTTTGAATTGGTGCTTAGATTTTGAGATAGATAGCAATATGCTGAAGGTGGATCAGAACTATATTGCTGCCCTGCTGTCTTCTAGGGGAAACAGTAATCTTAATTAATTAATACCGATCTACTTTTAATAGAGTGTTTCTGAGCCACATTTCAGTAACAAACGTTACACACCAGAAGATAAAGCATAGCCCTATCTGATATATGTGGAGCCTCAGCTGTACATATTTGACCCCTATTTTACACTGTTGCGGCTCATTGATTCTTTCTTTTAAACTCCTGGACTGAGCACTCAGCAATCATTGGACCACCCATACATCTTCTGAGCTGATTTAGTCTATGAACTGTAACCCTGCTACAGGGCTGTAATGTTTCTGGCACCTACAATGCTGGCTGCTTGTCATTATGACATATAACCTAGAAGATGTACTTAAGAACAAATAACCTCAGAAGTGTTAACATGCCATCAGTCTTTTCAGCTAAAGCAAAGACAGGGCTTGAGACCATCCAAAAATGAATAAATGAGAAAATTCACATACTATCCCAGCAGCCACCAAAGTTCCGGTTTGGAACCAAAAGTGTAAGAGAAAGAAAGAAAGAAACTTAAAAAAGATCTTAATGGCTCAAAATCCCCATTTATTTTACCTGATGAAAAGCTTCAAAGTTTCACAAGGCATTTTTTCTTGCTTTTGCTTGAAATATACGTATTCTTTTACATTTAATGTCTGCAATTGCAGTATGAATTTGATGATGGACAAGCTTAAATTATAAATATTTTCCTTTTCCAAGGTTTATTAGAAGTGCCAGTATGAACATTGACTGTTTGAAATAGAGCATCCTAATTTAATGTAATAGAGCTTTCTAAAAGGTCAGGCAGAACATTTTACACTGAAAATTAAAATATAGATAGCACTAGAGATGGAGTTACTGTTTATCCCACTTCAGTCCTGTTCTTAATAAAATTGCATTGAATTTTTTATAATACATCAAAAAGTCAACATGAAGCAGTTCACAGAGTATTAAATATATCAACAATATAAAGCTGGGTCAGATAATGGCAGAATTAAACAAAGACGAAAGGTAACAATACTGGTTTCAATTAATGTAGTGAATTAATGAATGATCTCTATTACTCTAGTCATGTTCATTAAACAAGTATAATAGGCTTCTGAATTGTCCATATGAACTCAGAGAGTCTATTCAATCAAAATTACCTATGCTTACTGTCAATCCCTTGCTGATTATTCATCATCAGAGGCATACTTAAGTAGCCCTTTGGCATTTCCAGCCGCTGAGGGCTCAGGCATGCAGTATTACCAGGACTGTGTCTGTGAACACAAACTACCCAAACTGAATAACCCCCTCAGGGGTCCTTATTAGTTGCCTGTAGGGCAATTTTCCAGCCATGAACCCTTCCCATATTTTAGAACAATACAGTGATTTCCAATATGGACTCCCATAGGTAGCAACAATGGTGGTCTTGAAGATAAGTTACTTCTTTCAATCCAAGTGGGCATCTCCTAGGGAAAGCAGCAAGATGGAAGTATGGCACGGACAAAACTGCACCTTTCTGAGTTAGCAGCAATAAGGTGGAGGTGTCCCAGCAGCTGCCAGTGGCTGCTAGAGCTACGAGCAACCCCTTGCAAAGGAAGGGCCAGTTGCTTATTTAAAATATGTTTTCTTAAAGGAAGCATCACTGTTCTGCTCATGTTTATCCAACTCACAAGCCACAGAAGTGTGATTGTTTTGCCTGCTTTGCTTTCATTTGCTTGAGCTAGGTGATCACAGTTCAGCCCTTAACCTTCTTATGTTTTTCTTGCTGTTTCTGAGCTGAAAACAATAAATCTTTCTCAATAGCTTATACAAGACAGCCCTGTGGTTTTCTTTTAAGATGGTACATTATTTTTGTGCTATTTTATGACAGGAGTATTAGAATGAGGTAAAGGCACTAAACTCACGTTAAATGTTTCTGTAGGAAAAATGGTTGCATTTATTAGGATTAATAGACTACTTATACTGGAAACTAAAATCCTCTTTTTATTCACATGCTATATAGTCTGCAGGTAACCAAAATCCAATCTTCTTAATCCTCAGTGAAGCAGCTTTTTCCCTGACTTCAGCGACAGTTCAATTTCTGTTATGCTAACCATATGCTCCTGATTGATTATCAGTTATATTTAATTATTCAGAGTTACAGATGGCAGTTTTGTGAGGCAAACTGCTGATCTCTGGAGCCCTGTGTGTTGATGCCTCTGCTTCTGCAGTTGCAACTTTTGAGTCCCTGAGGTTGAGAAAAACAAGTAATTTAACCACTTCTGTAGGGTGTATTGGCCTATCCAAGCAGGAGAGAAGGAAAGAATCCTGATATTAAGCTAGTGGACTAAATACATAGGCATGGAAGAGAGGATATTAGGATAAATGCTCTAAAAAAATCTGTGTTGCCACTCGTTCTCCTTATCCACTGCAAGAAACACTTCAGTTGTGCTACAGTTATTTTCCTCAATCAACTTTTTCCCGTTGTCCACATATGAAGGGTATTTGTACTATAGTAGAGGAGCATGTCCTTCATTCCATACCACTAGGATCTTAGTTCTGAAATCTCTGAGGCCCTGCTCTTGTGTGTTGGAATCACAGTGTGCGCTACAGAACAAAAAATGGTGGGCAAAGGGGGGTCATAAGCATTTGTACAAGAGTGGAAGGTATGTAGACTGCAGAAAGCAGAAGTATTCCGTCTTCCCTACTCCACAGGTTAGCAGTTAAAAAGAAACCAAATTTTTAAAATCCAACCCCTCCCCCGCCGTTCATTTCTTGGTCATCAGCACCACAGAGACCATGGGAGAGAATCCACGGCATTTCTTTCCACACTACTTTCTTGAGAGAGGTTTTTTGTTTTCAATTCACCTGATAGTGCAGTCCCAGCAGAATGCACCTAACAAATCATAGTGAGTGTCTGCACCTTGCTATGTATCAAAGTCCCTTAATGTGCCAACAAAGTTCTTCAAGGTCAGAAAAGCAGTTTATCAACCTCTTATATCTCTTATAGGAGACAATAAATTTATTCTACTGTTGGAATCTATGAATAATTCAGATGCTCTGTGAGATAAACACTATTGCTTAGGATGCTCTGCATGTCATTGTCAACTAGTACCAAACACTGTCATTGCTCCATGTACTCTGTTCTTTTTCGTTTCCTCTCAGCTCAGGAAAATGCAGTGCTTTATGGCTTGCATTTTTCTGTGTTCTTTAGCTCCTTAAAGTTTGCTTTTTCCTATTACATCTTTCCATCAATGAATAGGTTGAGAAAATTAATGTTTGAATAACTTCTTAGTTAAAAAAGTACCTTTGTTCCCTTCTCTCCTAATTTCTAAGAAGCCTAAAAATATACTTCAGAAATAAAAAAAACCCCTGTCTTTTAAAGGCCTCTGTGTTCCTTATTCCCATTAACAAAGGAAGCAAAATATCTACCTTAATTAATGTTATAGCTATCAATTTGGGATATTTCCTGTTTCTAGTTAGCTTAAGCATATGTATATGATTTAATATATAGATAAGTTTAGCTAATCTTATAAATGCCATCTAATGAAATGTTTAACTCACTTATTCCAAAATCATTTTGAGTTTTATTCCATTTTAAGACAAATGCCCCCCTACTGAGCCAAATAAAATTTTAGTTATATGATCTATGAGACAGAGAATTTCTTTTTTAACCAACAGGACTTTGAAAGCCAAATAAAATATTGGACTCCTTGTACTCTCTTGTACTCTCTCCTTGATCATAACCTTCATATACAAGTGAAAGCAATAAAACAACAGATAACTATGCTGAAATTATATATTTTTCTGTCAGATCTCAATGTTTACTTCTATAACTAACCAAGAGAACTTAACTATCATTTTGAAACTTTAATTGATAGAGATATTTGGCTTTTAAACTTGGGGAAGTGATGGATATAACATATTTATAGACGGGACAGTGAAATACCTGAATTCATATCTACTGACAATAACAACTACCAGATATCTAAATAGCTATAAATATAAACATATAAACATATAAATAAACATTATAAATATAAACAGCTAAATAGCTATGACCTACCATATTTTTAAATAAACTTAGCCCCATTTCACCTGAAAATATATCTTTCCAGAGTAACTTAACATAAAAATAACATTCTCTTCAGAAGCTTAAGACTCATAACTTTGGTATTGATCTTTGTATCAGAAAATGTGAGTATGCCCAGTTTTATTTGATGAGAGGTAAATATGGTTACACTGGTCCTTGCAGAACACATAGACACTTAAAAAAAACCCCAAGTAGGTATCCATAAGGAGTTTGACAAACAGAAATAAGTTTTTATCTCCTTATTATTCTTTTAAACAGCAATTAAATTTATGGTAGCTTTCCAGTAAAAGTAAGCAAGTCAAAAAATCTCAAAATTGAAATAATAGGAATGATTTGGCCTCAAAATAAGAAAGTTAAAAGAAATAATTGTTTTAGCTTTTCTTTATCAACTTCACTGTTGACACACTGCTTTATGCAGCAATTCTCCATAAATTATTGCCAATTTAGTAGACTATTATTTTTTTTCTGCAATAGCAAAGCTATAAAAGGAAAAGAAATTGCTTTAAGTTGGTAGATTTTCTGGTCATTCCAATGTTTATATAGCATAAAGGATTCTTTAAAGGAGTTTTTTTATTTGTTTCTGCACTTCCTTAGTGTCATCAGATTCATAAAAAAAGAACTGGTCTCTATTTTATAGCTAAATTGAATCATATCTTTTAAGAGAA
Source organism: Pseudopodoces humilis (assembly GCF_049639895.1). NCBI lineage: Eukaryota > Metazoa > Chordata > Aves > Passeriformes > Paridae > Pseudopodoces > Pseudopodoces humilis. The sequence continues at coordinate 125,860,960 of NC_142200.1, forward strand.
TTTTCCCTAGACTGAACATGGATGTAAATTATGGTTGTAAAATAAAAGTTTTGTCAAGCCTGTAGTATATTGTGAGCCAGCAGTGTGCCCGTACAGCCTGGAGGACCAACACCACCCTGGGGTGCATGAGGAAGAGTGTGGCCAGCAGGTCAGGGGAGGTGATCTCTCCCCCTAAGCATCCCTGGTGAGGCCACACCTGGAGTGCTGTGTCCAGTTCTGGGCTCCTCAGTACAAAAGAGACAAGGAGCTACCAGAGAGGACCCAGTGAAGGGCACAAAGATGATAAGATGATTAAGAGATTGGAGAATCTCTTTGATGAGGAGAGGCTGAGAGAGCTGGGCCTCTTTAGTCTGGAGGAGATTGAGAGGAGATCTCATTAATGCATATAAATATCTCAAAGGTGGGCGCCAAGAAGATGGTTCCAGAATCTTTTTAGTGGTGCCCATGATAGGACAAGGAACAGTGGGCATAAACTAAAACACAAGATCCACCTCAATACAAAGAAGCACTTCTTTACACTGAGGGCAGCAGAGCACTGGAAAAGGCTGCCCAGGGAGGTCTTGGAATCTCCTCCCTGGAGACCTTCAAAACCCATCTGGACATGTTTCTGTGTAACCAGCTCTAGGTGACCCTGCCTTGGCAACTAAATGATTTCCAGAGGTCCCTTCCAACCTAAAAAATTATGTGATTTTTTTTTTCTTTTCAAATGCTGTCTTTAAACAATTGTAAGGAAGAAAAAAAGTAAAAAGGTAGTCTTTTCTGTGCTTCAGAGTGGCTTACGATATGAAGTTTGCATTAAGAACTAGCTAAAAATTGAAAGACAGTTATCAAGAAGATTGGATTTTCTTTGCTTCTAGAGCAAAACTTAAAAGCCTCATTAATTAAGCAGCATTCATTCTAAGTGAATAAAAGCTTTTCTCATTTTAGTTTAAATAGTTTTCCTATTCTACCTAAGAGCGCTTTTCTACCTCAAAGTCCCCTTAAACCTACTCCTATTTTTTCTGAGTTGATTGAAAATTATTTGACTTTTCTTTAGCTAAAAAGGTTTAAATTAAACAAAATATTTCATCTAAAATAAATGCTACTATTCAGGTTGTATTTGTTTGGCTGATTTTTTCTTAGACCCAAAGCATATCCAGAGTTTTCAATGAATTTTTTGTGTGCATTTAAACATTTTGAGTCTCAAAATGAACAATTGAATGTTAGTTGAAAAATTTTACTAGAAAATACTACACATTTTACTTAAGAAATCTCCCAAGTGGTTTTGATTATACTTCTTTATATATAGTATATATACTGTGCTACTAATCTGAAAAATCATCGCTAAACCTCACAAATTCAGATTAATTTTTGACCAATATGAATTTAAACTAACTGTGTGTTTTCATAAATATTCCACTAGAATGAAAAAAAAAAGACCAAAGATGTTTGGTGAAAGAGAAGATGAAATTCAGCCTCAGATTTCTGGGACAGTGACTGAAAGGCACAAAATCTTACCAAAAATTTATAAGTCTAACAGTCCAGCCTCTGCTTGCTGACAGTTGAGACATTGCAATTGATGCAAAAGGAAGATGTTTCTTTTCACCATCCCCTTGCAGGCCTCTCCTGAGTTACAAGGACTAAAGGAGGGAAGTGAAAAACCCTTGGAGCAGTTGCTTCCAGTCAGCCCACATGCAGAACATACACCCTAAGTGAGGCAGGGCACATGCCAGGAACCAGAGTAAAATCCTTTCTGCCTCTTACTCTGTAAGAAAATCTCTTTCTTTATTCCCCAGTAAAAATGCCTCTTCAGTTGCTGAGAGAATAATTAAGCATGCTCTAGTTCTAACAGGTATAAAAGGGTCTCAGGCAGCCTTTCCTAACCTCTGGATATTCCTGGATGGATTTTTTGCCTTCCTCAGACTGGTATAGACTCCTTAAGCCCCTGTAAATTCATGGACAATGCCCTGTTACCCATACTTTATTGAAGGACCTAGGACAGATTTTACACTTGTTGTAATTTGGCTTAATTTTATTTTGGTTGCTTTAGTAGATCACAATTAAATATGCTGTACACTGTTAAATTAGAGTATGCTGTATTTATTAACTGCTGCAGGAAGTGCTAATAAAATGAGTAAAAACCATGGAGGTCTACACAAAAGATATTTTTTATATAATTAGGACTCTTCCAGAATTATTTGAGAAAATAATGTCAAAAGACCTCAGTGACTATTTACATAACAGATTTCGTATGAAGGGTTTCCCCATAAACCTGCCTCATCTGTGCAATGTAAACAGTATCTACATATTTTCATCTTTAGTATGGTTGTAAAATAATGTTTCTTTTATGCGAGTCTTATCTTCCAGCTGTAAATTTAATAGTTACTGCAGACTATACCACTGACATTACTTTTAATGATGTGAGACTCCAATAACTCCTAAAGAGTTTAAGATTAATGCAAAAGAACTTAACTTTGTGAGTCATGACTTACTTTTATTAGTGACTCTGCAGTTTGATTTAGATTGAGACTGAGAGAGAGTATTATTTGCCCATAGAAATGAGAGGCTGTTCATTTTATTATATCATCCATAAGTAATATGTCAGATTCTAATTTCAATAGGGATTCAAATATTTAGGGGCAAGTAGGGTCAAAATTCTTGCAGACTGCGCAGCACCCAAATAGCGCTCATTCAAACTGTTGAAGAGGGGCTTTGTGGGAGGATCCAATCACCACTTTCAGACCTATGCTTCAAAAAGCAAAAGCAAATCTCAAGTACCAGAGACAGAAAACCACAAAAAAATTATTTGCTTTGTTGGTTGAACAGCAGAGAATAGAGTGTGCTGTTACATCAGATAAGGACATTGTCAAGCTGAAGCCTGATAATTTCTTTTTGTCCATTTAACCAGACCATTGGAAAACTACCTCCCTACTTCATATTTTCAGGTAATAAGAATGAAGCTGTCAGGTACTGAAGTAAGGAGAGAAGAGAATAAATAGTTTTCATATTGAAGGTGTCTGACAATGAAGTGACTGCAATACTGACAAAAGTATGCAATTTAATGTGAATAAACTGTTATACTGCCTGGCAGCAGATATATTAACTATCTTTAACGTCTTTAGCTATCTATTAACATGTTCATCATGTTTCCAGGGAATTTCAGAAACCTGAAATTGACCTCACTATCAGAACAATCCATACAGTCTTCAAAGCAAAATTGAAACCATTATGTTTATAGACAGAGGGAAAAAAACACAAAAAGAGTATTCTTTCCTGTCAGATAAAGTACCAAAACATACCAAACCATGTCACTCTGAACTGTTTGATGATGAAAAACATCAAATAGTGTCAAATAATTCTGAAGAAGGCCAAAGTGTATTAAATTTTTTTCTGTATAGGCTTTCTATAGTTTTATTAAATTTATTCCTGCAGCAGTTAATAACTATTTTAATGGTGTCAAAACAGTGGTCTATACCACTGTTGATTTATCAGCCATTTGTACTATCAGGGTTCAGGGAAGAGTAATCAAAATTATATTAAAACAGATCCATGTAAAGGAATGGGATTAATAATTTGGGATTGTAAAATGTTAAAAAGGGACAAAGCAACATTAGACCCGTTCTAAAGAATAGGCAGAGAGAAGATAAATCCATTTTTTTTTGTTTCTCCATTCTCAGGAAATGCAAGTATGGGATTGTTTTACAATGTTAAAAAGAAAAAAAAAACAAAACAAAAGATAAAATGTAATAAATGGACACTCTTTCCAATGACATTTTTAGTTCCTCTTTACTTCAGAACACCAGTTTGGAATTCTGGTAAATGCCAAGTGGCTCCCACCTAGTCAGAAAAAAAAAAGCAGAATAACAACTCCTTGATCTGCATTAAAAAGTAGTCAGCGCATGACATTGGGATAGGTGTTGTTATGATCAGGCAATGCTAGAAGCACAAAGTTTTACCAGGCATCTTCAAAAACACGTCCCAAGTCTTGGCATGATTTCTTAAGATCCAAAATAAAGAACCTCCCAAGGAAGAGAAACCCTTGCTGTGAAATAAGCAACATTACCCACTAAATGGCAGTTCTCTCACAGCTGAGTTCATTAGAAATACCAAACAAGGCCACAAATGTTTTAATCCTTTCAGTTTCAGTAAAAAGGAAGTTCTAAAGCACCCACAAAGCAGGCTTTTTTCAATGAGTTTTGTGCATAGAGACTACAAGTGAAACCACTCACTGAATGAAACAATGACTGAAGGATGAGGATAGTATTTCTAGGGCATTCCTGGAGAAGTGTTGGCATTTCTATTTCAAAGCTGGGAATCTGAGGTGTAGAGAAATCACTTGTCTAAAATTATTAATGTTTCAGAGAATGCAAGCCATGTAAAACCTCTCATGGATTTCATATTTGCTGCTTTCTAGAGCTGAAAACCTGTCACATCCATCCTTGGTTTTTTTTCATTTTTTCTCTTTCCTGTTTCTTCCATCTCCACCCAGGTCTCCTTTATGTTCAATCATTTCTTTTCAAAGACAAAGAATTTTAGTGATGAGTGATACCTTGCCAGAGGTGTCTGCCCTTTTAATTGATTTTCTTCATAGTTTGGGAATTGGAATGGGAATGAACAACTATATTTTCAGAAGTTACCTGAGATCAACCATTGCAAGAGTTTTATCTTTAGACTGGTTTTGTATGTCCCTCAGTTCAAAAAGGGAACAATAAAAATGAAATACTGACCTCTGTATCAAATTCATAATTGCCCTTTTAGTACGAGATTAAGAATGCATTTTTTGTTTGATTTTCTTATATTCTGCTTTATTTGTTAGCTGTGTTTAAGTATTTGTGTGAATAAATCTTGTTTGTTTATGCCATCTAGTAACAGAATTGCTTATAAATTAAAGTTATTAAAAGGAATAAAAAATCTCATGTTGCTGCTTTGGAAACAAACTTCATTAAATACACAGAAATCAAGATCTAGCTATAAAATCTACCTTTCTAATATAGCTCAAGATGGTTTAAATGACTGTGTAAATGAACTCAAGGGAGAAGCACTTGACAGTGAGGGTTTTACAGTCTGACTTTCTTTAAAAGCTGAACAGGGTTTTTTTTTTTTAAAAAAAAAGTCAACATTGTGACCAGGAAAAAAATAAATCTTATTTTTTTATGAAGTAGATTAGAAATTATCATTTGATGTACTTTCAAGTTTTCAATTATTAAAGAACCCTACTGACTTTGATAATCAACTTAGTAGTTCCTTATTTCTTTCCTGTCAGCCATAAGTTACACACATTTATTTGCTTGAGTGCATTGTTATATCTGCTTTATAATAAAATTTACGTGCTTTTTCTACTCTATGTATTGTGTCTTTACAGCTGCCTGTAATGTTCATGAAGCTCACAGACTCCAGAGCTTCCAGTAAGTAAAAACTGAAATGAAAATATCTAGGCAAAAGTTTTTTGTGTAGACAAGTGCAATGCTTCTTTTGAATGATGAAATCACACTCAGAAATCTTCTGGGCTGCCTCTAGATAAAGAAGGCAAATTTTTGAGCCTTTTATAATCTGTTCCTCTAAAAATTCATATTAGAAAATTCCTAGAAAGAGTAAGAATTTTTTTTAATATTAATTTGTCATTCATCTTGTTCAAGATGTTTGATAAAAAGTGTCCTCAAAATCTATATCAGTTTTAAAACCTATAGCATTTTGCAGCACTGTAGAATAATTTGTCATATTTACATTTAAAATTTATTCAACTCTGAACCAGAACTTAACCTAACAAAGGAGGACATAATTCTTCCTTCTATAGGAGCCCCATTTTATCATATGCTTCCATAAAGAGCAAACCATATGGCAGACTCACTAGAAGACTTATGCTATTTAAAAGGCATAAACACCTTTTTTATTTAAACAACACAGAAGGAAATTGAAAGTCTGGTAACCAAGTAAAGTAAAACACAGTGCCAAAAGAAAGCAGGACCAAAATATGTTTGGTTTCAAATCCTGTGAAACAATTCAGTATAAATTTGGCTTGGGAAATTTTTAGAATATTTACAGGTCAAAATTATACAAAACATAAATAAACAGCTCAAGAATTGTTACATTCTTTATCTAACACAAGCACAGTTTACCAGCTTTCCCATGCTGGCAAAAAGTTACTTCATGTCATTAATACAGGTAAAGCAAGTAAGAGTAACTGATGGGAAATGTTGGATTTTGAATTACATGTATGGTGTTTGATGTTGTGAATGGACCTTGTAATCCCAAAGAAATAAAGATCCCTCTGTTCCTCTGTTCACTAACTCAGTGAAATTCCTTTCCTCTTTACTTCAACTTCTGCCTTACAGGCATCCATGTTTCTGAAAATTCTTGCTTTTTTTAACAAGTGGAAGACTGTAGTACAGCAGGTATATCTGAGAGACAGGACCCAGCTTTGGACCTACTGAATAAGTTCTCTTCAAAGGTTAACCTCTAAAATACATTAGAAATACAGCATGGAAACTCAGTAAAGTGAATTTCTGCATGAGGACAAAAGAAGGCAAAGACATTCCTTCCCAAATCAGACAGAAGTTATTAGTGAGTTGGCATTGCAAGCAGTAGTGATCTGTCCTCTACTAATTTTATTCATGTAAATGAATTGGATAATGCTTCTGAAAGCAAGATTTTCGTGTGATTCTAAATTAGGAAGAATAATAATTAATGAGGAACAATGCAGACAGTAACAGGACTAATAGATGACAAATGTAGTTCAATGCAGCTTAATGCTGAATAATGAATCTGGTAGTAAAGAAAAAAAAGAAAAAAAAAAGAGAGAAAACCTTACCACCTGCAAGCTCAAACACACACACGCACAACATACAAGAACAAAATAGATGAACCAAACAGGAAAAGAAAACAAAGTTGAAGGTATGTTCTTTCCTAAAAGGAATTCTTTGCTAGGCTTAATCATCAGGATTACCAAAGGATCAGAAAAAAGGTTAAGGTTTGGTTAAACTCAGGAAATATATGGAAAAAGTGATGATGATTATCATACTTAAAAACAAAAAGCTGTTTTTACAGTACTGTTCCTGACTTCTCCAATCATTTTGCACCCTAAAAAAGGTTTGCTTGCTGGGCACTGAGCACATGCATCAATAGTTACATTGATGAACAGACAGTAACTGTTGCAGAAATTTGCACTTTATTTTGCACTCCGTATGATTGCTATTTCTAAACAGTTTCAATCCACCTTTTGCTGTTTGTCTTCAGTTAGCCTGGTAGCCATGGTTTCCAAAGGTTCTCTGTCAATGCTACACGATTGAAAGTTATTTTTATGAGTATATGCAGTGTTTATATACCCCACTGTCACATCTGCTCTCCAAAATGCAATTCACAAAGGAGCAACAGTTTTGCTTTTTATTTGTATAAATTCGTTTGTATGCCATTAAAAAGTCATTTATATGAATAGCTTTTTATAATTAATCTTTTTGAGTTACCACTATCATGTTAATGAGACCAGTATTCCCTAGCACTGGAAAATTGCTGTTAATGCTGGTTATTTAATCTTGACAGTTTTAAGATGTAAGTGGCTGAGAGCATTTAATCTGAAAGCTGCCTGGTGTGTTGATACGACATTCAGATTCACTGTTTCCCCTGAATCATAAAGCAGTTTGGAAAGCACCACTGCATTGCAAAACGTGATCTTTATCACAAGCAACTGTGATGTAGCTTCTCTGTGTTGTGATATTGAGATGGCATGGACATTCCAAGCTCTAATGCAGCGCATCGCTTTGGTACGTGCTTAACATTAAGCAATTGAGTAATTCTTTTGATGTGGATATCATCATGCATTTCTTAAAGAATTAGTCTTCCTCAACTGATCTCAGTTCTTTTGATCTGTCCTTTTCAAGAGTTACCCATTTTGTTTGGGAGATGCTCTGTTTCCTTAAACTTTCTTTTTATTGTTGTTTTTTCCTGGTAGGAGATGATGGACACTGTTGTAATTCTTATTCTTCTTTCCATAAAATTACTGGGGTTTCTGCTAGGGTTCTTATTGTTTACACAAATAATATTAATTGTATTTCATTATATTTTTTTCCAAAAGAAAGTTTATTCACTGCTTTGAAAGACAGACCTCTACTTTTCTAAAAACATAAAATATCTATTATGAAAATATTTGCATGTACTTCTTCTTAAGAAGACACTTTTGTTTATTTTAGAAATGATTTTTCACTTTCTATTCCCTCTTTTACTTACCTATTTGTTTTTGGAATTTAAGATCAACTGGCCCAAAGTGCCATTTTTCATGTACCTTGCAGAGTTGTGCTGAGCTCTTTGACTGACAATATGCTTCTTTCAAACACTGGACCCTGAACACCAAGGCCAACAAAAGCTATTTTGGTCAGATGGGAAGGGAAATTGCCTTGATTTTGTTCCAAGCAGGCAATTAAGAAATGATAAATTGGAATCCATGTAAAGCTGGAAACCATAACTCTCAGATGTGTTATGCACTCTGAAGTGTAAAACACCTGATAATAATAATAAATACAATTAATTATTGTAAAGCAATGGAAATTCGCATAAGCTTTTAAAAATGATGTGATTTCAAAGCTGGAATTTGTTTGGAAATTTCCACTTAATTTTGTGAAATTAATAATTGTCTCACCTTTTCTATGTAATATATAAGTAATCTGTCCCATGTAATGTAGAAGTAATCTTTTAGTGCTTCAACATATGTTATTTCTATAATTTCCATGTATGGTGTTTGAACTTGTAGCAAGCAGGGCACTAGAGAAGCTGCAGGGAAGTAATGTAGTTTTCTGCTATACTAGGTTGCTGATCCAAGTCATCTAGTTTATCAGAAGCTGGATTATTTAATAGCTTTTCTTAGTTTTGTTGGCTACATCTTGAAGCTAAAATCTAAATCCTACTACATCTTATAAAACACGTTGAATAAACAGCAGACTTTTCCTGAGTGAATTTGTAGGCTTTCAGGTATTGCAAAAAGAAATGTCTTTATGTTCATGCAGAGCTCTGATGTGGGAAATCCATTTTCAGCTCTTGATTGTTTTATATTTAGAGACTTTTATTTTACTCTTCTTATGTGGAATAAACTGTGAATCTTTTTAAGTTCCAGTTGATAAGTTCATTGTTAATGCCACTACAACCATGGATGTTCTTTGTCTTTGTCAAACAGTAGGAACAAAATGATTGTTCATGGAAATTGCACTTCCTGATAAACTCTTCTTCCAGATTATTTTGGACTAACACCATCATGCAGAGCAAAATGGCACAGTTCAGGAAAGCACTGCAGCTGCAGGCAGGGAGCACAGCTTGGAGGCTGCTACCTATCATGCATTCTAAATTTCATTTAAGAGAATCTACCAGTTTCACTGATGTTTATTGCTACTTGAATATTCATCACCTTGTAGGTATAAAGGTTTTCACAGCCATTGCAGTTTGTAACCAATGGATGTCTTCTTTTGACTAAAACAACAACAAAAAAAGATATTTCAGGAGACCTACCCAATGATGTTCATGCAGATAATACGACCTAAGTGAATACTATTGAACACTGCATAGCACAAGGAATGCTGGGAAGGTAATTTAATTATTCTGATTATCTACTTAAGTAACCTTCTTCAATAACCAAATAATGGAATTTACTAGTCTACAAAATTATCTGAAATTGAACACTAACTTGGACATTTTTCTGGCCAGAGTTTGAAAAAGAACAAGTGGAAGGTCTGGGATTTCCTTGCAACCAAGTCTTTTTCTCTTTTGTCCATTTTTTATTTTCCTCTCTATGTTGCACTCTGGAATAACACCTTGGTACACGGAAACAAACAAGTGTAGTAAAAAAAAATAAAATTAATATTTAATATATTTGAAAATTAATTTTATTAATTTAATGAGATTATCAACTAATATGTGTTTAAGAATTAATTCCCACTTATTTTTTTTAATGTGTTCAACTTGGTTTTGCTCACAGATTTGTGAACCATTAAAATTCAGGTTTTTTAAGATTTCTCTTCCAATTTCTTGACACCTTCAATGGATAAAAAACATGCAGTCAAGGACTATTGTATTTTTGTGAATTATGATTTTTTCTTTCCACCTGAAGTTGATCTTCATTAACTGTTTCTGAAAGAAAAATGGGCAGTGCTTTAATTGGAGCACAAGGAAGTGCAACTGCAGAGAAACACTTAGAAACAGAAGGTATCTGTTAATCACAATTAGAAAGAATAAAAGATTTAGCTTGGGGTCATTCAAAGAAAGGGTAACAATGACTTGCTTTCTCAGTTGCGGGTCAGAGTGAATGTGCTGTTTTAGAGGAAAAGCCCTTCAGATGATTTTAAGCAACAATTTAACCCTTTGTTTTAAATTCTTGCCTGAGAGTGGCTCAGAAATTGTTTATTTGAGCTATAGCTGGAATTTAATTTTTCTCATTTGGAGAGGCAAATGCCTCCTCATTGGGGGAACCCTTCCTTTCGGCAGCAGGGTGTGTCTGAGACCAAACAGACGTCAACAGAGGGAGCACTCTGCAATGATCAGCTTAAACTTTGCTCCTAGGTAAAGCAGCTTGAATCAAATAGAACTAATACTTTATGTCTTAAATTTGGCTGTCAGTGCTGAGAACAAATGGTACAATATTGGAGATATATGAACATTAGTGTGGTTGAAGTCCAAGACTGCATTACCTGCTGGCTTCTTTGAAATTCTTCTGCAATTAAATGTACTTAGGAGCTGAAACCCCATGAGTGGGGAACAGCCTCTATAGCACTGCTTGTCTACCTGTGTGATTTAATTTAAGAGCTGTTCTTATGTCTAGAACTGAAAGGAAAAGATTGCCCACCTGTTAGCAGAAATGGCTTTTTTGAAAGAAACCTTCAAAATATAATTAATGTGCATGAAATTAAATATACATATATATTTTGGAGGTCTGAGATCTTAAACAAAGTTTTAGCAAAGAATTAATATTCATTTGGGCTCTTTTCCCAAGATCGTACAGGGTTTAGTTTACAAATGCTGTGATATGTTCTCTACATCAGCTTTAATTATATATAAAATTGTGGAAGGATGTAGAGGGGAAAAGTGTCCTCATTTCAAGCCAGGTAATATTCCTATCATCTTGTATGTGTTGCTTTTTAGATTTTGTTGCCCTCAGCATGAGATTTCTAATTTAGAAAGAGAATTTTCATCTCAATGTCAGACTACTCCAGATAGTAGGCAGGCCCTTCTGCAGTAAATCAAATTAAAATAATTGGTGAGTGTGATTTATTAACTTTCATAGTTGTGAAAATGTTTATCTGCATTTTCATTAACTAAAGACACATTTGAAGGACTATAAATTAAAACCTGTATCCTTGAAATGCAGAATTTCGAAAGGTGTATGAATATTGATTTTATCATCTTTGTTGTGAAATCTTTATACATTTATTATGGTTTATTGATGTATTGCCTCATTAATACTTACTGAAAAAAAAGATAAGGAAAATGTCTCTTGCCCTGTGTTGGATTTTTACTGTTCTTAAAATGAAAAAAACAAACATTCCCTTATGTTAACTTCTTGTAAGAAATTTTTAGGAAGGGGTAAGCTCCACAGTTCAAATTCTACAGTTTCAAATATTTGGTGAAGCTATGGGATACAGACTGAAATTTATCTGTAATGTTTGAAGTCCTGCTTTCACACTGGTAACCAGGAGTGAGCATTCCTAGGAGAGCCAAGCCAGAATACCTTCTCTGAACTTGCGAATATACGGCAAGTCACTGGGAGAGCAGTGAAATTTCCAGTGCCTGTTTCTTGTCAAAATAATATATAGAAAGCCAAATTCTAAGCTAATCTATTGTGGCAATCCTGTGACCTTTCCCCAGGGCATGCCCCATAAGGTCAGAGCCATTTCAATAAGTCTGTAATTGGACAATTACCTTTTTTCCGCCTGTAAATGCTGACTCGGTGACTTGTCTCCCATTAATCTTATGTTTACCAAATGGCATGTGCATATTTATTTCATAATGGTCACTCTACATGCAGGAAAATGGTCTGTCTACCATTTCTTATGGTTAAAAATGTGTTTCAGCTGTCATTGGTTTCAGTCTCTCCGTGACCCAGTGGATTATTGCACTTAAATTCTTTTATTTCTGGAGACCTGGATTCAAATTGTTCGTATGAGTTGACAAGGGAAATGTGTTGGCCTCAAGATATTTCACACCAGATGTTTGTACACAACAACAATCATCTCCATAATTCAGCATGATTAATAATTCCTGTTCAGAAAAGCAGTTTTAGATACAAAGCAACAAGATACAGTTAACATTTTAACCAAAGCTTCTCACAGGAAGGATGATGGGAGAAAAAGATAACAGGAAGACATTTTCTAATACAGATATACCTCACTTCAATTAAATTTTATTAGAGGACCTCAGTTTTGCAGGTCTTTTTCTGGAAAAATTCCCATAAAGAAAAAACAGAATTTTACCTGGAGATGACTGTTTGTGACTTGTGGCTAAAGTGAAGAAAGCACTATGATCATATCTGTATAGCCATTAAAATCCAGAAATTCTTAATTACTAAGTGTGGGGGAGCACAATTATCACAGAAACATAAAATAAGCATTTCTTGAGAATAGCCAAAAAAAAAATAGACACTTGCAATGTGGAGGCCTAAGCTCTAAGCATCAAAAATCATATTCTATTTATTTTAAATAGCACCTTGATTTTCTGACTCAAACAAGTAAAAGGCACACCAACGAAACCACTCATTTCGTGGTCAAAATCAATAGCATTTAGGGTTTAACTACATGATTTGTTCCTTCAATCAGGTATTTGGACATCTAAATCCTCCAATTATTTGCACCTTTAATTGGTTGCCAGTGCAAAATTAGAGGTTGCATTTAAAAATGTGGACACAATAAAAAACAGAAGGATGCCAAATAAAGACATTCTATACTAAGGTGACAAAAAGAGACTAAAATGGTTATTGTTCAATATGGCATCAGGCAAACAGCAACTGCAAAGTGGATTCAGTCCAGTAAGTGGAAATGGTGTCTGAGGAAAATGGAAAGAACAAGGTCAACCAAAGTAATTTTTGTAAATAGTAGTCAAAAAAACCTATTTTCATTCTTTGAATACTTTGCAGAGTACTGCTTTACACAGATGAAAATGTAGTGAGATCTATCCTGTGCTAGACTCTATGCAAGAAAAAAGTATAAACAGTGAGGAAGTTTAGAAAATGTAGACAACTAAAAATGTAGAAAATATTTGTGGAACTTCATGGATCTATTTCGTAATTTTCTCCCATTTAGAGTTTAAGAACCTGCCCATTTTCCTGGAATTTACAATCTCATTCTCATTTTACTAAATTTTATTGTCAAGTATACAAGAGTTGGGGTTTGGTTTTTGATTTTTGTTGTTTTGTAGGTGGGGTGTTTTTTGAATATTTCAACATTTGATAGTGATTATTTTGAGAACATCAGCAAAAAGAAGCATTTTAACATACTCAAAAAAAATCTTAATTTTTAGTATCAATATGTTATCATACGGTTTGAATTTTATTTTTCATAATTACTTAATTTTCTCTGCCCACACTAAAATTTTATAGTGAAAAACTCTTTGTCTGCCATTTTACTGTCAGGAAATATGTTTTATGAGTTTGGTTTTAAATATGTACCAAGATTTTAAAAAAATGTATATATTTTGCTGTGAAAGCCTTCTAAGTAGTCTACAGAGGCATATTAAATAAAGATATTTATGGACAAAGCCAAATGAAAGAACAGTTATATGTGTGAAATTTCATTGGGGTAGATGTAGTAGTAGAACTAACAGAAAAATTAAGAAACTCCCTTTTATTTAATTGATTTTTTTAATACCAAATTAAGATTGTTATGAAGTATTTAATTATGAAAAATTATGTCGTGTTTTAGTCTTTTATATTCTAGGCCCTTCTTGTCATAGGGTAAATAGGGTAAGAATTGGACAGCTAGACTAACTGAAGATGACAACAGGGGAAAGAACAAAGAAAAAAGTCTGTTGCAATTTAATTTTAAAAGGTACAATCATTTATTTTCAGTTGGCATTCAATTTTCAATACACTCATTTTAAAATGCATTACTGTTTAGTTTTGAATGTTATGGTAATTTGGGAATTGACTTAGCTTTTCTCAGAGTTGGAGATTTGAGGCATATTAATGAACATAAGTTTCAGATGACAAATGGTGCTTGAAGTTTCCACGTCTTTTAATTCATTTTTTATTAGAACATGGCTGTTTTTCTGAAATATAGATGGCATTTGCCAGGCAAAATGGTCATCTGATTTCAACATACAATGTGATGCTTCAGTGAAGTTTGAACTTTAGAGTGATTTAAAATTCATTGGTAATAGTGCTATAAAGGCCGTGTTCCCTGGCTTGAAATGCAATAAACTGCAGGATAGTATCCCCTTCACAGCCACACTGAGCCTTCAGTCTATTTCATTTATGCTATTTTTTTTTATTTTTTGTTAATTCACTAACCTGTGAATTCCAGCTGTGCTTCATCATGCTTGCATTGTCAGGTGCTGGTGCGTATGGATTTTATTAAGGGAGGGAAAGTGAGTGGCATAAGCTGAATCGTATTTGTTCAGAGCACACTAGAAATATATTTACCCATTGAAAAGCTTATACATACAGATTAAAAGGAATTTTTCAGAAGATAAATTAATTTTGATATATATTTACAAACCCAAGCTTATGTTTATAATAGCCAATCTGGACCAGTTAACATGAAATGATTGAAAACAAAACATTAAAAAATGAATTTTTCACACAAATTTTTTTTCCTACTAAGATCATAAATTATTAAAATTAAAAATATTTATTCCAAATGCTTCTAGAATGCATAAATAAATGAGATGGTAGAGGGCCTTAACTGAGACTCCCCTTTTTTTTTGAAATACAAACCCAAGTTTTAGTCATATGCACAAGGTGAAATTCACCAGTTATACTGCCTTTAAAATTATTTGTCTATACTGTTGTTCATCAGTTGACATTAAATATAGCTGCTTCATTTCTCCACTCTGGATATACAAATTACCTTTTTGCTTAGAGTGCTACACGATGCTCTGTGACTTCTCTGCGCTTAAATCTTCTCATGAATCCTGTGCTTGCTGGTGCATAACAATAAAAACACTCATCACTCTTTGCTAGAGCTCTAACAGTTTCAGGAGGTGCAACTTTAAATGAGTGCACTGGGGAGCAGCAAGAGCAGAGCTGCCCCACAGCAGGACCCACAGGGGGTGGCTCTGGCTGGCAGGGTGTCCTTGTCACAGCATGAGGTGGCACAGGGCCAGTCCTGCGGGCACAGGTGGGGACTGGCCACGGGCTCCTCCAGGACACACAGACAGGTGAGTGGGGGTCTGCCTCGGGACATCGCACAGAAATCCAGCCTGGAGGGAACACAGACAGACACAAGGAAGGAGACAAAGCTGCAGAATGAGGCCAAAGTCCATCCAGGACATAGGGATGCATACAGCATTTCTTCAAGGGGTCCAGGAAAAAACACCCAGGGCCTGGGTCTGTGCATGGTGCAGGGTCAGAGGCAGTGCACAAAACAAATCTCAGGCAGTAACACCCATTGCTCCTCCTTGCACCCTCAAAGTATTTTATTTGGCTGATAGACAATCACATTTTAATTTATCACTTCTGAAAGATTTGCTCCAAATATTTTTAATAATTTAAGCCTCTTTAATCAATATTAATACTTGATTGTATCTCTATTTCCCCATCTTTCTGTGAGTTACTTGTTACCATTTGAGAACATTGTTCTGGAAATCATAAGTGAAAACTGGCTCATCAACTCAGATCATTCCCTGACAATGAGACAGGAAGTTTTAGAATATTCCAGCATTTCCTCTTCAATTATTTTACCCAGTGATATATGTGTACCTTTCAGAAACTGTTTTGCCTCCTTTAATCCTTAAGAAATTATTTTAGAACATCAATGGTTTCTGAGGAATTCTTGATGTGGAGGAATTAATGGCACCCTGAAATAAAAAAGAGACATACTATCGTCACGTTGGTGCCCAAGAAGAGTGTGAATTCTGGCAGTGCATAAATGATGCCTTAAGGCTATTACCTTTGCAGTACATTTCATTATTTTACTTGATTCAGCATTGGTGTTACAAGGATATTTAATACATCTAGTGTTGTTTTGGGGTTTTTTTCTTAACTTTTTAATCCTACTGGTAGCTGTGCAATTAAACCTCTAAACAGACTAGCAATAATTTACTTTGTATTGAATCACTGAATACCTGAATAATTGAATACAAAGACCATTGAAAAGCATGGAAACTGTTCTTAGGAGTTGGACAGTGCCTCTTGATATTCAAGGCTGCTAGTTGATGTCAGGCACAAGATGGAAAAGTCTTTTAAAGCAAAGAAAACATTTCCACCCATCAATGTTTATGGAAAAAATTCTCATTAACTGAAGTTGATAGTTTCATATGCACACTGAACAGGAAAAGGAAACTATATATTGCCTGTTCAAATAAAGTCTTTAGTATTATTGATTTGCTGTGAAACAAACTCAGGTGAGTATGAAATTTGTTTAGGACTGCAACATAAAATCAAATTTAATTCTCCTTAATCACTTGTAAATGCTCTGTTGACTCTGATTATTTTGAAGGAATTATTTATGTGAGTTTCCTATATTTGATACCATGAGAAACAAATAAGAAAATTGAAACTTCTCTGTAATAGAGGAGAACTGAGAATCTGAGACAGAGATACTGAATAATTACACCGAAAGTGTTTTATTAGATGCCATTAATTTTACTTTCTTTTACTGAAGTCAACATATAGGCTATTTTATAGCATGGCCAACTATAAAATTTTATAGAGTTGACATCTTACTCTATGCCAAAACATCAAAGAATTATGTTTTTTGTTGTAAAGAGCAGGGAAAGTAGTGAGGTGTCAGCAACACATGTACTCAGCTGAGGTTTCTGAGGTGGTAGACTGAGTTCAAGATCCTGAAGTTAATGCCTGAAATGCAGAAGGCATTCAAGACAAGGGAGTGGCTTAATCTGCTGGATGTCAGCATTTCTGCAGAACCCTGGGGATCCTCACTGTGCCAAGCACAGACCACAGCTGTTCAAAGCTACAGGTTGTGACCCCAACTTTACCTGCAGGAACCTTTAATATCTGCCTATGGTTTTCTAGAATTATCTTTCTAGACACATATCTCTCTATGCAGAAAAATGCCTTGGCAATAAGATACAAGCTATACTGTGGACAAATAGAGGTGAGATGCTCTCCTCCAGCTTTCAAATTATTTCTGAGCAAAATCAAGATCCAAGAGAAAAGCAAGCTAGAAAAATTTATAATTTTAGGTCTTGTAACCAAGAGAAAAAAATTTTTACACATAAAACCTTACTATATGCAAAAAAGGGGCACAGCGTGCATATGTTCTAATATGTTCATATGCATAGGTCTAAGAATCCACTTTTAGTTTAATTAATGGTTTAACAATCTAATACACAAAGAAAAAAACTCCAAGAATATTTCTAGTCTAAATTCTTATTCTTACAGAAAAACCTCATCCACATCTACAACTGTTACACTTTCAAACAGTGTTTGCTCTGATATTGCACTCACTCCTCCAAAGATTTTCTGGGCCCTAAAATTTACAATCAAGCTTCACTGAACAGTTGTGTGCATGGGGGAGGGGATGGGGGTGGATGTATTTTAGAGAACCATCATCATCATGAGTTTTTGGATACAAGGAGTGTGAAGGTTTCCTGGTGAAGGTTTCTGCCTCAGTCTCCCTGTTCACTTGTTCTTTCCTTATTGCTTCCCTGGAAGGTTTTAACAATTTAATTGACTAAATACATATTTGTCAGTAAGTCCTCTAGTGGGCTTCACCTTTGGACATAAAACTTCTAAAAAGGTAATACTAGTATATGTATCATCAGTATTATTTTCAAGTTTTAAAATCCAGGAGTTTTATTCACAAACTATTTGGCCAGTTGTCTGTGAAACCTCTTTTTATGTTATAGCTGTAGAAAATACAAAAAAATCTATTCTGCCAGCCTCCAATGTTCTTTCCCTTCAAACTAGACATTCAAGAACATACTTAAACTGCAGATCAAGCAGTACATGAGCCTAATTACAATCTAATGGTAGAATTCATCTAAAAATAAACCAAGCATTACAATGAAAGGGGTATGAAATACCCACATAAACACTTCTAATGCTCATTTATTTTCAGATTAACAAAGGCATTGCTTTCCAAAGCATATTGGTCCACAAAGCAATAGCAAAACAAAAACAAAACAAACAAACAAACCAAAACAAAACAGAAAAAAAGGCCAAACCCTCAAAACCAAACAGAAAAAACCCCAGGAAGCAATATTAATAAAATTTTAAGTAATTTTGATTTCTGTTTTCATATAAATATATTTTTTAAA
The DNA here is from genome assembly GCF_049639895.1 of Pseudopodoces humilis. Classification (NCBI taxonomy): domain Eukaryota; kingdom Metazoa; phylum Chordata; class Aves; order Passeriformes; family Paridae; genus Pseudopodoces; species Pseudopodoces humilis. The sequence continues at coordinate 125,879,344 of NC_142200.1, forward strand.
TTGTCCTATAGCAAGATTACTAAAAGTTAGTGCTTTATGTTTAATGTAGAAGTGAATTTATAAGACTTGTTTTATAGTAGGACTACATGAGCTTTAAAATCTTGTTGCAGCACTCACTTTGGCTGTAAAGCCAAAATTTGACAGTTGCTCTTGAAAATGCCATTATGTGAATTCAAGTACTTTATGTACCCTTAGATATCTGCTTCATGATAACAAACTTGGTAGACTGTATTTTTCCCTTATTGCAGCATAACAGGAATGCAAAAAAGCATTCCTGAAGACACCCTGTGCTGCTTTGCACTTAGCAAGCTCTTGAACTACCAGTGGGATGATTCAAGACAAGAGGGGTTTTTTTAAAAGATATTTATTCCAAACACTTACATGGAATGGCCATATGAAAAATTCCCCAGAGGAACAGCACAACTGGTTGAAACCAATTACCTGTTCGTTTTATTATTATTCTTCAGAGTTGGTCAAAATAGTTGCACAGAGAGTATTATGAGTAAATATAGAGATATTTATTCTTTATATCATATAGTAATTTAATTTATTGCCTTTTCTTCTTGCATGGTAAATAATTGCTCACTCTGTTACCTACCATCACAGACTAGTACACTCCTCAAGCTGTCTATCCCACCGTTCAAATAATTTCAGTGATAGCCATTATTGCTGTCTGTATATTTTTTATTTTTACTTCATGGTTTCTGACATTGAAATACCAGGATTTTACTGTATTAAAAATCATATATAGAAGAAAGCATTAAAGTGCAAATATTTGTCTCCTAGTCTTTTCCTACCAGCCCACAGGGTTCAGATTATTAGTTGTAAGGCATTTTTTTTATTACTACTGGGATTTTGTTTCTATAAAATTATCTAATATTGCTCCAAATTTGGTCTTCTGAATTGTAATGTTCTTTTGAACAAACTTCTAAATAATGAACTACAATATTTTCTGGCACAAGTATTTGTATGCAAATCTTTCATGTTCAGTTATTTGTTCATTGTATTTGTAAATTATCTAGTTTTGTTGCATTGTGGATTTGTGAATACACAGATAAATGTGATTAAATATATTGTGAGTATGTCTTTAAGGGCCCTGGAGGTGATTCTCCTAGGCCTCAAAATGTCTTTTGACTGAAATTATACCCACTCTAGAAATACCACCAACATTATTATAAAGTGGTTTAACTTAGAAAATATTCACATTCATATTGAAACTCGGGAGAGAATGATTCAAAAGGCTTTCATTTGCACAGATTAGCTGCAGCTAGAATATGGAGAGTTGTGTAAAAATGTACCAAGTTATAGGCTAGGCAACCCACATCCAGGTTTGCATGACTAGAACACAATCTCTTCTTGGCTATGGATTCTAATACTTGCTGCATACTTGCCCTACTATTCTGTATTTAGTTCCCCTTCACAATTAACAGGAGTTATAGTTTAGAATCAAATTAAAATTAGTTGTAATTTAGGATGAAATCTGTGGGACTGTCATAACTATAAGAAACTGTGTCATAAAACTCTACACAGTGACTAATTGTATATCACAAAAGCTTCACACATTAAAAAAATTGGATTAATTAAATAGTTTTTTGTTGCTTCAAGGAAGCAAAATGCTACTAGAACATTATATTCCTTCATGATGAAAAAGATTGGTGATACAGAGAAACAGAATTTTCCATGGAATTTATTTAGGTATCCAAAGTCCACAGAAAAAAAACAAACCTCTGCTGTAGTGTGGCTGCAATGCAATAAAGAAACAAAATCTTAACCCTCCAACATGACACATCACCCCATTTAGTCAAAGTATCTCATGAGAAGAGACATATCACAGCTCTTTGTTTTTTGATCTTGTGATGCCTTATTCCTCAAGAATTTTTTTTTGTTTCCTAGTTTCTTAGAAATTAGAAATCAGATTTTATCAGATTATGTCACTGCCCAGTGCAGCAATGAGACATGATAGACATGCAAACATGTTTTTATCCTTTTTCCATAGCAACTAGAGATACCCATCTACTATAGCCATAAGTTTCAAGATCTCTTTACTTTTCCTTCCTCTAGTTATTTTCCCATTTCTAACTGTCCCTAAACTTCTGTCCCAAGCTACCAGCAGAACTCAAGTGCAACAGCAAAGCATTGAATTCAATGTTCACACCTTATAGAGAAAGGATCTTATGAATGAATACCAGATGTCAAAGCAAACACTTCCTTAATACAGTGACTGCATAACCATATAATGAAGGATCAGGAATGGCATGATCATTTTAGCCTTTTCATAATATTCAATAATAAAAGGTTCATTTTAATTTATTCCAACTCAAAAAATGGCATATTACATGCGGAATTACTGTGAAAATCATGTTTAAATTGAATGAAATTCAGCCTTACAGTTGTGTAGAATTACAGATTGGCTTTTGATTAGCCCCAAGGCATTCCTGTTGTATCTCCTGTTTAAAATCAGTTCCTGCTAATTCCTTGATTTGTACTACAGAGTCACCACTTTGGATGATTAAAAATCTTTTCTGTTGGAGTGTTTACTTTTTTTTCATTAGTCAGTGTGTTAAAGGAAATAGGAGACTGTTTTCATTGGGGATGAAGACCTGAGGGGAATGTTCTGAATTTCTGAGAAACCTTTAGACCTTTGGGGATGGCAGGAAGGGGAAGTTTCTTTTTCTTTTGTTGCTGTGATTTAAATTCTCTGGAACTTTTCTTTGTGAAAACTTAATATCTAATGAAGATTTTTTTATTTCTCAAGTGCAGTTCTTTAATAAAACAGATGCAATAACTAAACAAATTTACTCAAAATTCAGAAATAATGACCAATCGCAGATTTTGAAGGCAGGAAAATAGAAATTAACATTCTAACCTATGCCAAAGATTTTAAGTTCAGCAATTAGAGCTGAGATCTGTACAGGACCTCTTAAAGGAAACTGTGTTTTATGATCAGTCCCACTCAGCACTACAGCTGTTCTTTCATAAGATTTTATGACACCTTAGCTGCTCTTCAGATATCACTTACCAGAGGCAGGGTAGAGCTCAGAGGAAGATGATATAATCTCAAAGTGCCTTGGTGCACTGTGTTTGAGCCCATTAACTGGAGCTATGTCTAGACTGTGGACATGTTGCTCTGTCAGCTGTAATGTCAGTCAGATCAGAACTCTGGATGCTACACATTGCAACTCCCACTGGACCTCTTCTCCCAACTTCCTTCCTGTGGAAACCATAGCATCAGTGTCTTTTCAGAAAAAGAAACTACCTGTGTAATGTTCTACAGTGAGTCAATATACATCTGGGAGATGCACCTCACTGAAGACTGGGAGAGTCATCCCAGACTGAGTCATTTGGGCACAGCCTTAAGGAGCCCTGAACAAAGCCTGAGTGACAGCACGTTCCTGTGACCAGTGACAAGGTCCAGAATTTCATAAATGTCCACACTGTTTCCTGCTGCATCCAAATCTCTGCCACTTTTACTTCGTTTCCTACCATATGTGTTGTGAAATAGCCCTTGGGAGCAGTTTCATAAATATAATTTTCAATCCCTTTTCCAGAGAATCCTGTAACCAGAAGCTGGGAGACAATTATTACTAGACACTGCAAGCACAAGGCAATAAAGTGGTTTGCTTCATTTTCCTGCAAACATAGCCATTTTTGTGACAATAGATTGTATTTCTCTGCATCTAAACAATGCAGATGCCCTAACTACAACGTTCATCTGCAGAAAGGAAAAGCAACTGACCTAATTTCTCTACAATAGTATATAAGGAAATATGAACCCAGTCATATCCTGTTAGAAATATCTCTGCTGACATAAATGCAGTTGCCTTCTGGTGTCACTTCTTTTCCCCTCTTGCTAAGAATATCCAGCATGATAGTGGTGAACACTATAGAACGGTATATTTGTCTGATAACAACAATAGGTTTATTCTATTTCAGAGTTTGTATCCTATATATTTTTTCATGTAGAGCAAACTTAAGGCTTCTGTTAATGATCTTTTTAGTTACTAGACCAGTGGCCGGTGTTCTTGCCACAAGGTTGGAGTGGCTGATAAGAATCACTTAAAAAAATAATTAAAAAAAAATATGTTTGCAAGTCAAAGAAGATTTTTGTATCCTGTATTTTTTAGACTGGGCTTTCTATCTTCCAGTTGCCTGCTGAGGTTTGTTTGAAATGTTATCTGTCCCCTACCCTTGAACAGCAATAAAGCCATATAAAAAACGTGCTTGTTGGAAAGGGGAAAAATCTTCCTGAGTATACATCATCAGAAAATCGTAGTTATGAACACTGTGACAGTTGCCCCCTGCACACACCCTACATGTGCTTCATGGGCTCCAATGTTCTGCTTATCATTGATAGAGTGCCTCATTCACCTGCTCTGCTGGGATATAAATAAGTTTTCTTGAGTTGAAAGAAAAGGTTAATATGCAATACATAAACAACACCAGAGTCTCAGCTTGCAGGAAATAACCTTCTATGCTAGTTGGCTGGAAGACAAATTGAATTTCTGAGTAAATGCCTGTTGTTCGAGGAGAGAGAAGTCAAATTGTCAAGAGCACAAAGGGTTAAATCACAGCACAAGGACTGAAAGCACTATTCATGGCAACACTTATTATGAGAGAAAGATACCAAGATTCAGTGCCTAAAAGGAAGATGAAAGTGAAAGAAACTGCTTAAAAGATAGGTAATTAAATGCATTTAAGATTTTTTTTAATGTTCTATTATAATGATTTGCTTTGAGCATGTAAAGAAAATTTTAGTAAGATTTAAAGAAAAAAAGCTTTTCCCAACTTCCTTTTTCTCACTCAAATACTGATCAGAATAAAGTTCTAAACTTTTGTTTTTATTGTTAAAAATAGGATAACTATAGGATAACTTTAGAACTCTTCCATCTCTTACACAGTTTTGGAAATGGAAGCTTGGAGTTTCAAGATTAAAGCTGTAATGATACTCTGCTATAAATGCAGTGAGCAAAACAAAGGAAGAAGCTTGCTGCAAGTCAGACCTGTTATGAGGTAGAACTCTGCTTGAAACAGCATGCTGTTGTCTCTTAAAAAAACCACACTTATTCCTTCATCCCTGCAGTCCCTGACATCAAAGTTCTAGAAGAATCCCAGGAGACTTATACACTCTAGCAGTCTGCTAAAATCCTTTATTGAGCCTTGATCAGCTCTTACTCTTACACAGACTTAGTTTTCTTATGGCACTTCATGTTCTTCTATTCATATCTCCTGACATTGGGTGAGCAAATGCTTTATAAAGAAAAAGTTACTTGTTTTCTGTTGCAGTCCCAAACAAACAAAAAAACAAAACAGCCCTCCCACAAAAACCCTCACCCAAGTGCTCCAGTCTGTAAGTCAGAATAAATATGGACATCTTTATATCCATTACTTCACTTTTTTGGTGCCTTCACTTCCATCTTGGAGACCCTACGGAGGATGAAGGTCCACTGTGCCATAAGGAAAGTTAGAATTGCCAAGAAGAATGGACTAGAACTGTGTGAGAAGAAGCATGGCAATATAGCTGAAATTGTGCCCATTTCTGAAGGTCAGGGACCTGAAGCATAGTTGATAAAAACCTTTCCATTTTCTAAAATCTGAATGCTTTACCGAGAATTTTTTTACCTACACAAAATTGCTGTAGCACCTGAGGACACCTGAGGATGGTCTTCTGATGGGGATGCTGGTTTCAAGTAATGTACTAATAGAGTTATGGGAATTATTTTTTTCTCAAGATATAGGAGGCACTCGTACTTAGTATTTGCTCAGTGTTTTAGAGAAAGGGAGTCATGGCCTGAGAGGGAGAATAAGGAAGCATGTTCATACCTATGTTGCCTGGTAATCAGTCAGAACTCTAAATTTTAGATCAGCTCTTGAAAATAAGAGACCAGAGTTACCAAGACACCATGTTAAGAAGGTATAAAGCCATAAAAATTTCTTGTTTTGTCTCTTCCCTGTAGGGAATGTATCCTACAAACCTCACTGAACAGTGACCTAGTTTTTATTAACATAGTGGAGAGGTGCCTTAAGTGTAAAGGTATTATAGCCTGGGGCCACTTGTGCTGGTAAAGTACCTTATACTGCATACTTAGAGATTATTAGAGCATTCTTTGTATCATTAGAGTAGTTCCTTACCCAGCTACATTTTCATATTTTTTGAGAATATACTTGCAGTGATGGTATTACACAGTGCTGAAAACCAGAATTCTATTGATTTCCAGAAATAAAAGATCATGATCAAATTGAAGTAGCAAAAGATGGTACACTTGGAAAAGCCTTCTAGACTGTTGGAATTTTTTTTCAGATGCTTTCTTTATGTTTTCTTTATTGTTCAGTGTGACTTTGTGGTTTGCAGTAAAGAAACAATAGCAACATTTTTCTCAACACTGCGTATTTGTTCTGCAGCTTTTCCTCACAAGACATGGCACACTTGTTTGAAATGTGAAATACATGAGAATGGTCACTAAAGTGAATAACATAGTTATAAAACAGATTTTATTCATATCCATTTACATACATCAGTTCTGCGTGTAACATTTTTAATTTCCTGCCAATATTACTGACATTTTTGTCTATTTTATGTTGTCTTGTCTGAGGCAAAACTGGGAAGTATGGGTATAAATTCCTCCTTTGCAAAATTCTGACAAGCATCTTGAGTCTTTAACTTGCATATATGTGGATTATGCACCAGGCTAATGGCTGCTCTGGATGGAGTAATCAGTCTGCTGGAGCTGTTCCAACTGCACAAGATCAGCTGTGTTAGAAGAGATTTACACTAGCCCAGGACTGTTGGCAAATATTCTGAGTCATGGGAAAACAGAGGTGTGAACAAGTCTTTTTTACATCCTCATGGCAGCTTCAGCTTTTATCACAGCCTGTCATTAAAAGAAGAGGTGTTTATTTGTGTGAAGTCATTTACCTTGTGCAGGACAAATTGTCAGTTCTACACCAGAACACTTGCTGTACTCATCTAGAAGTCAACAGTTATGGGTTAAAATGAATGATCTGAAAAAAACTAATTTTTTAAGACTAAATTTCTATATAAACTTATTTATTATTCTATTATAAAATTCTTTAGAATTTTAAAATTTTATATTATGGCTAAAAACTGCAGAAAACTTAAAACATTGGCTAAACTGGTAAATTATTTCAAAAGTTTCTGTTTTGCTAATTAGTATTTTCCAATGGCTTTAAACTGAAAATTTTCCAGTCAGTTCTGCAGTAGAGTTACTGTGATTAATAACAGCAATGTTTTCTCACTTACCTTCCTGACATTCAGTTTATATTGTAGGTTGGTGCTGCTTCTGTAGTTTTAAAATAACATTGTCTAGCTCTTTTACAGCAGGTGTGCAGCTGTGCCTGTTGCATAAAATAAGAGTTATTCCAACATATGAAAATATGCATGTTCTCAGTCCACTGTGATCGGGGCTGATAGAAGAGAGCTCTGGTCCTGAAATCATATAGCCATATTATAGTGTCACAATACCTAAATTATTATACCTTGACACGCAGGTCAGTTTGGGAGCAGAATTATGTCTTCTGGCTAATGGCTAATATCTTGTTAATTCAAACCATCAGCAGGAAAACTTGCACCAGTCTTAGACTACAAACAAGTTTCCATCATAACTCCCAATTTTTAAGGATTTGTATTCATGGAAGGAAATCTGCTTTTAGAATATTTTCTACAATTTTCTCCCTTCAAAAAGATTTTTTTCAACTACCATCAAACAAGCCCCTTTGACCTGCTTCAATTCACCTTTAATTTTAAAAGAATGCAAATCAACAGTTTTCAGTGTAAATTCTACAACTATTTCCTATTTTAAAACTAATTCTAACCAAAGTAACTGCATTTGAAGCTTGAAAAATGAGATAGACATTATTTTCTTTGAATAATGAAATCCTGGGATGAAATTTACCGTGCTTGGTCTCTACCCAACAGATAATTTTAGAGAAAAATCCATTTATCTGTTCAAGGGTGCCTTTGGTGATTGTGCTGGAAGTAATATAACCTTCTCTTTAAAAGGGCTGTAAGCAATAAGTACTCCCAAGTTTCCATTGAGTAACAATACTTCTACTTCATTAAAAAAAAAAAAATTGAAAATTACAGTCCTTTGAAAAAGGCTATTCGAGCATAAGTAGTAGAAAAAAGACAATTTTTTTTTTGTCATTGTAAGGGTGTTAAATATGCAGTACAGCCCATGTGCAGAGTCTAAATGATAGAGAGCAATCATGAGCAGAGTAGTCATCTTACTACGCTTCCATTGCAGTGTAACACCTGAAGTTATGCACCTCATCCCAGTGAGGTGGTCTGGGGCAATGATGGTCCTACACAACCCAAGAAGTGAGAGGAAGAAAGCAAGTCCAGATCTCTGCAAGCACATGGAGAGCAAGGCTGCCTCTCCCTAGGCCATGAGCTTTCCAGCCAGAATCTCCAGCTCAGGTTCTCAGCTGGGCTGGGCTAACATTCAACCATGTGACCCTTTGTTACAGAAACAGCATTTTATCTTAACTTTCTGAAACACCAGAAACCCAGAAGGCAAGATTCCTTTGAAAGAAAATGGGTTCAGGGCACTGAGCCTCCATTTTTTCTACCTTCCTCATCAGGAACAAGTGCAGCAGCTATCAAAGCTCCAGTTTTCTATGTCAGAAGTGATTTCGATCCAGCCTTGAGGATCCAGATCCTCAAAGTCAAAATTAATTTCTGCCTCTAAAGAATTTTCTGGGTTTGATGCCTAGATTTTCTCTATGCCACAATGTTCATTGTGACCAAAGGGACTGCACTCTCCAAAACTTGTCTTGCAGTTCCTGGAGCAGATTTCTTGATGACTTTTTTTTTATTTATTTAGGCACACATTCTGCATATGAAGAATTATTCCAGATGCGTCTTTGGATTTTTGTCCTGGCCATTACATTTCTAATCATCACCATAATCTTCAAGCACCAGTATTCCTTTGCTGTTGTATTGCTAGGGTTGTCTCTAGTATCAACCAAAGCTGAAGTAACCTTGTACCAAGAATAGAACTGGCAACAAGAGGGAAAACAGGTTAGATGCTTTGATTCATCAGTTGTACCAAATATCTTTATTTTACATAAGTAGGGCTCCAAGCCTTGTAAAATTATGGGCTCTCTTTCATAGGCAAAATCCCCACAACTGGGATTCTAAAGCCACAGAAGTGTTTCTGTGAGACTGCAGTCAAACCAATGTTTCAGGTACACATCAGTGTGAGGTGAGAGCTCTGGAAGAAGCTGATAGAGGAGCAGGACACAGGCTCTGTCCAGATAAATCCTGGGGGGGATCCTGCTGTAATTATGAGTTTCTCTGCTAACAGATGCTCACACTGAAAATCTGCCTGACTGTGGGTAATAGAAGAGATTAACATCTGCAAAACAGTGACTTTGTGTTTTATATGGCTTTCCAAAATCTACCAGCCTCAGAATAATCAATAGCAGTACTAAATAGGACAAAAAAATGAAAACTGGATGGGCATTTTCAGAGATGCAAGCTATATCCAATAAATTTTAATTAAGTGAAAACTGCTTTAAGAGCTAGAGACTTTTTTTCTCTTTTTTTTTATTTTTTTTCCCCCAGGTAGCTTAGACATGGGCAATTACTTTTCTATTTTTGAAAAGATTCTTGATCTCATAACAAAGTTTTCCTGAGTTCATTTAACTTGGTTGTTGAGTTGATTGGCATAGCACACAGTTTGAGACAAGTTAACAGAAGAATTTAAGCAAATTCACTGAAGCTTATTTCAAGTTTGATTGGCAGTGACATTTTGCTTTTAGAAGAGAAATAAGAAAAGTTCAAAGGAAAATACATTTGTTTTCATACAGAAAAAAAAAAGTACTGATTTTTTTTTTCCCCATTAATAATCTAGGTATCTTTTAAGGTGCCTTAAAAGGTCATAGTTTATAGCCTTAAAAAGTGTGGCTAACAGGTAATAGGAAACAGAGCACAATTAAAAGGATTAAAGATCAAGCTTGGTGAAAGAAGATAAGAGGTTCATGGGCTGTTGGGGGATGTTAAGACTTAGGAGAATGAGGGGTTTTTTATGGTTACCTAGAACTATTTCGGTAAGAAAAATACTTTTATCTGGCTTTTCATTAGTTACTAAAAAAAATATGTTGGAATTCTGTGTAGATAAAAGGGAAGGCTATGCAATTCCTTGTGCATTTTGGGATGATTTCCAGTGCACGCAATTATCAGAACAGCTTTTATATGTTAGTTGATCAAAGGAGTGCTCTTAAATGAAGCGAAGAGTACAGACTGAAATTGAGGAGGGTCTAGAAAACATATTTTGTGAGGAACAGCTGATGGAACTTGGGTTATTTAGTCTGGAGAAGGGGAGGGCTCAGGGGGACCTTATCACTTTCTACAACTGCCTGACATGAAATTTTACTGGGGGTGGCATTAGGTAATCTCTTCTGCCATGTCTCAACAGAAAGAACAAGAGAAAATGTCTAAAAATGTCCCCACAAGGGGAGGTCCAGATTACATATTAGAAAGAAAATAAATTCTCAGAAATAGTTGTTAGGCTTTGGAATAAGTTTCTCAGGGAGGTGGTAGAGTCGCCATCCCTGGAAGTGTTCAAGAGGTGTATGGATGTGACCCTTGGGGATCTGGTTTAGGGGTGATTGTGGTGGGGTGCTGATGGTGCTGTGGGGTGCTTAAAGGTTTGACTAGATGATCATGAAGGTCTCTTCCAAAGATGATTCTGTGATTATGTGATTCTGTAAAAAGGAAAAGAGATCAATTCAAAATTTGAATTTATATTTTAGCAACTATTCCAGTTTAAACTTACAAATAACTTACTTGAATTTTAGGATTTTCACTCCACTACAACTCAGCTCATTGTGTTATGCATCCTTTGGATGGATGGCTTAGCATGCAGGATGGCTGACTGGCCCTTACAGAAAAGTCTTCAACCTGAATATAAATGTGACAGCAGAACATAAGCCTCACACTTGCTGGTTTCTGTCAAACCCCAGTGATTCTGCTTCATATACTGAATATACATTGATCCTTTCCTAGAAACGAGTTCCTTAACACTGGAAACGTGCCAGTAATCTGGCACATATAATCTTCTATATCTACATGGAAATTCTTTCCTGTAAGCTTTAGTCAATGAAATGTTTGGTAGCATTGACCCAAAGCAAATTATAGTTGTTTCTAACATGCAGGCAAGATAGATTCACTCAAACTTCATTAAAGTTTTCAATTCCACCCTGAAGGAAAATATCAAACATGGCTTAAGTCAATTAAATAGATTCCTGGTATGACATGATTTTAATATATAAGAGTATCTCAAATATCTCAGAAAGAAAGAGACTCAAAGCATGTGTAGCAAAGCTTCAGGATCAAGACTCAGATTTATTAGTCATCCTTCAATACCTTGAGACCAATTCAATTTGTCAGAGCTGGATATCATTGCCATTTTCCACAGAATCCTGGGTTTTAAATCAAGGCCAACATAGCTTCTAACCTTGGAGTGCAAAAGAATTTATAGTATTGCTGGAAGGGCCATGTCTCATAGGGATTTAAATCTTTTGAATAACCCATTCTGATTTTTTTTTCCCCTAGAGGTGTAAAAGAGGACAGCTGTTACTATGTTTAACAGATAAAGCAATAAAATCACATGTACAACAAGAGTGACCCACACAGCAGAATTATTCTATGGATCTTCAAAATTTACCCTAAATTACTATTTTACACTAAGAGAATCCTGTGTGGTCTTCTAATCTCTTTTGTGTGACTGACGTTTGTTCTCTGCCATGTTTTAATTTGCTTTTCTTGTGTGTGGATGCTTTAGGAAGAATACTATTAATTTTGAATTAAAACTTTTAGGGCAGAAATTACACCATGACATATATACCACACCAGATGTATATGGAGTGCATAAATGGGGTGTGTGTGTGTGTGTGTGTTCATACACATTTCATACACACACATGCACCTATCAGGATGGTACAAGTCTCCAGAGTTGTGTCTTGGTTGTTTACATTCCTGTCAAAATGCAACCAACCAAGATGAAATTCGTCATGACCTAGGCTCAGATGTTTAATTTTAGCAAAAAATAGTTAAACTCCATCTGAAAACTAAGTAAAAAGACCAGTACACATTTTCTTATATCACAAAATTCTGACAGTCCATCTTTGATGGGTTCAAGCACTGCAAATCCCTGAAGAATTTTGAAGTTCACTGAAGACACGTCTTTTGTCACCTTGTGAATATCTGCCTACATTTGGGTAAAATAGCAAACTTTCAAAGCAATATTGTTTGTAGGTGCCCACTGAAAACACTTTTTTAGCTGGAGTTCTTGATTTTCCCTTGTGTTGAACATGTCCTACCCTAATGCTGCATGAGATTTCCCATTCCTCTCAGCTCAGCCCCTGGAGGTGGTGATCCTGATGCTTCATCTAAAATGCACTGCCTGTAAGATTGTGCCTTTGACACTATTGGTGCCATTCCTGCCTCATCCAAAACATGCAAAGCATCTGTGAAACCCACCTGGGAAAAGTGGGATTGGGATATAAACTGTGCCAGGATTGACAGGGAAGGAAAGGAAGCAAAGGAGTAGGGGGCCTGCTGACCATTAGAGGAAGAGGAGGGTGGGAGTGAAAGATGAGAAGTGAGGCTTGACCTGTCTGAAGAGTTAGGTGGGTAGAAGAGGGTGAGAGATGTGGGAAGAGGCTTGTTCAGGAGCTGCAGTGAGAAGCCAAGGAGGAGACTTGGACAAGAGTCATGATGGGTGAGACATGTAAATTAGATAAGCACAGGAAGAGAGAAGATGGATAACAGGTCGAGGTCTTTGTCAGAGTCCCTGATTCGGACAAGAGAGCAGTGACAAAAGCCAAAGAGGTGCGTAAAGAGGGATTAGACCTACACAGGCGAGATGTATAGCTGGCAGTAGGTCAGAGAAAGGTAAATGTGGCTGAAACTGAGATTATATTTCTGTATCCTATACAACACAATGCATAAAACCATCTAGAGATATCTGTGTTAGTTATCACTGATGTATGAAAGAACTCAGTTAAAAAAAAGAGCAGCAGAAGGCTTTGTATTCTGTGTTTCTCTCTTACACAAGCCAAACATTACATTTCTACATGGACTTAGGGTGTGGGCATCTCCTTAACATTTTGCATGCAAAATAGTAAACTTGCCTCTTCAGAAGGAACTGATAGTTAGGTAAAAAAGTTATGTAATTAGATTTTTCTCCTAATCTTTGATTAAAGAATTATAGAAGGAAAGTACTATCCTCTTAGATGAATTACAAATCAAAATAGCCTAGATGATACTTTAGATGGAGAATACACACATTAATGAGGGGGAATTTAGAGAACAGTGATTAGTATTTAGCTTGAAATACTATAAGTTTTAGTCACTTTCCTATTCATTCATTCAATGAAACTATCCAAAATATGGAATATTAGAAATAAAGCAAAGGACTAGGTATTAAGAAAAAAAAATAAGAAAAATTTGGTTGTTTAGTTGGGTTTTTTTTCTGTTTATGCTGGCAGTTGGGCTGATGGAATAAGTGCATGTCCTTATTAAATCTCTTTTTATTCTCAAAAAAATAAAATTTCTGAAGACTACAGCAGAATTTCATTTAAGCAAATTACATTAATGACGTTACTTAACTAAAATAAGCAATGTTAATATTTAAAGTTATAGCTACATTGAGCTTGAGTAAACAGAGTATGGCTTAGTTTTTCACAAGCTTATAGGGTTCCCCACAGACAATTGTCTAATTAGATTACTAATGAAAATGAAATATTATTTTCAGGCAAAAGCAAACATTTAAAAAATAAAGAGAAGCAAAAATGCTAATAATATCAAAAGAGATAGTTAGAATTTTTATTCATTTATTTTTCCATTATTGCAAAGAAGGCAAAATAATTTAATCTTGGATCACACAAAATAATATATTCTCTCCAGGTCCTCCAGAATTCATAAGCTGGAAGACAGGAATTATTCTGAAGGCTGCAGAATTCATTCTTGCCATTTCCATGCTTAGTGTGGAATAGAAAAAGCAAGCCATATCCATTCCCCAGCATCCTTGGCAATGCAGTGATGACCATGCTATTGAAATCTAAATAAAACTGTCCTGAAATCCATTATTTCCTTGGAGTCAAATAGACCTTAAGGAGAGTTCTCACATTTCAAAATATATTCATTCATTCATTCATTCATTCATTCATTCATTCATTCATTCAATAATTTATTTCTCTATAATGTTAATTGAATCTACATTTATAAAATTGAATAGGACTACTGCGCAGATAGCAACAGCTGAAAAGCCACACCAGACTGAACACAATAGTGGTGAAATCTTAGATATTAAACACCAAATAGATGAAGGCAGTCAATGTTCTCAATTTCTAAGTATGTTAACAGCAGCATGAGAAAACACTTAGAGCAAGATAAGAGTGTTTCACAGCATTGGGGGTGCTGATTGGCTGGTGATTTGTAAAGTTGAATTGCATGGCAATCTAAATGCATTTTGATTGTAACACAACTTCAAAATTGCTAAGACTTTAAACACTACTGATTATTCTAAATTATTAAATGAGCTAGAAGAAAATTACCTATGAAGCCAAAATAAGCCTTGATGATTTATATTAGTGGTAACAAAAACATGTTGATATTAGTGAGAGTGAGATATGAACAAGTATTTTGCTTCTGGGACTGAAATTCATCAGAATGTGCAGATGTAAGAGTATTCATGTCTCCCAGAATATATACGTGTTTATATATTTGATTTTCCACTGTGGAAGAAAGATTGGGAATCCTCACATCCTAAAGTTTTCTAACCTTAAATACCTTTTCTGTTAGAATATACAATTGAATGTAGAAATAATATAACAGTGTAAAGATTATTTTAAGAAAAAGGATATTTCTTCTTCTGGAAAAACATCTTCTCTCAAAAATATTCTGGGCAGAGAGAGGGGCTATTTTATATATTTTAAATTGCTTTGCTGCTATCTAAGTATCTTAAGTACCATTTAGAATTTCTCATGTTTTTCCAACAAAGATCGCAGTAAATTGAACAAATAAATTAAAGAACAATTCAAGTTGCTTCTTGGAGATATTGGAGAAATTTAATAGAACATAATAGCTCTGCTATTAAAGTGGCAAGGCATATCAAAATATCTGATTAGCCAAAAATTTTATTTACAAATTTTATTTGAAGTCCTCCAAAATTTTCCCTGATATAATCTGGTTTCAGGACAAGAAATTATTGGTGATAATAGTGATAAGCTAAGCACTTCAATGGTATGCTTAAACCACTTTGAAATTCCATTCACTAAACAAGGCTAAAGCTTAAAAACTGAATACATGCTGAAGAATCTTTTTCTAAGTCATGTCCTTTTTGTGTCTTTTGCAAGGCTGTTACATAATTCAGGGCTCAGACATAGATTTTGGTTGGAAGAGGTTGTGATTTAATATGTGTTGGTAAGCCCCACGCATGGGGGAGAAGTCATCCTTTATTTTATTCGAGGACTTTTGTACAGACTTAGACTGAACTCCAGACTGTTACTCATCACACAGTTGATGGTGTAAGTTGAGGGACCTTCTGCCTCTGCTGCAAATTACTGTCATGTTTTCAGCCACTCCTGAATTGACTTCAGGTTGCTTTGAACATCAACAGTACATCCAAGATGTTAAAAGTGTTAGAAATTCCTCCTATTAACACATTCAGAGATTTAACTTTGTGAATTCTCTTTCTTCGATATTTAAAAACACACAGATTGAAACCTCATTTTGAGCAACTAACATTTTTGCATGGCAGAGTACAATATATTGATTTTGCAACTGAATTATTCAAGCCACTCATTGGCAGTTAAATTATGCAGTTTCAAAGAAAGCTGGAACCAATACAAAATTCTAAAAGAAAAGTGCCAGGTACACAAAACTGAGCTGTTTAATGAAATGATGATCTTGTCTGCATGTGGAAAAATCAGTAGTGTCTCAAATGTGAAATAACAAATTATTGATAGTCATTAGACCTGATTCACAGCTTGGAACAAATCTTACATCTAATCAATAGCAGCATTTAATTTTCAAAACTTCTACAGATTTGTAAATCTGAAAGAGCTTATGACATGGAAAATGATACCTATATCACCTATAATTTAAAAAGGCTTATATGCTGTTTGAAATACTTAGGTTAATGCACCTTTCAAATGTTGAGGGTGCAGTTGTATTCCTAAGCTCAAGAATTTTCATGCACATGATAGCTTTCTTGACAACATTGATACCAGATAGTCACCTAAGAACCAGCCCACTGAGAGGAGAATTTAGCCTTTGGCTTGAAGCACTCAGTTTCCATCACAAATCTTCCTATCTACCCATATCAAACTGAACAGTGCTGTAGTTGAAATTCTCATGCAATGTGAAATAAGGAATTTGCAGATATGGATGTTCCGAGTTTAAAACTACTTGAACTATTTAGAAGTCAAAAAAGGTCCAGGATATATCCCTCAGAAATTAGGTGTTTCATGAAGTTTAATTTTATATTGGAACTTCACGATTTAAACTTGTTATTTAGATCTGTAGTATAAGCTATCACTAAAGAAGTTTGAGCCTACTGCCAAAGCACAAATCAACAGAACTTCTGCTTCCCACAGTTTTGAGCAGACTTACCTTGTTTTGTTCATATTAGCTATTTACTACAGTTTCTCATTTTTTTATACCCAAGTACCATGGGGTTTATTTTATGGGGTTCTTTTGTGTCCCACCCCTCCCATTTGTTTGCAAACTTCTCATCCTTCCCCATTAACATAATACCAAAATGTTCTCATATGGTCCACATTGCTCTCAAGGTTTCAACTTGTGTGTGCTTGAATTCACTTTGTTATTATTATTATCTTAAAAATAATGATCTATATCATGTTTTGATGAAAGCAACAAATCTAAAAATGATTTTAGAATTCTGTTTCATTTTCTTCTTCAAGCAAGATCCCACAATCTTCCTTCTGTGGCTAACTAGAAACAAAGCTGCAGAATGTTGCCTAAAACTGTGATACTTTTCTCCCCTGAACAATTCCTTTTTTCCCCCCAGATTTGGGGTAAATTAAACAAACAAACAAACAAACAAGCCCCAAAACCAAACCAAACCAAAAAAACCAACCAACCAACCAACCAAACAAACAAAAAACCAGAAAAGATAACTACTTAATCTTTCAGAGAAATAAGGGAATTTTTAAATGTTAACAGAATATTTATTAAACAGATTTTTTTGTGAAAGAAAAAGTGTTTTGTGAGTGACATCTCCATTTGAGAACTATACATCTGTTTAAAAAGTTCTGTTTGACTGTGAGGAGAGAAGAAAGAACCTACAGTTTGCCACACAAGATAAGAAAGCATCTTGCCTTTGGCAGTAACTAATAGTGGATGTTTAGGAGAAAGGCAAAAGGCACTGTGAATGCCTCTAGACACACATTAAATAGACTGGGATAAAAGGTGGAAGAAATTTTGTCCCCTGACCTTTGCAGGAATCACCTCAACACACAGGTGAGAAATTCATAATCATTCACAACTATTAACCATGTGAATGCTTGGTTATTCAATCTGATGATTGAAATGAAAAATAAATAAATATTTATTTTTTCACAAATTATTTTTAAATTTAAATTATATTGTTACCTATTCCCTGAAAGTGGAAAGCTTTCCAAAGGAAATGGTTGCATTGAATAAGTTTTTAGTCTTTTGGGGTTGACTCAAAGAAAACAGATGTGGCTTGAGTTAACCAACAGTGGTAACTCATAGTTAATAAGTTTAATCTCCACTTCACCACTGCAAGTGGGGATCCCTGCAGAAGGAAGATGGCTTGGGGTTTCAGATGCTGAAAATGGCTAAATAATTTTTCCTTTAAACACTATGTAGCTAGTAAACTTTTTTCTTCTCTAAATTTGAAGTCCAGAAGAAAATAAGACAAGAGAAAATTATTTGTAGTGGTTTGATTATATTTATTATAAAGTATTAGCATTTAGTATAAAATTTTCATTGCTTGCCAAAGAACTACAAGGACTACAAGCACAATTTCAAAAGTATAGCCTTTAACTACAATAGGGTGCAATAATGAATCATCAGCAATCATAAAGAAAATAACCTCTAGAATTTCTGTTAAGGCAGGAATGTAAATAATATTTCTTATTGAGAAAGTTACCTACCTGAGGTTTAATTGGATAGTTATGATAACAGGAGAACATGTAGAAATTTTTGCTCTCTGATATTCAGACACAGAGACTTGGGGCACTTAAAAACTTCTTGTGGCAGTTTAAGTCACTACAGGAGCCACCCACTATATTTTACCACTTCCACAGAAGAATTTGCCAAAGAGAACACAGAGGATTCCATAGAATCCACAGTGCATGTGCTCCCCTGCAGGGTCTGGCACCTTAGCACAAACCCAGTTTAATTGTATTTTTAAGCCAAGGCATGAAATTCAATCCAAGACTCCTACTGATGTGTAGGCAGGTGTTCCCTTCTGACAGCTTTGCCATGGAAATAGAAACCTCAAGCAGGAATAAAGGCAAGCAGTGGCAGTGATACCATCTTTACTTCAACGGAACTCACCAGAGCTCCTCTGTCAGTGTTGTTAGCTCCCCAAGTAGAGATCAAAAGAAGCAATTAGAATTCTTTCCATCAGATTTCTCAGATAGTATTTCCAATGGGAACCCTGAAACAACACTTTAAATACCTTTCATCTTATTTTCAGATTTAAAAGATTAAGTGTTCTTCAATTTATCTGAAAATCAGGATCTTTTGTCTGTAAAGAAATTCTTGGAGCCAAATTAAGACATATAAGCAGAATTCTTTATACACTGTTAAGTAGGATAAGATTCAATGTGAGTATGTCACCTTATGAGTCCCTACTGGGGAGCCTAGAAGCAAATGTGTCCCAAGAATATCTATTTTATGAACAGTCAACTCACCAGAATAAATCCATGTACACATATTTTTTTTTTTAACCTGATCTAACCCCTAGTTATGTGTAGAAACATTTTATTTTTCCTGTTATTTCAGTGCTGGGTTTTCTTCCTTCAATGAATCATCTGCTTTTTGCTAAGAATATTGTCAAGGATTTCTTAGGTGACATGCAGTACAGTACATTTTGATGTTCCACACATCAGCTTGCTTCAGCCTACAGCATCTGATGTTACAAGAGATATGAAACATGACATGACCAATGAGACTTGATAAAATGTGTTACAATCCAAAGCATTTCTCTGAAACCTGAAATGACCTTTTCTTCATTATTTTCAACATTTTGTTGTTTGTACATTCTCAGTGTAACATTTTTTGATTTTTTTTTAGTTTAAAAGGGTGGCATTAAAGCAATGTGAAAAAGTTGATATTGAGAAAAGCACTGGTCCCAAATATTGCTAACACTGACATGATTCTAAGAAAACAGGACTTTATATGCAAAATATGGGAAGAAAACAAGAGATGGAACAATGAAATAATGTGCAAACATAATCGACTCTAGTTTTAAAACAATAAATAGACAAAAAATATTACCTGAGAAGCCGTAAATCTGATTGTAAAACCTGCTAATAAATGTTAATGACCCCTGTGAACTGGACAGCATACATATTTGTCTGTGAGCACACACTTTTATATATATATATATATATATATATATATATATATGTACACACATATATATATTATTTATGTGCATATACACTACAAGCAAAATTTCTAAATGCTTAGGTCTGTATGGATAAGTGAAAAGATTAAATGAAACCAGTAGAACAGGAGAAATGGAAGACAAATCTGTAGGAAGAAGAATAGAACAAATGAGAGTATCTGGATTCAGTAGATATATGCATTATTGTGACCCAAGAAATACAAGAATTGCCTCTGTTTGGGCAATTATCAGGGATTATTATGGATTATCAGGGATTATCAGGGATTGTACATGTACCAATGCCTAAGAGAATTCAACTGAGATTGTACTACAGAAGACTTAGAAAGGAACATAAAACAATATTTTTAAATTATCATATTCCTATTTACTAGATGGTCTTCATATTTTGTCACAGAAAATGTCATCATGTATCAATTATTAAATCAATTTAAAGATTCTTGATTTTAATTTTGTTTATTAATATGTATTTATGTAAATATTAAGTTGGCTGACAGTTACAACCATTATTACGTTGTGGGTGAAAAACTGAACTTAAATAAATCATTCAAAAATCAACTGTGCTTAACATGTAATATGGTTTCTTTGTAATTTCTTACTCAGAAATTCCATTAAATGTTTTATGCTTCATCATCAATCTACTTTTCAGCATCTGCAAAGTTCTAATGCATCCAGTTATATTAATTTCATTGGAAAACACTTGAAATGAAAGAGGCATTTTAATAATGTTTTGCATATTATTTTCAAAACTGAATTCATGAAAGTTAAAATAATGTGAGGTATAATATTATTCATTCATACTTTGCTGTTTTGCCATTGTTTTTAAGTAATTTAAAGTATTAAAATTTTACTTAGGAGTTTAATTAGAATGTAACTTTATGTTCATGGTAATACATGTTCATGCCATACACGCAGTATGTAACTTGATTTCCTGAACACTTCAAAAATAGAATGGTGTATATTCCTATTAGCCATAGTTGCTTTTTTTACAGAATCTCTGCATATTTATTTTGTAAGGTTTTTTTGTGTTGCTCAGATATCTCTTTGCAAATTGGTTAACACTAGTAAGAATGATATAAGGAGAGAATTAGATCTTTATTGAAATAATACCTGATCTTGCTTACTCTTAGTTTTGGTCCCAAATTAATCAGAACTTGAATGAGACCCTTAGAACAATTTTTGAAAAGCATTTCACAGATCTCCAGTAGCAAAATTTTTTTCTCCTTTGCAAAAACTGTGAAGATTTCATGTAATAACAAACTGACATAAGATCCTTGCTGACAAGGATCCACATTGGATTCATATTCAGTAATGCAACTTTTGTATTCCTGTTCTACAAAAAAACCCAATTATATGGCAGAGAAGACCTTTGTAGACATGAAAATTTTGCTATCAAGCTAAAGTGAAAAAAGGCAAAAATGTGCTACTTAAGTTTTCCATGAGATATTCAGGATGGCATGCAGTTGAGATAATACTATTAGCTTCAAATGGAAAGTAATGTAGATTTTATTGTGTTTCTAAGATCCTGTCCTGGATTATGGCTGAAGAGCATCACTAAACAGCTAAAAAAAACAGGGTCAAGAAACACACCTCTGTTCCAGGGTCAAGTGGTACAGATTAACTAATCCATAATGTTTGGAATGATTTCTCCCTAAAACACTCTGATCTTATTTGTACTACATTATTCTAGGTTCTAAACCCCCCTTGATCCAAAGAAAGAATATATCACTTCTATTTTTAATCAACTTAAAGTGCTTAAAATTACATTGTATGCTACCGGAATGGTGTCTTAGTTCCTGTGAGGTGTAAATATATGTGTTAAACCCAGGGAATGGTGTATTCTTGCGTTAGGTATGAAGTCAGAGAAACAGTAGACATAAGGAAGAGATAAACCTTATGTGGTATTACTCCTGCTGCATCTTGGTGGAAGAATGTGGAGTAAACTGCTCCCATAATTCTGTCCTGGCTTTTTCTTGGTAAGAGCTGGCTGTCAGAGCACAAGCCAGAATAGTATGGGATTTTAATTGAGTTCTGTGTCATGGGCACAATATTCCTTCCTAACACCTCACAGGCTGAAGGTATTCTTGCTCTCACTCTTCCTCATATGGCTAGAGCATATAACTTTCCCAATAGAATAGGCAAAGTTCTCCGAGTGAGTACATGTGACATTTTTTTTACTACCTTAGGGCATTCCCACAGCTCAACCTGCCTCCTGGCCAGCTGTGTGCACATCACTGCATGGCTCAGCTTTACACTTCTCGCTGCTCTTGTTCCACTGGAAGCTATTATTACACACCACTAAGGCACTTCCATTTTCTGTGATTTCTGAGATATCTCATTTTATGCTTTGTTCCATTTCAGATAATGTGTTTCTCAGATTTATTTTTATGATGTTCCAGTTTTTCATTTCTTGTTATTATGAAGATAGTTTTGAAAAATAATAATAAAATATACTTCCATTTGTGAAGAATGATCACGATACTTGCTACCTACTACAAACAAGCTTCTGTGAGAATCCCAGAAGTACTGTCACAAGTGTGCTGTCATGTTTTATTGACTAATCAGCAAAGAAGTGAAGTCTCAATTGGCTTTATTTGTTGGTTTATTGAAACAGAGAGATAGGAAGTACTGGGCAGATTAATTAATTTTTGCTGGGGAATCCAAACTTTGGGATGCTGTCATTTTGGTTGATGGCTGTGCAAGAGAAGAGGTGTTTTGAAAATAACAACCTCATGAATTGTCACTTTTGTGACACATTAATACTAAATTCTTCTTTTTGACTGCTTCCATTCTTTTTTCTCATATAAATATCAATTTTGGCATCCAGAAAATACTTCTTGAATGTTTATGAAGCAAGGGTTAAACAGAATGTGAAGGGTCTTTAGAATAAGCAAAAAAAATGGTTATTAAAAAGAAGTGTGTTTATATATACATGTACATATACATATACATATACATATACATATACATATACATATACATATACATATACATAATCATGTATCACTCTTAAACTGCTTTAGGTCAAAGATAAAGACTTTTTTACCCTTGTGATTGAGACCGTATTTGAAAATTATGAGAACATCTAAATTGGGATAATTTACAACATAGAGAAGATAAAATAATGGGAACAGTTTTAGTCAGTATTAGCTAATAATTTATAAAATATGACCTCTAGAACAGTGGAAGAATGAACACGATTTCCACATTCTCATCAAGTTTGGAAAGTCAGGGTTACAGTTCAATTATATTTAAAGCTCACTCTTCATTTAACTTGATAGTTACTATTATTCTGTGATTTTGTATTTTAAGCTACAAGTCTGTTTCTTTATATGACAAACTCCAGGTTTGAGCCTTTCAGATAGATTGACATATTAAGCTCTTTCATTACTCCTGCACATAAATATTTCCTCTGAGAGGAGCTGAGAGAGGACAAGAAATAAACCAGGAATGTTAAAAGAGATTTTCTGAGCTATTATTCTATAAATACTCAAACATTTCTCCTGATGTGACAAGAAATAAATTAAAGCATTGAAAATTCATAAATTTATGGAAGAAACTGCTATACCCTTTTCTCAGAGGCATTTTTTAAAAAAAGTCTATTTTAAAGCACTACAAAATAATTTCTTTATCCAAAAGCTCTGAAGCAGTTATTAAACCAGCTGTTTTCAAAAGTACACAAATCTGCTAAGTTGCAGTTGGGTAACTGTTAAATGTTAAAGCAGTGAATGATCAGCATGTAGCAGATGGCCTGGGAATGGGTTAGAAAATGGCAATGTTAATACCACCAGACTGAGATGTTCATTTGTGCTGTGGTATGTGCAGACTGGGTGAATAATGAAGGCCCTGTAATAATTGTGTAAATCCCAACATTATTAAATCGATTCAGCTGGGGTTTCTTAATACATGTGAAGCACTTGATGTACTTTGAGAAACACCTCCTCTTTTTGCTAAAGCTGTTCTCATTAACTCATACTGCTTTATTTGCTGTGACCTCAGTGTTCCTGTTTAGTAATGAGTGGAATAAAAATTAGAAATCCACTTTAACTCCCAATATGAGAGAGAGGAAAATATTCCAGAAACTGAACACCTACCCCACTGTTTTGGCAGATTGACCATTATTTTAATCATATACCTTATTTTGTAGGGTTTTAAAATTAAATTTCTCATAACAGGAATAGGGGAAGGAAAATCACAACTAGTCAACTGCTAAAAGTTTTTTTAAGGAGGTCGAATAAAAGAGTACAAAAAATCAATAACCCCAATAAGCATCTTGCTCCAACAGCTTATCCAAGCTTGTTCCTGTGTGTGTAATGCTAAAAGGCAGAATATTTTTTATGATTAGAGAGGACACAGATCAGGAGTAATGTACCAAGAATATCATATGTGACAGCCCCCAGAGGATGATCACCTGTGATGTTGAGGTAAAACATGAACCAAAAATAAGCAAAAAGTCAAGACAGTGTAAACATGCTCCAGGCAGGTGCACAGCTAGCAGATAGTCCCTGGAGCACCATACTTGTATATGTGCAGGTGTTAGAACACTCAAAAACTCTTACCCACCGACAGGAGTTAGTACCCACAAACTGAGGATTCTCTGTACCCCTCAGCTTTTACCAGATTAGGTGGAAGTTGAAGGTTGTTAATACAATATTATTTTTCAACAGCATGGGTAATATGTTACTTTGACTGTGTCTGATGGGATTTACAATGACACCTATGCCAGGGCTGATGGCTGGACAACAGCCCTCTGCATCAGTATGAGGTGCCATGCATAATTAACAGTCAAGGAAGCTGGAAACATTAATTCTGCCAATTCCTGTTATTAGCTGCTGCATTCACATTAGGGAAACAAAAAACAAAGGAAAGGAATAATTTATTAGTACTATTTCCCATGTATGGGACTATATTGTATTATAATGACCCATAATGCAGTCATCAAAAAAAATAAAACCTTTAAGAGATGTCTATTAATAGTTCTGTTTGAAAATTGTGGCGAGGAACAGAAACAGATTGCTCACCAGTGGATGTCCCAGCCCCAGAAGTGTTCAAGGCCAGGTTGGATGGAGGTTTGAGAAACCTTGTCCATGGAAGGGGGGGCTGGAACTAGATGATCTCTAAGGTCCCTTCCAGCTCAAACTATTCTACAGTTTCATGATAACTGAAAGATCTAGAGAAGACACCGTGTTTTATTTATTTGTTAATCAGCATTGTATATTATTAATATTGTGTATTGCTACACACAAAAGATGCAATATCAAAGATGCCAGTAAATTCTAATGCTATTTTACTGCTAAAATTTGAAGTGTCTGCAGGAAATAAGCAGCCTAATAGACCCCCTTCCTCAGCTGTGTATTATTTTGCAGAAGAGAAATCAAGGGAAGACAGTACTAATTTTATCAAAAAGTATCCCAGTCCTTGCATTTGCATGAAACAGTTTTTCTTTACATGACAGTGAAAAGCTGAGGCTGGTTAGAATTAATACTAAAGAGAAAGTCTTATTTTGCTCTCAGACACGTTGCAATAACCCTGCAAATGATGTAAATGTCACCCAAAGTGTCACATGCTTAGCTAAGGACAGAATCCGTCACTCTGATTGAAGGATAAAAAGGGACTGCAGAGCTCTTTAGGATGTCTGTGTTCTGCTTAGCTTAGCAGTATGGTACAGCCTATGGGAAACTTAATGAATTTCCATAGCTGGTTTAGCCAGCCACAGTTAACTAGATTTAAGGATGAGCCAAATTTTACTGATGTAATAAAGTGATCCTTCCAACCATCCTCTTCTCAACTCCAGCTGTTACCAGGGTAAAAAGTGAGGGAATTTGATAAAAAACTTCTACAAGAACGTCATTATTCTATACCAGTCTTTTAACAGTGTTTTCAGGTTCCTGTGAAAAGTGAGGGCCAGGGAAAATCTACATAATCCTCAGTTTTTCTTATCAGAGAATTAGCCGTGCACAAAACAGCAGCAAGAAACACAAAGTATAATTCAAGGTCTTCAAAGATTGTTTCTATGATATTTGTAGAGTGTGAGCAATGTCAATCATGTCTACCACAGAAGAGACAAACCAAATAGCAAGCCATAGCAGGAGTGTACACTGGATTTTATTTAAGAGCCAGCAAGAATAGTGCTTCTACCCTACCTCATTACTTCGTGCTCTCAACTCCCCCAGCATTACCCAGTCTTGCCTTCCCATCAATGAGTTTGCTGCTGATCTGGGAAAGCTGGACTGAAAGACCTGTTGGTTTCATGCAGTCCAACTCTTTGCAGCTCCAGCTGTGTCCCTAGGTCTCCTGCAGCAATGGATTTCAAAACATATCTCCCACAGAACAAGGCTTCCCCAGTCTCAAGGTTTTATCTGCAGAGGCACAATGCATCATCAGCTTCCCAATTGTTTCTTTTGGCAAAAGTATGATATGTACCTCTACACTTTTGAGAGTTCCATGTGCATAACTTCTGCTTAGTCAGGCCGTAGCTGCAGTTTACAGCCAGCCCAGACTGGCTGTAGCTCACCAAGGGAGGCTTGAGCTTGAGAATTCAAAGGCTCAGTTTGAGACATTCATGCACAAGCACATACACACACAGTTACCTGCAACACACCATAATGGAAGATTGAGAGTGATTTAGAGTGTATCTCTGTAAGATCTACACATGTAGAGTGTATGCAGGGGGGAAGCAAAAGTCCTGCTGCAAAACAGACAAGACAAATCAACAGCAGATGCCTCAGGGGTTAACACATAGTGACTTATTGGATAGTTTCAATTCATCTTAACATATTTTTACTTTCAGTACGTTTCTAAAAACTTGGTTTTAAGGAAGAACAATAGAATTGGACCTGCTATGAAACACAGTTATTCAGATGTATACCTTTTATGATCCTCTCTAGAAACTGAAGCACAAAAAATGGCTAACATATTGATTGAACTTTAAAAAAATTCCCAGAGCATATTACTGGTTGTAAAAGCAGCCAGAGCTTAGTTTTGTTTGCTTCATTCATTTTCCCTATTCATCCTGTTTCCAGATCATTAATGAAGACTAAAAACGGTCCCAAATTGCACCATTTAGCAAACTCTGTATTTTATATTTCCGTGTTTAAAAAACACTCTTTATTTTGTCAGTACCAATCCATAACAGTAGTTTGCCTCTTATCCCAAAATATCTGTATTTTCACATAGCTTTTGGCTTTTTATGAGGAGTTTGATTGCAGCATTTCTGAATAAAAATAAATTATATTTGTCAGTTCCTGTTTACCTACAATTTTGCTGACCAACTTGACAATATCTATCAAATAGGTTGCAGTCATATTTTTCCCCTTTTCATAAGTGATCTTGCTTCAGTCGTATCTTGTCATATTCCAGTATTTCAAGGAAAGTTTACAAAAGAATGCAAAGTCTTAGTGTGGAGTATGTATTTTACTCAAAAACGTTAAATAATAGGGTTTACATGATGGAAGAACATTAACTGTGTTAGGTAGCAATTGAGCAGAATAATGGTGCTTTAAACTTTTGAAGTGAATGAAATCTATATTCACGCAGATATTTTACATTTTCAGGATTCATTATTTGTCTCAAACCAGTTTTGGAAAGCTGTCATAATATTCACAGACATTTTGAGATTAAGGTAAAAAGTTACCTTCCATAACTTCTGAATGCCATGCATTTTTTAAAAATTAACTTATTTTTGTAAGTGGCACAGTTCCTTCAGAGATTTTGGTGGGCTGAGTTTTGTGGCTTTTTCCTAGAAAAACTAAACAACTGTCTGAAACATCTGAAACAGTCTCATAATCAAAATGTCATTTGAAAAAGGAGATAGTGGAGCACTGGAGAATGTGACTGCATGGGTGTTCAAACAGGAGGGAAAAAGGAATTGGGTCCATCCAATTTCAGTTTTGAAAAAGTCTGGAAAAGTTAACCAATGAGATAATTTACGAGTGTATGGATGACAGTAAGATGATGAACAGAAGCCAAGAACAAATTCAGTCAAATTTGAAAGTTTGTGCTGGTTTTTGGTCAAGACCGAGTTCAGCTTTCTTTACAGCAGCTGATAATGGGGCTTTGTTTCATGGTTGTGCTGGAAACAGTGTATGTAATTCAGGGATGTTTTAGCTATTCCTGGGCACTCCTTACACAGAGTCAAGGCCTTTTCTGCTTTTCACCTCACCCCGTAAGTGAGCTGAGAGTGCACAAGGATTAGAGAGGAGGCACAGCTGGGACAGCTGATTCCAGCTGACCAACAGGATATTCCATATCATATAGTATCATGCCTAGAATATAAACTAGGGAGAAGAAGAAAGAAGGAAGAGGTAGAGGAGGAACGATCAGAGTGATTGTGTTCGTCTTCTCAAATAATGGTTACATTTGATGGATCCCTGCTCTCCTGGAGATGGCTGAATGCTTTCCTGCCTATGGGAAAGGGTGAAGGAATTCTTTGTTTTGTTTTGTTTTTGTATGTCTTTTGCTTTACCTTTTAAACTGTCTTCATCTCAACCCACAAATTTTCTGACTTTTACTCTTCTCACTTTTTACGTGTCCCAGTGGGGGAAAGCAAGTGAGTGACTGTGTGGGACTTAGCTGCCAACTGTGACTAAAGCACAACAATGATAAAGGAACAGGTGTTAGGATAAGAAAGAAGTAATAGAAGTTCTGTGACTTTAATCTATTAAATCATGTCTCACAGAATATTCCCTTAAGTAAGCTGTGGGGAAAAATTCTGGATTAAATTTCTATTCTCTTGCAACAAAACAGGTTAGACCACTCAGTCCATAAAATAAGTTTCCAAGAAGTCACTTTAACATGGAAGACTGTGTCAAGCAGCATTCTGAAGATTATAATAGTCTTCAGTATTTTCATTGGTAATCTTTCTGAAGGAATATGAAATTGCCTTGCTTCAGAAATGATACAAAGCCAAATGAGGATTTTCTGGGGACAGTGTTACAATTAAGAAAGCATAAATAATTTTGAGATATGATCTAGAAAGAGTTCAGTTATTTTCTATGAAAACAAATCAACATCATGAATGCTGTCTGGTAGCATTTCTTCAGAAAGTAGAATTGGGCTTTTGTGGACCATAAATTGAATACAAGACAGTAATGCCACAATATTGCAGAGAGTGCAACCTGCATAATGGAATAAATAAATATGAGGACAGTCTATAAAATAGAAGAAATTTTTCACTCCATGCAGCTCAGCTGAACTACAGAATTCTATTGTGAGACATGTTTCAATGAAGATGTGAACAAGTTATGCCTGTGATAGAGGAGAGAATGATCAAATTCTACAGAACATGATCTAGATACTGAAAAAAAATGAGCTATTAAATCTAAATAAGAGGGCTGACAGAGGATACAGTAATATATTCAAAGTTATATATAATTAGAATGGAAAGGAATATATAATCTCAAAGCTCCATCTTGTTGTAATGATTATAGTAATGGTCAAAAACCAGAATCTCAAAGAAAGTAAGTACAAGGAAAGATGTCAAACTTTCTCAAAACCTCCTTAAACTATTTTCAAGTGATGGACTTCCTGAGCAGGAAGTAGTTTTCATGCATTTAATAACTGTCAGCAGTCAATATGTACCTAACAGAATTTTGAAAGATTGGGACAGTGATAAAGAAAAAAATCTGTTCTCTATACATAGGCATACAGGACTGTGAGTAACGGGCTTCAACTACATCAACAAAAATTTAGGTTATATTTAAAAAAAAAAAAATCTACTGGTAATGGATAACAAAGTACAAACTCAGTTTAGCTGAGGAGCTTGTGGAATCTTCAATGCTATTGATCACTAAGAAGAGACCAGCACTTTTGGGATTGATATAAGAATCTGTAACAAGTATCACATCCTGTATGATGGCAAAGAGGAGAACAAAACTGCTCATTCTCATCTGTATTCCTCTTTCTGAAGCTCTATTGATTCCTGGTAATTTTTCTTTTTTTTTTTTTTACATTCTTACAGTGACAGTGACTGCTCTTTCTTTCTTAAGATACTAACTCCAAATTAGGTAGGTCCCCCAGCAACTAACTACACTATAAATCAATAATTTTAATCTTTTTTATGGTTTATTATAGGAAATTATGGTATTAATATTTTTTAATATTTACATATTTTATTTTTCCAGGTAATTTTTTTAAGTATTATTTTTTATCATAGGTTTTCATCTATCAGTTTTCCTTTATAAATTAGATAGGAAATTTGTGCATATGTCATTTACTTTCTGCATTTCAAAGTAAACATGGGAAAAAAATCTTTTAATTACTGTGTTTTTATACGCAATGAAAGTGCCACAATGAAAGCAAATCCAGCCATCTCCCTGGCTGGCAAATAATTCCAGGAGCAAATAACTTCTGTGCAGAGTGCGGTATTAAGTCTGGGCAATACTCAACAATGTGGTCACGTGCTGCCTCTTTATTTCAATTTAATTCTATATTCATTGAACTAAACGTGTCTGTCATTTAAATCTTCTGTTCAAATAATCAGACAGAGAAGCGTGGGAACAATTTATGACCCTTGAAAGGTAAGAGAAGAGTTGTTGATAACATTTTCAGAAAACTTGTCCCCCTTCACTCTACTCAAAGTAAAAACAATCATTCAGTGTGTAAAAACATGGACCTATTGTCAAATCATTTCAGATAAACAAGGACTCTCGCACTTACTAGCAATCCAGATCAAAATTAAAGCTCTTAATTTTAATGTTTTTGAACATTTGCTAGCTAAAAAATGTCTCACTCTGATATTCATGAAAAAGACAAAATTTCTTTAACTGCCAGAAACAAGATATATATCTAGATAGAAAGCTATTTTTCTATAAAAGATATAAAACTGCCAATCACAAATGGTAGGTATTACTAAACTAAGCCAGTGTATTGCTTAGAAGAGATGACCATGTCAATCAATGCCAAATCTACAAGCTTAGTCTTGTTATCAATATATTCAATCAGTTTTCAAAATGTGGAAAAATACCTACTTTTGAGAAGCCTAGGCTGAAACACTAGCCTTGAAGATTTGAGCTACAAACACCACTAACTTAATAAAACTGAATTTAATTACAAGCCTTTTCACTCTTCATTAAAATTAATCAGTACTTCCTTTGTGCTTCTCCTCTTCTGCATAACATGTGGGTCCAGATGGTTCTCAAAGACTGTAATTTCTAGGGATTTTGAGCAACACATTTGTATTCTGTTAATAGAAGGCATTTGATCCTTTATTTGATGTTGGTTCTCAGAAAATCCCCACCTTTAAAAATTCATGAGAGGATTGGAGTGGTAATCTAAGCAGCTGGTCATTTTCCTGTTCAGGTCTTTTAAATCTAGCCAAAAAAAAAAAAAACCAAAAACACCAAGAGAGAAAAGATTTTTAAACAGACTCACGGTTTCCAGGTCCTAATAAAGATAATAGACTGTGAAATTTCATCTGTAGAATTTAAAATGTCAAGAATCTCAGCTAATGAAAACAACAATTGACTACAGGGATGGTTATATTACCTGATCTGTTGAAGCAAAAAACCACACTTAGCTAAAGGGTTTTTTCTCCACAACTTAAATCCACATTGTTTATGAGTAAATGGATGAGCCAAGGGGTAGTGAGAAAGATTAGACAGACCTTTTCTGCTTAGCTAAGTGGTCTGATAAGACCCAAATCAGTACTTGATGCGTACTATGTGGCACATAGAAAATTGGCTCAATGTTTAATCCTAGTTCAGCAAGATCAATTGTTCATTTTTCAAGAATGATCAATTGTTCATTTTACAAGAATGATCAATTGTTCAACTGCTAGCTGATCAGGATAAAAAAAACCACAATCTAAGCTTATGAAAAGAACAAATTATTTTTTATATTTAAGCATATATTTGCTCAGAAGGAAACTATATTTGATAGTATACTTGTGTTTTCATCACTTACGTCATATCTGGAAGTAGAAGTGTAAATAGCAGTTATACCATAGGAACATGTGGAAGTGCAAACACTAAATCCTGAAAAAAGGTTTGTTTATTTAAAAGCATGAATGAACTATGTGATATATAATGTGCACATCTATATATACTCATGTGTATTAATATTACATATTATATCCATTACAAATAATTGAAATAAAAAGTTTTTATAAAATACATGGTAAATCTGGGAACTCTTAATGCAGTTCAATAATATTACATGGTATTGGAAATCTCTCTGAGACAGTTTTTTTTAAATGAATATTAGGTTCTCCTGAAGTAGAACTAAAGTTTTGAGTAAAGTCATCTGTTTACTCAGATAAATGGGTGAGAGAGGGATGGAAAATATGTATTATACAATATCATGGTAAAATGAAATTATTGTCTGTTCAGAAAATATCTAAATATGTAAGTTTTACGCATATTCATGCAATTATGAAGAGAGTCTATGCTGAGTTTCTGCAGTCAGTCCTAAGGCTATTCTACATGTTAATAGCTTTTCGGTCACTAATGAAAATAAAGATGCAAATAAAGATGAAATACATAAAGAATCACATATATTTCCTTTGCATTACAATATCTCATAAATGTGTACATTTCTTTCCTTAAAAGAACATTATAACAAATTTTGTCTTGATGCCTTGTTTTTAATTATTTAGCTTCTAAAAAGACAGCTTTTGTTTTCAAATTCCCTATGAACATTTTATTTGCATGCTTTTCTCTCATTTCATCTTTAGTTCACTGTTTTCAATCTTTCAATCCATATTTTGACAATGATTTATTTTTGTCTTTGCTATCAGGAAAATGCAAGGTGTTTTGACCTGTTAGGTAGCAGTCTTGGGTATTTGGGGTTTTATTTATTTATTTACTGGCAGATGCTGTGGCAGCATGCAGCAAATTCAAGTGGGAAAAGAGGGAGAGGAGGAAGAAAGGAAAAAGATCATCATTTGGGTTAACAGTGATTTCCATAAACATGCATGTGGTACTGCTCTCTCCAAATCTAATTACTGACATGAATAGCAGGAGTAGAATTCTCTGATAGGTTGGTTCAAAAGCACCCAGGGAATTTTTATGAAAGGACAGCATTTGCCAAATCATCGTCTGTGTCCCTTTTCTCGGAGAGCTCTGTGGGAAATATCTGAAGTGTAAATATGAGTGGATTATCAGCTTTCATGGTATCATTGCATTGCACCTTTCCCCCAGCAAAGAGAATGAATGGCTGACTGTCTTTATAATGATCTCTGGTGAAAGATGGGAGTGCTCATGGATTAGATGGAATTTAACATGTCAGAAAGAATATTTCTCACTAAAATGAAAACTGACTTTCAAGGAGAATGTATGTAAGTTACTGTATTTCAGTTTTAGTGAATTCAAGTGATTAAGACAGCAATTTACACTGGATAAGAAAATCTATTTAAAAATTGCAAAGCAGAATTTAAGGACCTAAGGGTGCTAAGGCTTAAAATTCAGAGGCATTTAAACTGATTACATTTAAAGGATTTGCTTTCAAAGAGTCTAACACACATCCAATTTAGATTGTCACAAGTGAAAAAAATAAAAAAAAATAAAAAACCCACAAAAAAGTGGGAAATCAAACCAATTTGCTTGTGTGGCTCAGGAGGCAGGAATGGGAAGGCAAATTCTAGCTGGGCTATAAAGACTGAAATGTAAAATTATTAGCAGCAATAATAGAAATACCCATGAAAATTTGCTGTCATGAGTGTGAGTTTTGGTGCTTTGCCTGTTCTGTTCAGAATGATGTGAATAGGTGAAGTATATAAGCATTCAGTGGCCTCTGAAAATCAGAACCCTCCAGTAAAGTATTGAGGATCTTCCTGTTGTTTTTCAAATCAGCCTCCCGTAAATTCATATTACAGTACCATTTAGTAACAAACAGAACAGAGGTCAGTGCAATCAGTCACAGGGTCAGAGATTTGAAATGATGCAAGACATAAACTGCAGGAGCACAGGAGCTGCAGTAGGAAGTCATCTAGGAGACATAGGGGGCTCATCCCAGCTTCAGCTTCATCCCAGATAAGCCCCTTGCATGGGAATGAGACATCACCATCAGCATTATTGGGAAAAGCAACTTCTGAAAATCAGCATCTCCTTGGTTCTTCTGATACTTCAATGCAAACTTAGCCTCTAATCTGAGAAAGAAAAAAGCATCCTGGTACAACTTGCTGCCCTTGGCTTAGAGGATTTCCAGCACAATACTGAGCATCCCTGAAGACACAGAACCCTGTGTAAAGGGAAGGACGTGCCTCTGTGCTGTCTTTCTAGTAAATTCAGTAAATAATCGTCACATTCTGTAATGCTGCTGCCAATGTGAAAAAAGCTGGCAGAGAAACAGGGAGAGAGTAAGAGAGGGGGAAGGGAAGGTGCGGGAAGGTGCGGGAAGGTGCGGGAAGGGAAGGGAAGGTGCGGGAAGGTGCGGGAAGGTGCGGGAAGGTGCGGGAAGGTGCGGGAAGGGAAGGGAAGGTGCGGGAAGGGAAGGGAAGGGAAGGTGCGGGAAGGTGCGGGAAGGTGCGGGAAGGGAAGGGAAGGGAAGGGAAGGGAAGGGAAGGGAAGGGAAGGGAAGGGAAGGGAAGGTGCGGGAAGGGAAGGGAAAGGAAGGTGCGGGAAGGGAAGGTGCGGGAAGGGAAGGTGCGGGAAGGGAAGGTGCGGGAAGGGAAGGTGCGGGAAGGGAAGGTGCGGGAAGGGAAGGGAAGGTGCGGGAAGGGAAGGTGCGGGAAGGGAAGGTGCGGGAAGGGAAGGTGCGGGAAGGGAAGGTGCGGGAAGGGAAGGTGCGGGAAGGGAAGGTGCGGGAAGGGAAGGTGCGGGAAGGGAAGGTGCGGGAAGGGAAGGTGCGGGAAGGGAAGGGAAGGTGCGGGAAGGGAAGGGAAGGGAAGGGAAGGGAAGGGAAGGGAAGGGAAGGGAAGGGAAGGGAAGGGAAGGGAAGGGAAGGGAAGGGAAGGGAAGGGAAGGGAAGGGAAGGGAAGGGAAGGGAAGGGAAGGGAAGGGAAGGGAAGGGAAGGGAAGGGAAGGGAAGGGAAGGGAAGGGAAGGGAAGGGAAGGGAAGGGAAGGGAAGGGAAGGGAAGGGAAGGGAAGGGAAGGGAAGGGAAGGTGCGGGAAGGGAAGGGAAGGGAAGGGAAGGGAAGGGAAGGGAAGGGAAGGGAAGGGAAGGGAAGGGAAGGGAAGGGAAGGACACAAACCAACTTTGGAAA
This sequence comes from Pseudopodoces humilis, assembly GCF_049639895.1. Classification (NCBI taxonomy): domain Eukaryota; kingdom Metazoa; phylum Chordata; class Aves; order Passeriformes; family Paridae; genus Pseudopodoces; species Pseudopodoces humilis. Next base: position 125,914,133 of record NC_142200.1, read on the forward strand.
TAGATGTTTTTAAAAAATATTCTGTTTTGTTGCAGTGATAGTAATAGTGATTGATAATGAAAAAAGGAACTCAGACTACAAGTACATCTTGTTGCTTTTGTTGTTGTTTTCATGGATTGTGAGATTTCTAAGTTGAATTTAAATATATACACTTCACTTTTTTCTTGATAAGAAAGAATAAAAAAATCCTTTCTTTTTATAGAGAAAATGTAAACAGATTTTGTAGATCACCTCTCTTTCAAAACAGACTTTTCTTAAATTTCCTTAGCTGAATTATCATGATGTGACAAAGCACATCTAGCTATACCCATCAAGCTGTGTTACACTGCTTTCTGTAACATGATAGTGCATGGCTGATGTGACAGGAAAATGAATAGAGCAACAAAAAGTTTCCAAACAGGAATTTTACCATGAAAACATTGTCTTTGCTGAAAGCCATTAAAGAAAACACATATCTAATCCCTTGTGCAATTTGCTCCATCTTCAGTTCCAAATGCAAAATGGCTGTACTTAGCTGCAGCTATCTGAAGGTGTTTAATAGACTGTGCTTTTCTTTGCAAATAATTGTGTTCTGGCAAAAATTAACTACGTTTATAGCAACTGAATTAGCCAGGAAGTTTTCTGTAACAAGTTGGTTTTAGGCCAAATGCATTTCAGTCTAAGAGCTCACAAACACAGAGACAGCTTGAGAAGCCAATCTCTCCACACTATTCTGCTTTAATAGTTTAGTTTTTTCAGCTTCATAAAGGTTATTTCTCATCCTTTTGCTTAGGAAAGCATGGTACCTATAAAGAACTGGACTTATGCACATCAAAATAAGTAGCAGTGTTGAGTACAGGAGAGGCATCATCAGATAGAGGGGGATTAATATTTTACCAGCAACTCTTCACAATATTTTTGTAATCACCTTCTATGGCATCCACAGAGCTCATGTGAGTACAGGAAGATTAAGCCTGTCTTTAAATCAAAATTAAACAAAGAAGATTTTTTTCTGTTTTATGAACAGATGGCAGCTTATTACAGGTATTCTCAAATGGTTTCCCCGTGCTTATGTGGACATATGTCAATGAAAAGTGAATTGCAGTCAGACTGGACTCTTGACTGGAGACTATATACCAGTCTCTTTACTGATACATGAAAAGATTAATAAATTACTTTTCTCATAGTACGGGGAGCTTTCCATTATGATAAAGATACTAGATTCAATTACATCATTAAGCCAAATATTGTGAGATCAATTAAGAAATGATTCATCTTTGACACATGTGCAATAGAACTCTTTCAAACTATCCTCTAGTTCTTAGGATCCCAGTACAAAAGTCTTAGAAGAGATGAAAATAATTAAGCCTAAATCCTTTCTCTCGTACATAGTGGTATCCTCATCTGAATTGCAAACAATTTGAAGCAGACTCTTGGTAAGGAAGAATAGACTGGTATAAGCTGAATTGCAAATGCTCAGGAAAGTGTTTCTGTTCTTCACAGAGATAGCAATTGCAAGCTTTGAGGAAATGCAATGCTCAGTTGCTCAACTGCAACTTGGTAGTTTAAAGAGAAGCTCAAGTAAATCTCCTCAACCCTCCTCTGAGAGAGAATAGGGAAAATGGAGCAGCAGAAAATAAACACTTAAAAACTAATCTGACCAGCTTTCACTGATGAATTAATTTATGTGAAATTACCCATTAAAGCTTTACTCCTCCTAATTACTGAGCATTCTTTCTTTTTTCCAGCAAAGTACTTAGGCATGTTCTTGAACTTAAACATAACCATTCTTGGGATTTGCTTGACTGAGCCAGTCTACTCACTGCTTCACGGTATCAAACACAAAGTGTGGTCTGTGAATTTAGCTTCTTGCCATTTTCCCTTAAAGCCCTTAAAATTACCTGCTCATTAAGTTTACACTCTGTGAAGCTGAAGTGAAAATATTTATTGGATAAAGTAATCTCTTTGCTGCTTGCTGAAGGACAACAACAAAATGATACCATTTCTTCTAAGCTATTTAATATCTGACCTAAAAAAATTATAGACTATGATAAAAAACCCAGCACCACCCCGAATTCCTTAATACACTGCATTTTTCTCTGCATATTTTTTATTTCCTACTCCAATAGAGAGATTTTGAATACCAGATACTGTTATGCAATTAATCTGCTCCTAGACATGACAAATATAAGAAACAGAATATGTGGTTTGGTGTTAAGTATATCTGAATAAGTGAGGAAGAGCACATACATATCTGGCAATTTCAGATCAGGACAAATTTTACATTTGTATTTACATGTTGAAGATAGCTACATGTATAAGGAAATTATTTTTTATTTTCCAAATAATTCTAAAAAACTGGTAATCCACAGAAAAGCAATGAGGTAGGCAGCCAAAATTTATTATTCTTCAAATAGTCTTATTGATAAGAACATGTTAAACTTTTTTTTACAATTACAGGCAAATATTCATGCTTCACTCAATACAATGCAAGATCCAATATTAGGATGTGGAAAAGCAGTGGTTTAAGTTTACTTTAGTGTTTAAATATCAACAATTCCAATTACACCTTCCTTGTGGATTTCTTTTTATTATAGCTCTCTTTCCAAGTAGAAGAGCACAATAGCAAATCATATTTGGAGTTCAGCACAGATGTCCTGAACTTTATCATCTGGTGATATTCACGGAGACAAATATATTTCCTTGATGATTCTCTTTTCTTCTCAAGTATGTCTTGGAAATACTGAACCTTGTTGTGAGCAAAGGACTATATGCACTCCAAAGATCTTTTGCATTCACCTCACTTACTTAAGATTCTAAAATGTTTTATCTGGAGTTCAAATCTTCATTGGGACTTTGATAAATTTCCAAGAGGTCAGTGGATTTTCAGCATCTTGGCTTTTCTACACACAGACAGATTGAACCAGTTGTTCTTACAGATTGTGTCTTCCCTGGGAGAATATCATGGAGACCTGTAATAAAAATGGCAGTAGGACAGAGGTGCAGGAAGTGGTGAATCCATGGCAGAAGTCATTATGAGATTAAGAACTAGCTATGTAGCCACATCTCACACTTAAGGCTCTAATAGGGTTCAGAGGGCATTGTGCAGAACCTGGCCTGACATTAAAAAAAACAATCTGTGAATATTAATGGGCCAAAAAATTAAAGTCCTGACAAAATATTTACTGGCAAATAAGCAGTGAGTTTATCCTCTCCTGGAAGAGACAGCACAGGGAAGACAGATAGAAAGAAATCTTTAGAAGACCTCTGGCAATATTTAAATTTTCATCTTTTCCTATCAAAGCATTTCAAGCACATTTTCCAGGTTGCTAATGTAAGCATTTGGCAGGTCAGAATTAAGTTTTTGACATCAACCCATCTCTTCCTAAATTCCATTTTATTGAAGTAATAGTTCCTCTTCCTTCATTGGCCAGGTTTCTTAAATGTTATCCCTCATTTTACATTTTCACTCTCCAGTGTTCTGTGGATAAGAAGGGCTTGCAGTAGAGAGGGCTTGAGAGCCCTCAAATTCCCCTCCTCATGAAAGCTCTGAAAACTGGTGCAGAAATGTTCAGGCCCTCCTTCCTGTGTAAAAGTTCATCTGTCTGCTTCTGGTGTGGGGAAAGAGCTACAAAATTCACCTATACTGATTTTAACTTGAAAATGGGAAATTTCTACAAGAAATTAGCACAAATACTGTAAATAGCAATTGATTTAAAATTTCATGTACAACAGTAAGATACCTCTTAAAAGGGATTTTTTTTTACTAGATGGGCAAAAAAATGTCATTTTTAGGATATTTTTTTAAAAAAAGCTTCTTGAGCATTACATGATCTGTATATGTCAGTTTATACTGCAGAAGTGGACACATTTCACAGATTTTGTTTAAAAAGGTAGAGTGAAATTGGTGATGTATTGCCAGAATTTTAACATTGAAGTTGGTAAATGAATGTAAACTTCCATTTGCACTATCTGGCACTTCTGTGCAGTATATTCATCAAAAACAAAGAGCAGATAAAAGCAGAGTAAGAGTCTATAAATGCCTTTCCTTTACTTGTATTTCCGAGAAGCTCAAGAATGGAATACAATAGCTGCTTCCCAAGCCAAGCAGAAAAAACACTGTAATTTCCCATGAGTTATTGAACCCTCACACTGCAAGTAAATTTTAGAGTAAAAATGCAAACGACTGCTTTTAGAAAGCCTATTTTGGTCTCAGTGGCTGAACAATCTCTCTTTTAGTGATCAGGGGAAAAGGCTTTGGCTGCATTGCTTTGGTATTCTTGGACATCAAGAATGGGCAGCATTTTAGATAGAATGCCCTCTATTTTATAGGACAAATATTACAACATTCTGAGTTGCCTGATTGTCTGACACCACCAGTGACATGAGAATAGTGAAATAAGCTGTATAAATATTCAAGAAGAGAGCATTTGCCTTAATACTTAATTTAGCTTGTTTTCCCTACTAAGTCTACGTACAGACCTGCTATCAGGGAAGCAATTTACTTGGAAGCCATGCCTCCTAATGTTCTCATTTTGATTTTGTGTTTGCAGATCAAAGAGGAAATCTACCCGTACGAATCTTTCTCAATTTATCACCTTGGTGGATTTCACATTTATTAAACTCTTATCCATTTGAGCCTATGCAAAATTCAATATATAATTACCACCATTATATGTCATGTATAAGCCATGGATTGACTTTTTTTGATGTCATAGGTGGAGTAGGTACAACAGGTCTAAGAACTCAGCATTTTCCCTAGAGATTTTGTATTTATTTTGCTTAATTTCATCGTATTGTTCATATGCTAAAGCAAATTAATATACCTATTAAGAAAAATCAGAATTTATTATTTCAACCCGTTTTAACTTCTTCCATGAATTATGGAATATCATGATGATATTTTCCTAGTACAAAAAATAAAAATAAAAAAAAAAGGTCTAGAGGAAAATGGAAAGGCAGAAAGAAGCACAAGAGAAAAGGGCAAAACATTAAAAATTACTGGATTTGTTTACCATCATTTCTAAACAGCTAACCTTTTTTGTTTCCACGAGAAGCAAACACTTTTAGAACCATTTAAAATGTCTAATCTTACCTAAAAACATCACTCATTGTGATAGATTGACATCCACTTATTTATGCTCTAAGTATTTTGAACATTTTTGAGGTTTTCATTCCATAAATTTATTTTTTTCTTGATTCCTCCATAAGGTGGAAAGGGTTTTTTTCTATAATGAAAAGAATGAGAAGTTTTAAACCCCAGATAACTGGAATAAGAGAACATGTTGCGGGTAGATGGCAAATAGCAGCCATAAATCATTTTCCTCATAGGAAAGGAAAGTGCTTTTCCACATTTTTGAAGATACATTATTAACTGGATTGGCCTGACCTAGTAGGACAATTCCTAGTTTATTTTAATTGGTTACTTTATCTGACAGAGCAAAAAAGGAACAACTTTTTCCTGAGAATTTGAATTATTAAGTAGTTTCATTTTATGTGTGTATTTTTTGCAATAGATAGACTGCTGGACAAAACAAACACTACAGTGGACATCATAAATGGTCACTAATTGCAACTCTTAAACTTGATATAAATTCTTAAGGAAAATACATTGACAGTTTTCCTTAATCACACTGATTACGTGCAATATTTATGCTGGGAAGGTCACATACACTACATGAAAAAAGCAGGAAGAAGAAAATCATTAGGAAATAATACAAAACTTTTATATGTGCACTGACTGTGTTTTAAAGAATGACCTCAAAGTAGCAATGGCATATGCTATTTGACAAAATACTTTAAATTAATCTGCACCCAACAATCAATTCATCTTGACTTGAATGATAACATTTCCAGTAAAATGGTGTCTTTCTTGTTTCCCTGTCCTGCCATGAATTTCCTCCTGTGAGATGTACTGACCACACTGCCTCAGCTAATGGGGATTGCTTTCACCTTAATGTCTGCAGTAGCTGTGCATCCCTTTGGGATGAGAAGAACATTAAAGGGACCAAGGTGGTGATATTCCATTCCAGTGAAGTGAAGTGCAATGAAAATCTCAAAAGACATTAATATTTTAAAATACTGAAATTATCATTCCAGTGATAATGAACTATTAACCACTGCAAAGATATTCTAAGAGGAAAAAAGGTCCCATGGTAGTTTCTTCTCCCACTGAAACTAAGAAAGAAGTTAATTACTGAATTCTAATGAATGACCTTTTTCCACTGGCCAGACTAAAGAAGGGATATGTATTTTTAACACTTGTTGCTCTCAGGGGGTCTTACTTGTTCTCTATATGATAAAAGAAAGACAGATATGAAAAATAACAGTGAAAAATATTTGGAGTTACTGTATTAGTAGTCCATGCAACTTTGAAAATACTATAGATAAGGGCTAGAAATATAAAAAAATAAAAAAGAGGAAAGAAAAGCAAATGTGACTTAATAATTAAATGATGACTATTCCTTACCACCTCAGTACATTTCTACACAAAATGCATAAGATGAGGTTCCTCTGGATAAATACAATATTTAAAATTAAAATTTTCAAATGCATCTGTGTAAATTACAATGTAAAATAATATATATATTCAAGAATAATATGGTAACTGAATCTGCATTCATATACTTGCAAACAAAAAGCATGAGTCTGAAGAAAAAAATCCTGAGAGGCTGAGACCAAACTGAGTTTCAATTAGAAAGGAACACAAAAGGCAACATGAAATGATTCTATAAATACACTGTAAATAAGGGGAAGACAAAGAGAAGAGTAATTCCATTACCAAGTGTGAGAGAGCAAATAATAGACGATAAGAAAAAAGAGCTGAAATATTCAATGTCTTTCAGTTTATTTAATCTTTACCAAAACATTAAATTGTGACTGGCTTTTTGACTTTATTTAGAAGATATGAACACAATGCAAATCAGAATGGACCGAAAAATAATGCAGTTAGAACACTCTGAATTTTTAGGGTCATATGCTTTTCTGAAGATCTTTAATCTTTATTGTCATTCCCAATGACTGAAGGAAAGCAGCATTAGGAACTATCTTTAGTAGAAGGGGAAACTCAGGAATTCTCTTCCTTTTCATCTCTGAAATGAGTGAGGATGAAATTATTAAATGATCAAATAAATACCTGAAAATACTAATGTAGGAGTAAAGAATTAAACTTTTTTGATTTGACAAGAGCAAATTATGCTTAAATTTTTCCAAGTTCTTTCTTTGTCAGAATACAGTATGGGAAGAATTCTTTTTTGGGTATTGAGAATGTGCAAGGATTTTGGTATTATTCAAATGGCTTGGCTACTCTAAAAGCTAAAGAAATACTGGTATAGATGTAACTTACATCAGTGGTATTTTTACAACAAATGGACTGGTTCATGTACAACAAATTTGAACAGTAAGTCTCAAAAAGAATTATCAATATGTCTCTGTCGAAATGGGAAAGGCTTTTTTGCAGATAGGATTTATTGTACACCAAGTTCCACTTAACAGCTTCAGCAATTTGGATGTCAGAGTGACATTTTTGCAGGAAACTGCAAAGAACAGGACTTGGAAGCTCTTTGGAGAATATGATCATAAATCAAAATGATCTTGGCTAATTGGAGGGAAAGCAAGAAATTGACAAGAGCAAATTAAATGAAAGCATGAGCAAAGATCCACAGTTCAAAGAGAGTATTTAAATGCACTCATATAAAATGAGACCTGTACAGGAGTACAGAAAAGAATCTAAGGGTTATACTGTCATTGAAATTAAATATGAGTCAGCTACATGTTTCCATTGCAAAAATATTAATAGGCAATGCAGGTCAGAATTTTAGCAACAGCAGTACCCTGTGTAGGACATGGAAAATAATTGTTACCTCCTATTAGTCCTGATGAAACTGGAGATAAGTTGATGTACACTCATTTTTAGGAAAAAAAACAACCAACAACTTTTTAATTGTTTGGATGATGTAACACTGGAGCAGCTGAAATCACACTGTTGTGAAATATCCCTCATTTTTGCTATTTATTACATTTTAATTGAAGAAAGAAGAAGAAGATAAAGGTTTTATTTTACTGTTTGCTTGATCCAGCATTTTGGATCAATTTATTTTTTTAAAAAAAGAAGTTGCTCAGTGAACGGGAGGTACGAGCTTTTAATGGAATACCAAAATGTGTAGATATTATAATCTATTTTTTATTCCCCTGTAAGATTAACTAGAATGCTTTTCAGTCTTGCATTTTCCTTAGGCTACTCAGGCCTTGTATTTATATAATGAAGGCACATAGCCTTCATTTTCCACAAAGCTTTCTTAACATCCTTATGCCTCTTGATAGTTTTGATGGTTGTAGAACGATACTTGCTTAAGAAATAAATATTAAAATCAAATACATATCCTCATAGAAGCCAAAATAAGTGTCTATGCAGATCTTTGTTTGCAAAGCTTCACAAAAAACAAATTTTTATTAGCATTTGCAATTAAGTTTAATGATTAAATAAGAAACCCAAACAATCAAAAATTATTTTGATTTCATACACTAACTATGTAAAACTTTGAAGAGTGCTGCATAATAAAGGTTTGAATCCTCCTAGATGTACACCTTTGACCCAATTCATCAGGGTTAGGTAAAAGAAAATTAAAGAAGGTTAAATTCTCTAGAAACGTAATCTTGCATGACAGAAATGTCTTCCAAAAATTTTATCAGTAGTTCAGCTATATGGATAGTGGGTGTTCATAAAAAGAAGTTTGGCTTTATTTTTTTTTTCTTTTGCCTTTTGAATACCTACTGAATACTGAAGTGTTCTGCTAGGAGGGATCCTCAACTAGCAAATTGTGCATTAATTTAATTATAGTGCAAATTTTGGAATAAGCAATTGTTATTCAAACATTACATTGTTAAGTAATTTACTGTGAGCTCACAGGTGTAGAATCTCTTCAGTTACAGTCTGCATTTACACTGATGAACTCTGAAGGCCAGAGAACCATTAATTCTCCTATAAAACATGTAATGTGACTCATACTTTTTATTTGTTTTTAGAAATTCCAGAAGTATAGTTGGGCATATTAATAAGTCTTAGATTTTTTTATTTTTTTTTAATTAAGAGGTTTTAAAATATAAACTTTAAAAAAAAAAATCTCAATTTGGAGTTTAAATACAAAGTTTTACTTCATATTCAAGTAAGGGGTTTAATGATTTTAAATTAAAAGGGAAGTTAGAGAAAAGTAATAAGTTAACAAGATTTACTAATACAAAGATATGTATTTAATTTAAAAATTGTTTCATTAAAGTACTTTGACACTTTAGTTAAGAAAAATTTATTTATTTTTATACTGCAGTTTCATAAACCAGAGAAACTTATGCCATGAGTATTACATACAGAACATAATGGGCAAATGAGAGGCTGAGGTAACTCATCTTCAGGTGAAAAAGGGTGGCATCCAGACAATGAAACCCAGGTGATGACACAGATTTCTTTTGTACACTCCAAAAGCAATCTCTACTACAGCCTGCATTTGCAGTCAAATAGGCCTCGCCACATCACTTTGTGTGGTTAATAGCATCCTATTAGGAAAGATGTTTTTCATAAAAGTTATGTGTTATTAATTAATCATTGAAATATACTGCTACTTTCATCTGCAATCTTCCAAGTTATTTAATTATTAGCTAGTTGGGAAATGTCTATGCATCCATTTAAATTCGAACTGTTATTTATCTAGCATACAATCATAGCTACATCCAACCTAAATTAAAAATGCATCAAAATGTACTGAAGATGCTTTATTTAAAGCGTTACCAAATATGTTACAGGAAGTAAAGCTGTGTAATTGCTTAAGGGATCATATTTATAGCACTGGAGTATCCCAAGCATTAAATGGCTTTTGTAGTTGATTAAATGTTGAAGTGATGCTGAGGTAGAACTGCCAACGCTGCCAATGTACAACCCATACATTTTCCTCCCAGTCTGTGAAATGCTGTGCTGGCTTCCTTTAGGGCTGTCCAATACCATTCCTTGAAACAGCAATGAATGATGGAAATTAGGGTTTACTTACAATGTCTGAAGGATTCAGAAAGTAATATGAGACATTAAGGAGCATATAATGAAAAATTAGAAATCAGGAGGAAATAGGATGGAGCTGGAGGATTGATGTACAATGCTAAAAAAAGATAGCTAAGGATGAAAGAAGGTAGAGGTGAAAAGGGCAGGGAGAGGAAAAACAATATAGACTTTATTTTATCTTTAAAATATTGTCCAGATACCTGACAAGAGGGTAGGGACACATAAGAAAAGACATTTTAAAAGAAACTTTATGAGTTCTCTAAAGACTGAAAATCAGTGGAGGTGCTTGCATCTTTATATAGTCAAGAGCTAAATAAAAGCCTTTTTATGAATGATCACAGTGCAGGCTGGGTATCATCCTCAGCAAGAACAGGATTCTGCCTCCCACAGATAGTGCAGCTGAACGAAATGCTATTGAGCAACTCAACAACAGGGCTATGTATGGTCAAGAAAAAGAGAAAGACTTATCAGAGAGCATACAAAATCTCCAGATAAATTGTCAGTAGTGCCCACTGATTGGACAACATTACCAGGTCTGTTGTGGTGTGTTCCTTGCCTTCCCTATACAGAAGTTGTGAGTGAATGGTATTTTTCTTGTTTTTATACATTAGTTCAATGAGTTCATAGATAGTGTGGTTATTCAGATTTTGTACACTGATAAAAAAGGAAAGGTGCGGAAAGGAAAGGTGCGGAAAGGAAAGGTGCGGAAAGGTGCGGAAAGGAAAGGTGTGGAAAGGAAAGGAAAGGTGCGGAAAGGTGCGGAAAGGAAAGGAATGGTGCGGAAAGGTGCAGAAAGGTGCAGAAAGGTGCAGAAAGGTGCGGAAAGGTGCGGAAAGGTGCGGAAAGGTGCGGAAAGGTGCGGAAAGGAAAGGAAAGGAAAGGAAAGGAAAGGAAAGGAAAGGAAAGGAAAGGAAAGGAAAGGAAAGGAAAGGAAAGGAAAGGAAAGGAAAGGAAAGGAAAGGAAAGGAAAGGAAAGGAAAGGAAAGGAAAGGAAAGGAAAGGAAAGGAAAGGAAAGGAAAGGAAAGGAAAGGAAAGGAAAGGAAAGGAAAGGAAAGGAAAGGAAAGGAAAGGAAAGGAAAGGAAAGGAAAGGAAAGGAAAGGAAAGGAAAGGTGCGGAAAGGAAAGGAAAGGAAAGGAAAGGAAAGGAAAGGAAAGGAAAGGAAAGGAAAGGAAAGGAAAGGAAAGGAAAGGAAAGGAAAGGAAAGGAAAGGAAAGGAAAGGAAAGAAAGGAAAAGAAATGAAAGGAAAGGAAAAGGAAAGGAAAGGAAAGGAAAGGAAAGGAAAGGAAAGGAAAGGAAAGGAAAGGAAAGGAAAGGAAAGGAAAGGAAAGGAAAGGAAAGGAAAGGAAAGGAAAGGAAAGGAAAGGAAAGGAAAGGAAAGGAAAGGAAAGGAAAGGAAAGGAAAGGTGCGGAAAGGAAAGGTGCGGAAAGGAAAGGTGCGGAAAGGAAAGGAAAGGAAAGGTGCGGAAAGGAAAGGTGCGGAAAGGAAAGGTGCGGAAAGGAAAGGAAAGGTGCGGAAAGGAAAGGAAAGGAAAGGTGCGGAAAGGAAAGGTGCGGAAAGGAAAGGAAAGGAAAGGAAAGGAAAGGAAAGGAAAGGAAAGGAAAGGAAAGGAAAGGAAAGGAAAGGAAAGGAAAGGAAAGGAAAGGAAAGGAAAGGAAAGGAAAGGAAAGGAAAGGAAAGGAAAGGAAAGGAAAGGAAGGAAAGGAAAGGAAAGGAAAGGAAAGGAAAGGAAAGGAAAGGAAAGGAAAGGAAAGGAAAGGAAAGGAAAGGAAAGGAAAGGAAAGGAAAGGAAAGGAAAGGAAAGGAAAGGAAAGGAAAGGAAAGGAAAGGAAAGGAAAGGAAAGGAAAGGAAAGGAAAGGAAAGGAAAGGAAAGGAAAGGAAAGGAAAGGAAAGGAAACTTGAGACAAAATTAAAAAGCGTGTGTGTTTTTAATATCTAATTCATATTAGGAACTCCCCTCTGACTCTTCTAATGCTGCATTTGAAAACAACTGTTCTATGTATAGAATTATGTTATTTTCAAATGTTCTTTGGGGGAAAAGGCCAATAGAGTGCATGAAAATGAATACAAGAATACTATAAAAAATTAGGAAGTGGTTCAAAGGTGCTCATTTACAATGGAGGAAATTAAATATGGAAATATATTATTACCACAGAGGTAGTTAACAAACGAGTAGGAAAAAAACATTGTGCTTTCTAATTCATCATTGTTTAGAAGACACCTGTGAATTCTAGCTGAAAAATGATGATGCTGAGAAATGCAGATGGTTGAATTTTGCCTTCTCTCAGTTACTTCTCTTACACGTTAATTACATCAGAGGAGGAGGCAAGAATGTTGCCTGTAGGAAGACAATTTGTTTAAATACATACAGCAAAATTTACATATAATTTAAATATTTATGTTAAATGGCTAAATAAAAGAATGAAATATATTTTTGCCTCTCACTCTTTTAACATGCTTTTTTCTGTTCCTCAAAGCCACAGGAACTGCTATAAATCCCATCTAAAAGATTTTTCATGGAATTCTTGAGCAGTTATACCTTTTGTTGCACAGCTTCTTTAATGCTTCTTGACATGGTGGCACCTGAGAATCATGAAATGTGCTCAGAAAAAATCATTATGTATACATAAATGATTTTCAAAAGAACACAATTTGCTTTTACTTTTTAAGCCAACTGTTGCTGACATCATTTGATATTTCAGCCAAAATAAATTCATTTTCCTCTAAGATCTCAATTCAGAGATTAACTTTTTCACACAGACAGCTCTGGGTTAAGAGGAGAATTCCTTGTGCTTTAACTAGTGGACTGAAGTTGTCCCACAAAGGGTCTATAGGAATGTTAAGTCAGACAAGATCAACTCATTCTCCCATAAAACTTTATTTTTGAGAAGGACTGAAAGTATGATGTTGCTACTACTTGTCCTGTTCTTCATAAAATCTTTCAATACAAAAATGGGTTTTGACTATTGGCCTTTAAACTTCAAGGAGTTTAAAGAGAATGGCAGAAAATAAAACTCTTTTAATATATGAAGACCATTTCATATTCATTTAGCAATTGATAAGCATTGGCAATGCAAGGATGGTATTTTAATCTAAGAGTGTAAATTATATAAGCAAAAGGAAAGGTTCTACAACAAGTGCTTGCAGCAATTATCTATTGTCTCTGTTGTTTTGTAGGAAACCTGTTATTTTAGGGGAAAACTTCTGCATGAATACAACAGGTTGGTTTAGCATTTGGCTGTTAAAAAACAAGGGAAATTGGGATAGCAGTAAAGACAAATACTACATGAGAATAATTTAAACAACAGGGCCACAAACTTTTGAGAACTGAGTGTCTTCTGAGATCGTCAGGAAAATGCTTAAAGGAATGAGGACAGTGTCAAGATAATTATGTTTTCAGAAAAAAAAATCAGCATAGCCAAGTTAAATAGTTAACAGAGAGCTTTCACTGTCACACCTAGGCAGGCAGAGCTTGACTGATGTTAAACTGGAAGGTACAAAGGAAAAGCTATTTACAACAATGACTGCACTCTTCAGAAAGGTACAGCTAGACACATCTTGCACTTGTCAGTTCTTTAGATTTTGTCTAAGTTCAGAAGACAAGTACAAAATTCTTTCCAAACCTTTGTATATAACACAAACACATTGGTTTGAGAAGAGTTACCATACACCTTACCTCAAGGCTAGGTTACATTTTGTTATTGTAGACATTTTACTCCTTCCATATTTTATATCGATAAAAGAGACCAAAGACTAAAATAAGAACTGGGGCTCTAAGTCTTTACATAAGAAAATCTCAATTATATTTTATATTTTAAAATATGTCTTTTATATACATCCTTACATTGTCATTATGCATCATTTTAATGATCAGGCCTTTGCTATGATAGATGTATTAATGAGGATACTTGCAATTCATTTTAAGAGAAGCCACAAGGAATTGACAGACTAGACTTTGGCTAAGCAGAGTTCTGGAAAGCCTGTATATCTTTCTGAAGCAGATATTATTAAATGGGATTAGCCAGGTGCAAAGTGATGGATCAGGAAACAAGCAGTGCAACAGGACTGGACCAGAATATTTGAGACAAATTTAAAGAATTTAAATTTCATCACCGTGATTTCCATGAGTATCAAAGAGATATGTGAAAGAAAGCTAGGAGATTTAGCAACTTCTGGAAATAATAACTTCTGATAAAATCTCACAAAGCAAAATTAGTTTGATAGTCTATTCTATTTCTTGCTTTGTACTTCGACAAAATATCACAGGCCTTGCTTGGGAAGGCAGGATGGAGGGGAATATCTGCTGAGAACCATAGGTACTAAATTTGTCTCAGTGTGATATTTGTAATTTGCTTTCACAAGTATTCAATACATCCACAGGTTTAGGGGTTTTGTTTGGTATGTTTTTTGTTTTGGTTTGACTTGGGTTTTTTTAAAGAGAAGAAAGGAAAGAAAGAGAAATATTTGCAAGAAAAACAGTACCCTATTTCAGAAATAATGTTTGCTGGCAAACAAGTACAGTATGTGCTCTAAAACAGTTTAATCTAATACAATATAAACTGAATTACTTCTTGAATTGCCACCTTCCAAAAGAAACAAGTAATAGTTCAGAGGATGAAAATTACTGATCGATTCTGCTGATTATATATATTTATTGTAGGTTGTGCTATAAATGTACCAGACATGGAATAAACCAACTCTTTCATTCTACAAAAAACCCTCAACAAAACCAACACACAAGGCATCAATTTTTTCTAGTACACTGGGAACATATTTTTTATAGAAATAAACACATTTTGCAGCCTTTTCTTTTTCTCTTTTATTTTGATAAAATAAAAGGTACATGGCAGGGTGTCTTGTAACAAACTGTCTCTTGAAATTACAACAGGACACTCTATATGCCTAGTGGCCATTTAATTTAATGGTATTTTTATTAGGGTACACATACTGGGTTATTTAAACCACAGGGGTCTTTGCAAGTAAAAGCACAATTTGAACATTGAAAAAAACCATTCACACTTATTTTAAAAATGAAATCTATTTCATTTTGATTCAACTTTTTAAATTGTGTTTTTCCTAACCATTTGATGAAATTTCACTTCTGTTGCAGTATAAAATATAATTCAGTTCTTTAATTGTCACTGCATAACAATGCAAATGCTTCAAGAATATCAAAAGACTTTACAACTAAAGGGCATTATCTTTGCACCTGAAGCCTGTAAGTAAAATTTATATCCCAAAAAATTCTCTTTTCTATCCTCCTTGAGGGAACATTTCTATTTACTTCATACTTTCATATTCTAATAATACACATGGAGGCAGGAAAATGTCTGTACATGGTTTACCACACAAATCTGAAATATCTGTCATGACAGTCTTTAGACTTCTGAATCTACCTTATTTGACTGTTTTTCCAGTTAATTAGTTATATCTATGTTTTAGAAATGCTCCATATGATTAAGATTAATTCTCATTGAGATGACAAATTTTGCATTTAAGTCCATTAATAATTTTATCTCTTTCTTAAACTACCTCATTCAGGTTTTCCGAAGTGAAACATCAAAACCTACAACAAAAAGTTTTGGGGTTTCAGCATGTACATTACAAAGTAAAAAAAGACTTCTCACAGGAAAACTAATTTTTTCTTGATAAATTCTTCTCATAACTGGGGATCATTTTATACACAGCAACAATGTACATTAAAAAACATTATCAGAGCTACAAAGTCAAGCATTCAAGAGTGTTAGGATTTCATGCTGCCACAAATGAAGTGTTACTGTATTTTGGAGAACCAGTGCCAAATACCCAGCCTGCATTAACAAATATTGAAATCTTTCAGTGCTAATCACTACTCCACCTAGGCTGGTTGTGTTATTTCCACAAACAAAAGTAATGAACGATTCTCCTCATAATGGATTATGAATATATCAAATGGTAGTAGTGACCAAATATGAAAGGAAACTGTTAATGAATCATACAGCTCAATGCAAAAAACAAAAAAGGATGACCATTCCTTTATGAACTGCCTGCATTTATGGACCTATATGTGGTGTTTCTAACACACACATATTTAATATATTCTAGTCTCCATGATTCTGTATGATTAGTAGAGCGATTCACTTTTCATACTGAAGATGTAAATGCACTTGCAAAGGTATTTATGCATAAGCTAAAGTAGTTGCCCTGTCATCTCCCTGTTCCAAAAACAGAAGTAATTTAGCAAAACAAGGACCAGTTGGACCTTTCAGAGGCAGGTTACCACTCCTCTCTGCAAACAATGAATAATCAGCTGCAAATATTCAGAATGAATGATTTGCTAATAATGGATGAATTTCAAACTATTGGCTGACATTGCAGGAACTCACAAACAGCAATTAATAATTGTATTAAAATTGAACTGGAAATCTTTATTCATGAAAAGATTTATGATGAGAAAAAGGGCTAAATTGACAAAGAGTAGTAGGCATGCCTCTAAGCTCACTTTTATAGGATTAATTCTACTGATTTTGATTAAGACAGTAGGTTTGTTTGTTGGTTGTTTCTAATTCACCTGAGTCTAACTGAATAGAGGACATTAATTTTTATAAAAAAGAGTAAATTTCTGTTTAAAATATCAGGAGGAATCTGTGTGTAAAGGCCATATGTAACAGAAAAAAAGCTAAGTAATGAGCACAAGTAAGAGGCAAACATTACATTAGTTAATGAGATTACCTTAAAATGAAAATATGCTATTTCAAGTTAAATTACATAATTCAAAAAATCTTGTTTCAAGTTCTGTCATTTAGTCTAAGGAAGCGAGGAACTGGTGCACAGCCTTATTCGATTTCAGGTGTGACACTGCAGACTGAATACAATGCTGCTGCTAAACCACAAAAGAGAAGATGATGTCCTGCTTCACAGTGTCTTACTTCCCTAGATTGCTTAAAACCACAGAAGACAGGGTTTATTCTGTACAATTTATTCTGTATTGTAACAAAAAAGCCAGCATCATTCTGAGATCATCATAGGCTAGCTTGATGTTGATGTTTGGAACTTGTAATGTGATTTTTGCAGCATAGTTTCCTTTTGAAGATATGGGTGTACAAGAATTATGCGACTCTTTTCTGTCTTGAGAAAAAGCCAGGTCCTTGGCTGATTCCAGAATGTGAAAACTAACAAGGTCACTCAGAGCCACACTGACCTTTCTTACTGACCTATGCTCCATTCACTGAAAATGTAATCCAGTATTTTGTCACAATGCTCAAATTTAAATATCTCAAACCAATGTAAATAACAGGAAGCTATGAAAAGGAAATTAAAAACTATAGAGAACACTGAAAAAGTAATTTACAAGAGTGATTGAATATCTAATCACAAGACACTGGAAGAAGAGAACATATGTTACTCTCAGTAAATCTGAGAGGTTTATAATTCATGTTTAATTTTATAATTGGGCATTGTAAAGAACATAAAAGGGAAAATAATTGTAATTGTATATTTTAACAAAAACTGCAGGTATCAAACCATTGCATATTACAGGAAAAGATAGCAGATACTACAGATTAAATTATCTTCTTTTCTACCATTTATCACTTTGAAAGTGCCAAAAGCCAGGTCTCTGACCCTGCCAGTCTTACAAAATCAGAGATCATAGCTTTTCCCTCAAAATCAGCAGTTTGATTTTAAAATCAGGAGATTTTACACTGACATATGTTCTCTTCCCTGGTGAGATTTTAACACTTGAACACATAGGAGGAAATCCTGTCCTCTCCCAGAAGAAAGAATAAATTACCTCAGTGAAAGTTTTTTTACACAGAGCTGGAGCTAAGGAAAAACTTGGTATGAGAGAAAATAGAATTGTCAAAGCAGAAAATCTGCTTTTAGCCAGCAACATTCTAGTTTTATAAAAAGGACTACAACTTACAAACTGTAAAATCCTGATCTGCTTCATTTTTATCATCTGATAAAAAAAAAAAAAGAAAATATTCAGTCTTCCATCATTCCTCCTTAAAATGCTTATGTCAGACAGAATAATGTCAGTTCCAATAAATCTAGAAATTTATTTCCATTGTACATCTATCGGAAAGGAATTAAAGAAATAATCATCCTATAAGAAATCCAGAATGCTGGCAGGTAAAAGATACCCAAAGCATTATGTGACCACCTCTTCAGGACAGAAAATCCTGACTGGGACTATTGCACTTAGCTATACTTAATTCAGTGTAAAAAAATCAGTGAGGTTTAAAAGCTTCATACAGAGTCTCTAATTGAATTTAGGTGAAGCAAAACTAATGTACTGTTTGGCATATCTGAATCACCCTCCCTAAAAGAAGCATTTTACTTCTTCCTATGGTTTTTGAGAAAGGATTCTGCTCACAGACTGTAGCCTGAGCTGAACAGTGTGTTAATGGGTATACATGTGAGTTAGAGACACTGTCCTACTCAAACCACTCATTCACATCTGGTACTATGGCCAACCCTTAAGATACAGAGCTGTAACCTGAAGTGAAGCTCTGTAGGCCACATGCTCTAAGCCCTGTACTGATCATTGACCAGATCCTCAGCACTCCATGAGCAATCCTGTTATTTTTGAGCTCCAGGGTACAAATAGGAAGCATGTAAAGTGGGAAGAACCATGTGCACAGTCTCCTGTGTATAGAACACACAAACCAAAAGGGTTTTTTAAAAGATACTTATAGCCAATACTGAGAAAATACTCCCTTTCTCAGAATATAATTAAATGCATGCTCATACTATGCAACCTACTTTCTATTTAAAGACTATATACTCAATTTTAGGGCAAAATAAAAACTTAGCAATTATATCCAATTAATAGAATTAATTTTCTGTATTTTGCCAGTAACACATATGGCACATCAGTACACTAAATAGATCTGTAGGTAGGTAAGTAGACAGATAGATAATAGATAGATAGAAAAACAGATAGATAGACAGGCAGAAACAACTTTCACTAGACCAGGTTGCTCAAAGGAACATCCAACCTGGCCTTGAGCACTTCTAGGGATGGGGCATTCACAACTTCTCTGGGCAGCATATTCCAGTGTATCACCACACTCATAATAAATCATTTCTTTTTAATATCTAATCTAAAAATGCCCTCATTGTGTTTGAAGCCTTTACTCTTTGTCCTCACATTATGTGCAATTGTATAAAATCCCTTTATGGGCTTCAGAGCAAGGCTGCTCTGAAGTCTCTTTTAGAGCCTTCTCTCCAGGCTGAACAAGTCAAACTCTCTCATCCTGCCTTTACAGGAGATGTGTTGTAGCCCTCTGACCATCCTCATGGCCCTCCTCTGGATTCAGGTCCACATAATTTTTGTTGGGGTCCAGAGCTGGATGCAGTACTCCGGGTGGGGTCTCTGGTGAGTGACATAGAGGGGGGGAATGTTCTTGAGATCCTGCCCACACTTCTTTTGATGCAGCCCAGGACACATATGGCTGTCTGGGCTGCAGGTGCTCACTGCATGAGCGCTCATGAGGTCATGTTGAGCTTCTTGTTAATCAACACTCACAGGTCCTTCTCTGTGGGGCTGCTCTCAATACACTCTCTTCCCAGCCTTTATTTTTGCTTGGGATTTCCTTGACCCAGGTACAGGACCTTGCACTCGGTGTTGCTGAGGTTTGAGGTTTGAACTGACCCACCTCTGAAGCCTATGAAGATCCTCCTGGATGGTATCCCTTGCCTCCAGCCTGTCAATGGCATCACACAGCTCTGTCTTCAGCAAAACTGCTGAGGGTGCACTCAATCCCACTCTCTATATCACCCATGACGATGTTAAATAGGAACATCCCCAATACAGACCCCCAAAAAACAGCCACTCACTGGTGGCCACTCAGACATCAAGCCACTGACTGGAACTCCTTGAGTGCAGCCATCCAATTCCTTTCCACCGAGTGGCCCATCCATCAAATCCATGTCTCTCCACTTTAGAGACAAGGATGTCATGCAGGACTGTGTCAAATGCTTTGCACAAGTCCAGGCAGATGATGTCAGTTGCTCTTATCCACCAATGCTGTAAACCTTTTGAACATCAAACTGATCAGTGTTTTTTCAGTCTTCACTGTTAGCATGTATAGATCACTGCCAGAAACTTGGGTGATACTGTTTTTAGTTTTTCTTTTCTGTTGCTTGAGTGTCTACAAAGTGTTTCTTGTCTGTGCAAGTGCTATTAGTTGCCATGACAGTATTTGTGCTATCAATAAAGCAGCAGTTTGAAATCTCCGGCTCCCAAAGGTTCTTGGTGCCCACTATAAAACATGCAAAGACAAATTCTGTCTTTCATTGTTCAGATATCCAGAAAAAAAATCAGATACAGGGCCACCAATTATTCTTACCACGCCTGGCTACTGTCTTTAATTCTGTAAGGCAAAGCCTTTCTTTGATTCTGTGATATTTCACATAATAAAGAGAGGTAAGAAATCTGATTTCTTGATGGGGAAGGAACACAGGGAAAGGCAGAAAGATTGAACTCTTGGATGTTTGGACCTTACCACATAAGGAACAGAAGGGCTCTGTTTTTAAGGTCAGTTCTGCTTTGAGGAGGTAAGAATAAAGTTCCAGATGACTCCTCCAAATTAAAATATTCTGGTTCAATGACTCGGTGAATGGATTCCTTCAAAAATTACTCAAGGTCTTATTTAGTCAGATTTAGAGGGTGTATTCAGAGGGTAGAGGCATTGGCATGCTCAGTGTGACCAAATTCAGAGGGCAATCTCTGGTTTATGTATATACCAGTTTATAACAACAAGGAAAGGGAAAGTGTAGCTCAAAGGAACACTTTGAAGAGTAGGGTCTCTCATTTTCAACATCATTAAAAACAACTGGAGCAGACTACTGTGAAACTATCTCATGGGGAAGCTTCCCATGGATATGAACACAGGTAGAGAAAAGTTGTGTTCTTGAGAATGCAAAGGGCAATAACAGGATAAATTATCACCTGATGACACAGGTTGTGGTACAGTTCACAAAATGATTTCACATTAAGCAGATATAATGCCCATCAAAGAATCTGAAACACTCAATTATTTTAGTGCCTAACTCTATCAGCTGGAATTATTGCACGAAGAACATCTCTAGGCAGAAGTGAAAAAAACAGTAGAAGATCGAACAGATACTTCCATTTTCCTAAATAATTTATAAACCTTGGGCTATGGAAGGAGGGTAGCTACATAACTACTAAAATAAATTATAAGATAAATAAGCAATGCATGAACTATGATTAGTTATATATGAGGCTATTATTAATTAAATAATTCAGTTGTGAATATTTTGCAGAGCTTTCACTTTGAGCTTTGTTCTATTTTGTTTTAAAATGGAGAAAAAGGTATAAATTACTAAACTAGCAATATCTATTTCTATAAAAAGTATATGTAATTTAACTAATAATTAATAAAATTTAAAAAGTTAACTAATTTTAATAACAAAATGCATTTGCAAGTCTCTGTTTAAATGTTTCATGCTTCTTTGTTTAATCTGTAGGAGACATAGAATGTGATATAATTAAAACTAATAATAGTAAGACTTGCTTCTTAAAAATACTGAAGATTTGAATTCAGGAACTATTTTCTTCAATTTTCATTCATTTATTGACTAGGCAGAAGAACCTTTAACATTTATCTTGCTTTTAGATCTTATATAATTTATTGCAAAAATGCCTGTGGAAAGAAAGAACCAAGAACTGCTATGACTAATCCCCAAAAGATATCACAGGGCACATCAGCTGTCCCTGATTTTTGGCCTTTTTGCCTGTTGACATTTACTGTTCCTTTTAGAGCCATTAGGGAACTGCAAAGCATAGCTTCTGGTACAGTGAATGCCCCCTGTGACAGGAGACTAGGACAAATCTGAAAATTATTTGGTGTAAATGAGAAGATCTTGGAATCCACAGGCTGTTAAAAAGTAAGCAATGACAAGTAGGACCTTTTTGGATCATAACTTTCCACTTATACCAGAAGAATAGCACATTAACACACTAAAGATATGTTTATTTCTACAAATTAGACAAGATGGAGAAAACTGAATTATGAAATAATGCAAATTAATGTAAAACAAAATGTAAATCAAAAGCAGATTTCATTTATTTAACACTTAGTAAAATTAATTGGAATTAGATGAGCAAAAACTGTTGTGACCTGAATTAAACTACAGAAAAGCAAAATCCCTGTGTCTCCAGATCACCAGCTGATAAGAACTGCACTTCTGAGAACCCAGAGACTTGAGGAGAGACCTTATCCTGGAGTTAGTCTCTAAGTCAAACAGCAGCTACTGTGATCCTGGATCCCGAGCTTGAGCCAAGATCTGCTCCTCTTTCAGCTCCATGGAAGGTGACTGAAGAACAAAAAATCTTTCAAAATAAAGACTTGTTTTGTAATGAAGAAAGTTTTATGGGACTAGTTCCCAGACCTGCCACAGCCTCTGTTCTGACCTAAATCTCTCTATTATTCAGTTCCTTATCTGTAAAATTAGACAGTAATCCTTCTGTTCTCCCATTCTTTGCCTGACTTGGTACCCTGAAGTGTTGAATCTCCAGAACAGAAACTGATTTCATTTGAGTTTATTTTCTGGTCCTTCCACATCTACATTTTAATCCCAGCTGAGGTGACAGAGGTTCTTTTAATACAAGCAATTAAAAAAAAAATCACTGAGTGTTTTTTTTTCAGAATTGAATCATATCTGAAACCTGACAATGTAATACTGAAAAGCTTTCATGGTAAAATCACTGTATATAATGTCCACTTTGGAACAAAAAGAAGTGTTGGGGGAAGGGGTAAGTGGTGAATAAAATAGTGGCAAAATATTTTGCTGAAGCTCTAAACTAACAACCTAATTATCTGAAATAATTGATATCAAAATACCAAATTTTACTGAATATATGGACATATAAGGTCCTGCATCCTTTTAGATAAGGAAGTATCCACTATCCTGGATGCTTTTCCTACATAACAAGTAAGGCAGATTATCCTACTTCTACTGGAAAATTGTCTTAAGCTAATTAAAATTAGTTTCAACACTAACATGTATTAATCTATGCACAAAAAAAGTTATTAAGTATATTAAAAAATTAACAGAGTATTTTGATCAAGACTATCTGAAAAGGAGTATGAAGGAGAACTACACTGAGAATCTGCAAGGCAGCATGAAGAGTGACCGAAAGAGGAAAAGATTCCTGGGTCATTTCTCAAAATGATCCCAAAATTACCCCCAAAACCATACCTGTCATGGGGGACATTAAGTACCAATACAGCTGTTGGAATAAAACAAAACTAATCAAGCATGCATCATCACAGAGGGCAATGTTATGATCCAGAAAGGAGAGGGTTTAACTAGCTTGCTCAAAAAGGAACTAGTAGACATTGTGAGAAGTAGTGATGTTCAATACTTTTTGACCACAAGCTGCTTCAATTTAACAAACTAAGCAATGTTCTCCCTGAAAAAACCAATATAAAATAGTGTATTTTCTAAGCACAAAGTGACATAATTGAGATGGCTAATAGTAACTCTTTCCAATGTTCAAAGGCCATAGCAGTACTAGATTGAACAGGACACTACTTCAGAAGCTTAGATCCCAAAAATATTTGCTGAAATTAATATATTTGGAAACAAGCTATGTAAGATATAAGGCAATTAAAAAATATTTTAATGTAAAGGTCAAGAGAGTAAGGAAGATATCTGCAGATCTGAAAACTGGACAAAGAAAAATAAGGGAAATTTAGTTCATCAATAAATAAGGAGTGGGATTAAATAAATTATATGAACATGTCCTCCTAAGGCTCAATTTAGGATAAAGAAGTGTTAGTGCTACACGAAATGCATAAAACAGCTTGGGACATTCAGTAGGTAATAATGACTTAGAAAACAGATTCTAGGGATTCAGGGACTCTACTGACAAACCTACTGAACCACTAACAATTGTTTAAGCCATAGAGAATTAAAAAGTATTAGAAAAAGCAAACCTAACAGTGATCATAAAAATAGAATAGAGAGAAGATTAATCTTTAGGAGCCATGTATTTAACTCCATTGCTTAGACAAACATATACAATGTAAGAAGTGTAAGAAAAACATAGTAAGAAGCCTAGAATTTTATAGCATGACTTGAAGAGAAACAGATAATTACACACCCTTTTCAACCTCCTCACTCAAGCAGTAGATCTGGTAACAAATTACAAGAGAGACACAAGAAGTTTGTCTCTTCTGATGATCATTCAATATCCCTTCTCTTTTCATGCAGATCCACACACTGCCCTCTTTTCATTCACCTATGTTCTCTGCCTAGAGGTTAACAGGATGGATGTGGGGACATGTCTTCCCAAAACTTTCCACCTCAAACTATGCAGTCACAGTGGAGCACCTGAAAATACTCCACCTTTCCTTGGGCTGATTAGAGTAATAAGGTAAATATCATCTTACAAACCATTCATATACTTGTTCATCTGTGGAACTAACATATCTATTACAATTTACCCCTGAGCAAACATTTAGAAGATTTCAGTCAAGGCACTTGTGGATGAAAGAAATGCAGCACATTGCATACACACACATGTTGGTTTTAGGTAGCATCAACATCAATCAGTGTGAAATAACACTCTATGAGAGAACAACCTAGAAACAAATACTGATGAAAGGACTTTGAATGATGATGAACAGTAAATTCATAGGTGTATAGGTATATGTTTATAAAGCAAATTTGCAACAAGGAAAAGTCAATATGATTTGGGAACTTTTTGAAGGAGAAGATGGGTTCAAAACTGGCAGGGCCCAGACAGTGGGAGTGAATGGTACTACACCAAATCCAGTTGGTGTCCAGTCACTGATGGTGTTCCTCAGAACTCAGTATTGGATCCAGTCCTGTTTAGTATCTTTATTCATGATCTATATGAGCAGACAAAGAGCACCCTTATTAAGCTGGGCAGGAGTGTTAACCTGCTGAGGGTAGCAAGGCTCTGCAGAGGGACAGACTGGATCAATGGGCTGAGACCAGTGGTACGAAGAACAAGGCCAGGTGCTGGATCCTGCACTTGGGTCACAACAACCCCATGCAGCACTACAGGCTGGAGAGCCCCCAGTAGAAAAAGGCCTGGGGGAGTTGTTTGGCAGCCAGCTGGCTGACCATGAGCCAGCATGTGCCCAGGTAGCCAAGAAGGCAAATGACTCCTGGCCTGTGTGAGTTGCATGGCCAGCAGGACTAGAGAAATGATTGTCACTCAGCACTGGTGAGGCCACACCTCAAATCCTGCATCCAGTTCTGCACCTCTCACTACAAGAAAGACACTGAGGTGGAGGAGAGAGAGCCCAGAGATGGACTATGGAGCTCATGAAGGGTCTAGAGAGTGAGTCTTGTGAGGAGCAGGCTGAGGGAGGTGCAGGTGTTCAGCCTGCAGGAATGGAGACTGAGGGAGACCTCATTGCTCTGTACAACCACCTGAAAGAAGGCTGTAGCCATGTGGAGGTCGGTCTCTTCTCCCAGGAAACCAGGAACAGGACAATGGGAAATGGCCTCAAGCTGGGCCAGGGGAGGTTCACTTTAGGCAACAGGAAGAAGTTTTCCATGGAAAAAGTTCTCAAACATTGAATTGGACTAAGCAGGCTAGTGGTGGGGTCACTGTCCCTGTTCAAGAAATGACTGACCATGACATAGTGCTGTAGTTTAGTTAAAAAGATGGTAGTGTCAAAGGTAGGACTTGATGGAGGTCTTTTCCAACCTTAATGATTTTATGGCTCTATGATCCTATGATTCTATAGCATGACAAAGACAGAAAAAGTCACTCTGAGGTCTGAATACCAAATTGCACCTAAAATACTGTAGGCAGGCTGCTTAGGAGAGTATAGATAAGTTGAAAGGAATTCAGAAAGCAGCATCAAAAGTCCTGCTGCTACTGCAGCAATTCTCATCTTATTAAAGAGCAAAAATGCTGGCATATAAAAGCAACAGCTTTTAAATAATGAAAGAGTATGACCATCAGACAAGACCAGAGACTGCTGGGATGAAAGGCTTTATACATTGGTCAGCAAGATGAACTTCAAAAATTGACTTTTGAGCAGGAGATGTATTTGTTTATGTCCAGAAAAGAGACTGAACTCCACATAATACACAACTTGAACTACACCAGAGTAAAAAAAAAAAAAAAAATGTTCTTTGGAGCACATTACAATTGGCAAAAGGAAAATAACCATATTTTATGGGTCAGTATTCCTTTTTCTTCTTTATCAGAAGGGTAATATTAAGGACAATATAAAATGTATTATGCAAGAAAGTAATAAAGAAAAATAATGAAGAAGTTTCCCTTCTTTATGCAATATGTCTTTTCATTATGCCACTACTAAAAACTAAACCTCTTTTTTGCTTTAAACAAAGCTCATAAGGAACAAAGTTCTGTTCTGTTGTCTTTGACAAATACATGTATTTAAATCTTATGCAATCATTTTGTTCTATAAATTTATAGCAAGGATTAGGAATGGAGCCAATGTGTACTTCGGTAAATATATCAAGAAGAGAGCAGAAAAAAACAGAATAAATAATAATAAGAAAGGATAGCAAATTTACCTAAGAAATTTACCTAATTTCTTGGAATTAAAAAATAGGCGAAAGCAGAAACAAATACCTAAGGTTTCAAATGATCCTTAAAAAAGTTTCAACAGAAATATTCGTAAAATTTAAAAAAAAAATATTAAGGAAGACAGTTAGATAAATACCAACAAAGAAAGGTGGAAGGAGGATGAGAAACAGGCCAAGTAGAAGATAATTTAAAAACCATATTAAGCAGAGATAGCAAAAGATAATGTCAAGACAGAGTCAACAAATAATGAAAAGGTAGAGAGAATTGGCCAGACAGAATGCAGCCTCGATGCTGCTGCATCATCTGAGCCTGCATTGTATGAAGAAAAAGCTTGAAAAGTTGGTATACTAAAGTGTAAATTTGAAACTGGAGCAAAATTATTGAGAACTGATTGATAAATGTCTTTTTCATCTCTTTCATCTTTTTCATTTTTTGCTCTGAGAAAACTTAAAATTTATTTATCACATATACAGCATAATAGGTAGATATTTTGCTGAAATAAAAAAAGGAATTTGAGAGAGAAAACAGAAGGCAACCACAATAAAATTTCACAGAAGGTAGAATAAAAGGAAGCCCTCATTAATTTTATTTTTCCTGAAATACAAGATTTTTTTTTCCAATACTTAATGCCACTAAATCTTATAATTGGAAAACACTTAAAATAATGCTTCTTCTCTTTTTCATAAACCTAGCTGGTTGATTTCAAATCAAACTGGACATATGCCATGGAAAAAATAATACTAATGAATTCCTGGCTTGAATGTACCATGTCTAAATTTATAGCACATTTTAAGAAAAGGTCAACATGCATTAATCAAGCAACATAGGAGTATTTCATTTCTCCAATGTTTTTTTTTTTTTCTCAAGGGGCCAGAAAATTCAAATAACAATTGAAAGACTCAAAAATACCTCACACATTAGCAATCACTCCTTGTCAATAACTGAATATAAACTAGAATGCTTTGGTCTCTTCATCATTATTACACTTGTTTACAAAGTGTAATAATGACTTCAAGTCATTATTCTGACTTCAAGTTTCTTAACATGTGTCTTGATTTCATGGAAACACTCTTTTCTCTGAAGCACTTACATTTCTGCAATCAATGCTCTATTTTTCCTAAGTGACCATTAACTTTATCAGCATCACTGCAAGCTGCAGAAACTTGTTGCAGATTACTTAGCTGTAGGATCAGCAGAATTTAGAAATACGGATTAGGGCTCACTTCCCTCTCATCATGAATGGGTAATTCAAAATTACCTTTGGACAAAAGTGACAAAAACAATACCGGATGTTCATGGGTAGAGAGCAACCTCCTTATGCAGAAGGAATGTGCGTCTCATAGGAGGTAGCAGTCAAGAAATAATTTTCCCACTGTCTTCCCTTCTCACATCTTTCTTGCAGCAATTACTGACCAAGGCTTCCATTCTGAACATTATCAGTAGCTGTAATGTCAGGGTGAGTTGCCCAATTTTACATTGAACTAGCACTGTCCTTGCTAAAGCTGTAGGTTTCAAGTAGCACTACCGGACCATTAATAAGTTTTCAGTACAGATGGGTAGGAAATACTCTCCTACTGCCTAAGATTTCATTTTCCTTTATTCCAAATCTAGACAAAAAATAATATTCTCCAATTTTTATCAATTGTTCAAGAAGAATTTATTTCAACTATATAGGCTGTTGAGTTTAATTTTGATCCATTATGATGCATAGCATTATTTAAAGACCACCCAGTTTTCAAACAAAAAATTATATACTTTTGAATGAAGAATTTACTTTATGATATACTTATTGCAAATTCTTTTTAATGTTCCATATGTACCACAAACTGTTTTATTTGTAGTCAACATTCCCCATACAATGATGAACAGGAACACTTTGGCTCCCTGTTCTTCAGACCACTGCCCATTTGCCTTCATCTGCACCAAGGTAAACACTGCCTTGGGGTCAGTCTATAAAGCAATTTCTTGAAAGATTTGTTTAGTGTGGTTCATTACCATGAAACTCAGTGTTTTTAGTATTGCAAAGATCTTGTGCAAATGAGAGCATCTGTAATTCTAATGCTCACAATTTAGCTCTGTTTTTGCTGTTAACCAGACTTATTAGCATTTTTAACTTAGAATATTATTTGTTGAATAGAAAGCATTGCAACCAATGATCACTGTTGGGTATAATAAAAAATTCCCAATTTGATAGAATTAGCTGAGAAACTATGTTCAATTTCCTTGTGGTATTGCTTTGGGTACAAAACAGCCAGAGAATGGAATCATACTCTGTTCCAATAGTACATATCCAATGTAACAGTATCTGAGTATATGTGACCTTATCACAGGGTCTTCCAAAACAAGTAACTTGAGGAAAAAAATAAGATCTTGGCTACATAATCACTGGCACTGATTCAGAGTTCCTATGTGTGAATACTGACCTGAAAAAAATGAATAGTACATTTTAGATGGACTTGAAGTTCTAGAATTCATTCTGGGCCAATGGGAAAATGAGACAATTGAGAGAACAAAAATGTTTGGGTTTATAATGTTCTTTCTTAAAGTCAGAAAGATATTTTGCCCTTTTTTTAATGACTATTGAATTGAATAAATAGGAGACAGAGTATTGATAAATGCGAATTTAGAAATACAGATTCGTTAAGAAATGCTGTTTTCAGACTGAGTCACTTATGATTATTTACAGAAGTAACTCAGCAGTACCTGTTTGTATATTTAAAATTGATTACAGAAAGTTTGAAACCACCCAGACAGGAGAGGAATCCCCACAATGCTGATATCCCTGTAGGCTTGTTCGAGTTTCACCCTGAAATATTGGTTATAGATATTCCTTTACACGTGTAGACTAAAGCACACTAATTGAGTCCTTGTGTGTATAGCAATTAAAAAACCAATGCCCATTTTGAGCGCAATTCAGACCCAATTCTCCTTGTACAATTATATAATGGAAAAATTTCAATTCTCCATATTGATATTCAAAACCAAGTCACTACCTAGATAGCTACAGATCACACAAGAATAAATTGCAAGCGAATCCTACGCTTTGATAATAATTGCTACTTAGCTCTGTTGCTTGATTTTTTAATATACTTTAGGATAAGGATATTGATTTGGACAATAAATTTGCATTTACAAAGAGCTTATGTATTTAAAATTCACAGATTACTTTTGAACAGTTCCTGTGATTTTTCTCATACATCAAAGTACATGAATTTTTGATAAATTGTGCAAAAAGGAGACCCAAGGATAGAGATTAATCATCTGAGGAATGTCATCTTTTTTCGTGGACTCTGGAGGCAATACCAATGACTACCTAACACCAGGTATCACACCTCTACAAAGAAACTGTCAGGTAAAATGGATCTTATTTAAATTAAATATTTTTCCTTGTAAAAAGCCTGATCTTTTTTACTAATTTTCTCATTAGAACAATTTTTTAAGAACATCAAATTTTATAATGAATTTTCATTGCAGGCAAAGGAACAGAAAAAAGTATTTCATTGTAGTTCAGTTTGACCTAAAGCCAGATCTTCTTGAACTTCTACTGTTGCACTCTTACTTTCTACCTATATTTTGAAATATATGAAATTTCCCTTGATTGCATACATAAAATTATGTTTTACAAGAATAAATATGGATATAATATAGTTTAGTTTGTTATATTAAATACACTGATTTAAAGAAAAAACTCAAATATTTATGCAGTTCTGGGCTACTCAGCATACAGGCCAGAACCTAAGATGCAGAAAATAATATAGTACATATTGACAGCCTGAATTATATTCTGACAAATTTAGTTGAACTGTAGTTTTGTTCTGGTTAGAAATATATTTGGGGGCGGGAGGGGATCATATAAATAACATCTCAGAATTGAAACTGGAATGAATTTCTCTTCCTAAGAGAAACATACATACAGTATGTTACAAGGTAAATACAACTGTCCTGCTTTTCTTCTGAGTAAGGAAAGATTAGAGGTATTTGAGCTGGTTTATTTGCTAATTTGTATTGAAATCTGCTATTGCTTTTTCAAAAATACAAAGTGCTACTTTTTCATGTTCATCTCTTATAGCATGCCAGGCATGAAGGTAAGTGGGGATACAATTCTTTGTTTGCAGACACAACGCAATTCTTGGAACTCCACAGACTTTATCCAGACCCTGAACAGAAAATACTTTGTGGGATTTACATAGTGCCATCTGAGGTAAAAGTATTTAAGCTTACTTCATTTAAGACTCACTCGATTTGTTGAGCTGAAAAATGTTGACTCATACTATATTGGCTCTGCTCATCCACAAACCCTCCGCTCTGTTGAGACACAATATCTGACTCAAGTGAGAGTTTAGAAGTCTTAAGCATTTTGCATTCTCATCTACTATTTAATCTTCTAGTTTTCATCAAGATTTTTTTTTTCTTCAGGCTTTAACTTATTCTCTTCATTTCCTGTCTCTCATTTGTTCATATTTTTTTTTAAGCAGTCTGTGACTTTTATATCAATATTAATAGTTTATTGAAAAACAGAATTAAACATCTTTTGTTCTCCTCTACACTCCCCTTTACACCATCCTGAGATAAAGAAGGTAACTGAACCAGTACAATTAATCACCCTCGTTTCACTCTTATTACAAAACAGAAAAACTTCCACCCAAAACCGACCAAAAAGAAAGTGCTTTGCAGAAAACACAAGGAGTCAATCCCTAAGCAATGTCTGGCTAGAAAGAGCTAAAAGACATATTATTACAAAGCCAAATACTTTGCTGATACTTCTCATTGTTACACAAACAGGCTCCACCTTGAGTACATCTCATTTTCCAGACACAGCAGGGCAGCAGAGTCCATACAGAACCTGGTAAGCAGCAGACTGTAAGATGTTAACCTTCACTTCACCACATCAACAAATTAGAGTAGGAGGACACAAATTCTTCTGCTCTGCAAATTAACACCTGACTTATTACACACAGACCTCCCTCCGGCCTTTTTCAACTAAAACTTAGTAAGTCTTTATCAATTATTTCTTATGCATCTTTTTTTACTTCATTCACTTATAATCAATCTTTGAGCAAATATTTTAATTTAGATAACTAAAATATTCCTTCCGTTTTTTTTTTTTTTGCAAAAATTAGTCCATTTACTCAAGTAACTTTAATTAAATAAAAAAAAGAGCTACAGTTAAGTCTTCAGTAGTGTGTTAAGTGGAATGTATAGAAAACAGAAAGGATTTTTGTCTCTTAGGAGTGCAGCTATTTCACAACTCATTCACTTGGCACACCCATATTATTCACTTTAGGCCCTATAAAGTCAAGCTAGATACAACATTACTCCTACTGTCTTTCAAGACTACAATATTAAAGTCAAAGAATACTTTGTGCTTGACAACAGACCATGTTGACAATGGTAAATGTAAGGACATTTTATCATGGAAATCAGCAGCTGCTTGGAGATTAAGGCAGGTTCTGAGTAAACCTGAGGAATAATTATTTGGAAAATTCCACCTTTGAATTCTATTAGAAATACTTGACCCTGACTCATCATTTCTATTTTTAATGAGTGAATAACTTCTTTTCTGTCTAATGACTGCAGCTTATTTAATACAGAAATTTCTGGATAGACATGAAATCATATTTTGAAATTCCTAACATACTGAGATTCCATTTTTCTTTTTAGGATACCAAGCACTGTTCTTCATGGTTTATTTATGGCTATATCATTGCGTTGTAATAGAAGGAAAAAAACAACAATTCTAAACTTTTTCCTGTAAAGAAGCAAACTACTTTACACAACTCATAGCTCATGGAGCTGCAGATACAGTAGAACTGTATATGATACAGATACTGATACCGGCACTGCTGATCAATGTTTTTCAGGTGAAAGCAGGGAACCTGGACTTACTAGAAATCTAACAAAATTCAGGCAGAAAGCTATCTGGCCAAGGTCACTGAGTACCAAAGTTATTTAAGTTAGCTAATTAAATACAACCAAAACAAAATTTGGAAAGCATTAATTTATTTAAATGCAAAACAAACTTCACAACATACAACACCTGCTATCACCTATTTTCCTCAGTTGATCCAAGACACTGAAAAATTAACTGTACAGCTTCATGTACTGTTGTTGTACACAGAACTGAATGAGACACAGCCTCTGTTCTTCCTTGTTCAGCCCCATTTGATTGTTCAGCTACAAACATAGCTCATTCAGTCATTTCCTTAGCCCAGGAATGATTTTTCAAACAATGAGTCCAGATCAAGAGCCAAGATCTCAAATCAAGTTTTGAGCAGGAGAAGCTTGGCTGAGCCTCTGCAAATGGGTTTTGCAGGGGCTCCCTCACTAAGGTGGTCCTCACTCACCTCTCACCCCACCAGAAAGCCAAAGATTTTGGCAGAGTAAGGATTCCTAGAACTAGACTGTTAATGCAGAAGGGTTTTTACTGAAGGAAAGATTGAGAGAGACACAAAAAAAACTAAAAAAAAAAAAGACAAACAAACAAAAACCCAACCAACAAACAAGCAAACAAAAAACAAAACAAAACAAAAACCACCAACCTGACAGACAAGGATCATTACAGAACAGGAGTCATAGTGAGAAACCAGAACACATCTTGATGTTCTCTGCCCCATCAGAGAAAGGAAAGGCTATTTAAGTAGCAATGTTAACTATAGGGGTAGTTACAGCTCGTGCTGGAGTACCAATGGGTGTAGTAGAAACAATTTTTACTTGGAACTAGTTGTAGTTTGTTCCCAAGAGAAGTGCCAATTAGCAGGTGGAGAACATTAGTAACAGTAAGCTCTGAGAACATCTTCTGGTTCAACTTCTCCGCCAAGTTTTTGAACTCTTGACAGTTATTTGCAATATGAAAGAAATATATAAATACTTCAGAGGATTTGCTTCAAAAACATGCTCCTGATCTGCCCTGAAACATTAATGTGGGTCTTCCCTTTCTGGGCCAAAATTGAAGTATAAAATCAATGTCTTCATTTTTCTTTTTTTTTTTTTTAATTAAAGAAATATTAACTTTCTGTTGACTTCAGTGTTCTACCATCAGGACCATATAAAATATATAATGTTCTACCATTAAAACATATAAAATAGCATTGAATATGTTAAGATTTTTGCCAACAAGATGCATATCTAGCTGGCCTGGCCAGGATCACTTTTGTGCTGCAGAGGAGAAGAGACTTGGCGGTGGAGTCCTCACAGGAGCTCTGAGTCCTCTTGACTGGCAATGACAACCTCTACAACCTTTATTAGTTATCAGATGTTTGTATTGTAATTTGGGTCAAAATCTTACTTTTTATAGTCTCCAGAGATATTAGGCCTCATTTCTTGCCTGCTGTCCACGGTTTTTTTGGATAGGTTTTTTCCCTTTTTTTTATTATTATTATTATTAATATTGTTATTGCACACATCCTTGAAATATATGTTTTGCATATATGAAATATATGCAGTTTGTTCTCCTGAGCAACTAACAGGAAAAGAGCTGGTATATGTGATAAAATGCAATCTTGCTGCCATCTTTATTGTGTTACAACAAAGGATCTTTGCTGACAGTCAGCTGGGCTCTAATTTTTCCAACTTTAAGAATTTTAGTCCTGACATAATACATTTCTTAATTTTACTGCTGGGAATAGTGTTTTAGAAACAATGTCCTATGTTTTCAATACATGCGTATTAACCTCGTCACTCTTTTAACCCTTAGTTTATATTTTGGTTTTAGCGCTTACTCACACATTTCCAGTCATAATTACTCCAATCTTATCAAGTTTTTTGCTTATTTCTTCACTCTCAAATAGCAATGCCCTGTTTTCCTGCTGTGGAAGTGTATCCTTAAGAGCTGCAGATGACATTAAACCTTAGCCAGCTCGGCAGCACTCCAGATTGCTGGCATGACACATCAGTGTTACCAGCTCCTGTGTCTCTTTCCTGTAGTGCCTGATGAAATGGAAGAAGCTGGGTCAAATGAAGGGAAATAACAGTTCATGTTCCTGTAATCTTCTGCCATCAGTTTTACAGCAGTGCTCACCCCATTAACTTCAGCCTTACTTATCCTACTTTAAAATGTTATAAAAAAATCAAATCTGTATGGTCTCTTTTGAATGGTTTTTATTATTTATAAGTCTAATGCTCTCCACTTATATACCAGATGATCTGCTGGTGAATTCAGTACTAATTTACTGGACTAAAGCAAGTTTCTTTGAAACTAATGAAGATCCAGCTCAGACAAATATCAGTTTTTGGCTTTAAAGTCTTATGTATCAGCATGGATGTGTGAGATGAGTAAAAGATTCAAGTGCTGTATTAAAAATAAACCAGTGTTTACGTGCTTTAGGAATTTGATGTCTGGGATTGAGAGAAAAAAGTAAAGTCCACTGTGGAACTTTCTGTTTCATTTTAAATTTAAAAAGAGAGATGCAACAAAATACATTATATATATATATATAAATATAAATATATATATATATATATATATATATATATATAAATACAGTGTAAAATTAACTTTCACAAAGCTAAATTTAGGAAATAAATGTTCCAAAATATCAAGGCTACTGCTTTTTTCCAGTAAATATAATGGAAACACCTGAGAAATTAGGTAATATACTTTACTTATTTTGGAGATATAAATTTCTCCTGTAAAGGCAACACTTAACATGTCTGCTATGAGCTAACTGTGTCTTTTTCTAAGAATGCCTTAGCCATATTTCCTGGTATAGCCTATCTACACAGCAAAGCTTTGGCAAGACAATTCTTTCTGTACTTAAGTATCCATGTAGCCAGAGTTATGAACTGTTTGCCTCTGTCGGAAGATGATTAAACAGACAGTGTATGCCAGGGAACATTCACATATCTCAGAATTAATTTATGGTCTTTTTTTTCTTGGATCATACTTGGAAATAAAATTGTAAGCTTGGCTGCCTGAGGTGAGTAGGATCTTATGCTGGGATTGAGAGCCTGATTATAATTAAAGTAATTCAAAGAAGGGCTACCTATAAAAAGGATGGTCTTCTCAGTCAGAACCTCCTTCATTGATTAGAAAGAAATATATTAATGCATAATTGAAAGGATGCTGGTTTTGCTTTCTAGATCTTTCCTCCTAATAAAATACTGCATATTCACTTTGTCTTTTACTTTCTCTCCATGTACCCCTACTCCCAGATTGGGTTCCCATTGAATTTCATGAGTAAGGTATCTCACTATATAGTTGCTTCTTTTTCAACACCAGAATTATTTCTGTAATCGTCTCTTCTGATGAACAAAGCAAAAAACATCTTCTTTTACCTTAACAAATACAGGATTTTAATTTATGGAGTGCTCACCCAAGTACTTGGGTTTCCTCCGATTTAATCACCGAAACAGAATACTTGCCTTATTTTAAACTCTGCTAAGAGCAGTCTATTTTTATTAATGTCCATTGCTTAATAATTCTGATCTTCCCACTGAAATTAAATTGCCAAACTGATGTTGATATCAACGGTATCAGGATCAGATCAGACCTAAGTATAGTACAATCAGTAGTTTGTCATTCTTAAAAGGTTTTGTTTAGAAGCTGAAAGCTATTTTGTCCAGGGATGTCCAAGAGAAGCACAAGAAAATATTTAAATTTAGTTTAAATGCAAGTCTGCACTGAAAAGATTCACCTGTGAACCTGATCTTGGTTTTTAAGCAGAAGTGTCATTGGTGGTGGTTACTTCAGCCACAGGGATGAGGTTGTTGATCCAGAGCCAGGCTGAAATGCCTCACATGGACAGAAAGAGAGGGCAGCGTGATTGCTTCCTAACTGCTCCTTGCTTAACAATCATCCTTCTCTCTGACTCCTCAGGGTGCTTGGCCTCATCACAACTTAATTTGCTGTTTCCACAGATGTGTTTCCATTACATGAAATAAAATAAATCAGTGATCTCCTGCACCTCATGGATTTATGTGACCCCTCCAAAGTAGATTTTTATGTTAACAGAAACTAAAAATCTAGACATTTCCTTGCCAAATTTTCTGTGACCTCAAAAAAGGAGATGATTCAAAATGTCTCATCATAAATTATAAAAGGGATTATAACACATTGAAAATCAACATAGAAAAAATAATTTAAATGACTGAAACAATCTTAATCAGTGTTTTGCATCTTATTTACTGAAGCACATACAACATCTGCAGCACTTCAGATCATACCAGAATTACTTCAGATAGGTTCCAAACTTAACATAAAAGAAGCTTCTCTTCAGAAATGACAGCTCTAGAACCAATGTTTTTGACAGTGTCTTAGTTTTAGGAAAATTTTGCAGAAACATTCCTTGTTAAATTCTCTTCTGAGTCTTATTTTCTTTCTGATAAAGCTAATAAGAAGAGAAAAAATTAACTATTAAATGTAAGGTTTGCGCCTTTTGAATACTTTTGCATGCAGCTGAAAGAAGTTCACAACAATTCCCTTCAAGTGTTTAATTTAAAAGAGTAATCATTTCTCCATGTAACTTTGAACCATATTTTATCATCACATTTGTTTTAGGCTGAACTGAAGCAGTTTCTTAGATTAGAGAATTTTGACATTACATATATATATATATGTGTGTGTGTGTGTGTGTGTGTACACCTGTATAGCTGTGCCTTGACAAAAAAAAACCACACTTGTATTTTGTATGCTTGACAAATTCAGTGTGGAATTCAGAAATGCATAACATATGGAGCATCTCACATTGTCAGGCAAACAGAACTAATTCTGTTTCGTGTACTTAGTCACAAATAGCAGTCACAAATACATCTCAGACAGGCAACAACCTTTCTTTGCCAGAAGTAATGTGTTACCTTTACTTTTTGCTCAGATTCACTGCTAAAAACAAATGAAAGGAAGTCGCATAGTATAAAATTTGTATTTAGCAGCATGAGTCTCAACCATGAGGTGAGATTATTGTACCCCTTTGCCTGGGATGATAGACTGAACTTGGCTACCACGGAGCACAGGAAATTTTCCAACTTCTTGTAGAGAGTGGGTATATTACTTTACCTGCTTCCAGGAGATTTGTACCCAGTGTTTTGAGTAACTGCACAGAGTACGAGACCCTGCAACATCTGCTTCAGTATCAGCTCCACTTAATGTCCTGCTTTCTTTCCACCCTGCTGCCTACCCTTCACCTTATCTCTGTGGAAGTGCTACCACTACCCACATTTGACTTTCTGGGAATCATCCATCCTCAGAGAATTATCTTTTTCACATCATGTCAGTGGTCATCAAAGGACTCACACAGTCACTACAAGTTTGCAGTCAATATTTATACCTTTATCATAGTATCTAGAGAGGGAAGAATTATAAACTCATTCATATTTACTGAGTTAAGCTGTTATTTGAAGAAATAAGAGTGGGGATGTTCACAGTATTTTGTCAAACTGTTAGTAACATTTAAATAAATCAACAACAAACAAATGCCCCCTGCCCCTCCCCCCCCCCCCCAAAAAAAAACACACACAAAAAAAACCCAACCCTATCATTCAAACCAGTCTACTGCACAGGGTAGACTTTTTAGGTTCTTTCTAGGTCCAGCCTGGAAAAGAGAAGGCTTGGGAAAACCTTATTGCAACCTTTCTCAATACTTAAAAAGGGCTTATAAGAATGAAAGAAGAAGAGTTTATGCCAGGGTCTGTAGTGATAGGACAAGGGGTAATGGTCTTAAAGAGGATAGATTTAGATTGGGTATAAGGAAGAAATTCTGTGCAATAAAGGTGACAAGACCTTGGAAGAAGAGGTCCAGAGCACTTGTGGATTCCTCATGGCCCATTCCCCATCCCTGGAGACATTCACGGTAGGGTTGGATTGGGCTCGATTAACCTGGTGCAGTGAGAGATGTCTCTGCCCTGCCCTGCCAGAGGGGCTGGACATTGTGATCTTTAGAAAGTTCCTTCCAACCCAAATCATTCTTATCATTGGGTGTATGTGGAACTGCGATTTTTTGTCATGAAAAAACAGACTCTTTTCATAACAGTGTCCCAGTTTGAGGTTATGCTATATTTAGTCTTCTAATATTTTAGTACAAAATAGTGAGAAAACCTTAAAGAGACAAATGAGAGCATAGTCTACTCATATCCCATATCTACTCTTAACTCATATGTTAAGTGAAGTAATAATCTGATACTGGCTATCTATGAGAGATTCTCATGTAAGGTTTTGAGAATTTCTGTACAGCAAAAAATCACATGCCTGATCAGGACTTCCAGGTCCTCCCATTTATTTCACAGAATCACAGAATTAACTAGGTTGGAAAAGAAATTTGGGATCATCAAGTCCAAGTTATGACCTAACACCACACTGTAAACAAGAACATGGCACAAAGTGCCGCATCCAGTGTTTTTTTATACTCCTCCAGGGACAGTGACTCCACCACCTTCCTGGGCAGCCCATTCCAGTGCTCAATCACTCTTTCTGTGAAGAATGTTTTCCTAATGGCCTTCCTAAACTTCCCCCGATGCAACCTTAGACTGTCTCCTCTTGTCCTGTCACTGGTTGCCTGGGAGAAAAGAACAACCTCCACCT
Source organism: Pseudopodoces humilis (assembly GCF_049639895.1). Classification (NCBI taxonomy): domain Eukaryota; kingdom Metazoa; phylum Chordata; class Aves; order Passeriformes; family Paridae; genus Pseudopodoces; species Pseudopodoces humilis. The sequence goes on from NC_142200.1 coordinate 125,953,225, forward strand.
GGCTACAGCCTCCTTTCAGGCAGTTGTAGAGAGTGATAAAGGCAGCCCTGAGCCTCCTTTTCTTCATGCTAAACAAGCCCAGTTCCCAGCCACTCCTTATAGGCCTTCTATCCCAGACCCTTCACCAGCCTTGTCACCCTTCTCTGGGTGTGTTTGAGCATCAAAACGTCCTTCCTGAACTGAGGGCCCAGAACTGGACACAGCACTCCAGGTGTGGCCTCACCAGTGCCGAGTACAGGGGGAGAATGACCTCCCTGCTCCTGCTGGCCACACCATTCCTGACACAGGCCAGGAGCCACTGGCCTTCTTGGCCACCAGGGCACAGGGCTGGCTCATGTTCAGTCTGTTGTCCATCAGTACCCCCAGGTCCCTTTCCAGCTGGGCCCTGTCCAGCCTGTGCCCAGCCTGTAGTGCTGCACAGGGTTGTTGTGACCAAAGTGCAAGAGCTGGCACATGGTCTCGCTAAACCTCATATTGTTGGATCTGGCTCATCTATACAGCTGGTCCAGGTCCCTCTGCAGAGCCCTCCTGCACTCCAGGACTCGCTGTTATGTGAAAATTTACTGATGGAGGACTTAGTCCCCTCATCCAGATCATCATTAAAGATATTAAACAGGATGGGCCCCAACTCTGATCCCTGGGGCACACCATCAGTGAGTGGCTCCCAGCTGGATGGAACATCATTTATCACTGGTCTCTGGGCTTGGCTGTCCAGCCAGTTCTTAACCCAGTGGAGAATGAAAATGTCCAAGCTGTGGGCTTTTCCAGGAGTGTGCTGTGTCAAAGATCAACTTTGCTGAAGTCCAGGTATCCACTCTAGTCATCCACAGCCCTCCTCTCAGCCACCAAGAGTGTCATCTGCTCATAAAAGGAGATATTTGGACAGCTTGGTCAATGACATATTACGAGTCCTCAGTCTTCCTTGAGGAAGTAATAAATAATAAGATATGCTGGCAAAATTTTGACACTAGAAATTCCCAGTGTGATTCTACTGTTATGTAATGTCTATCAAACTGTAAATTATGCATCTGTTTCTTCATCTGGTTGTCTAATTAGACTCTTTGCATTTTGAAAGGGAAAGAATTTTGGTTCCTAAATGCCATGTAATGTTTTGGTTTTTTATTTGTTTTAATCAGTATTGAGAGAAACTGCACTGTCTTGACCTCCTTTTTAATAAATTATTATTTCCTTGCCACTTTCCAGTCAATTTGCTGTAACTGCTGTATTAGATTATTAGAGAAGCTGTGGTCTCAACCTACTGAGGTGTCAGTCTTGGAATGATCTGTGCTTTAGGAAGCCATATCTAAGAGTGGTTATACTGCAGTAAGAGTCAGAATGACTGCTTTCTTTTTCCCTACCTGAATGATTCAATGTACTGGGATAGAAAATGTTTTGTGGCCTATCAGCTACTCATTAATAACACTATTTCAATTCAGACATCTCCTTCTTTTTCATTCTTTATACTCCATTTCCAAATAAGTGCCCAGTTTAAATTTCCAATTTGCAGTTAAGGGTTTGAACACAGTGTTGGAAATATGTGATGCTGTGTACATTCTGGTATTTGAGAAGCAAGACATACTTCTAGGATTGTATCCACTGTAAAAATGTAGAACTCTTGCAAAATAATGTAAACAAAAAATGAAGAGCAAACAGTCCCGAATATCTGCTGTGGTTATCAGGGCCATATGTTTCACTTGAGTATAAATTTAAAATTAGTCATACATCAGACCTCTTCCAGGGGAAGACTAATGGTAATAATTAAGCTGATAATGCAGTAATATATCCTCTGTCTGATGAATCTAATCAACTGAATGACAGTGAAACTCCTAAAAAAAATGTAAGTACTTACGGATGCATTGCAGAAAAGAAAAGACTTCCTTCAGGGAACTCACATTTAGTTAAATTCATTCCCAGTTAGTGTAAATTTCTAATCACTGATCTGTAATTTAGGTAAAAACAGAAGACATAAACAGTTAAACACCTTTATTCCCCCACTTCCTGGGCCCCACTTAAGCTGAGCACCTCTCCTGACCCCTTTCTTCTACCAGCTTACTCATTTTCACTGTCGGTTAAACACAGACCATCACACTTCCTATTTCATTCATTCCATTTTCCATTCATTCATTCCATGAATGTGCCATGCAGGAAGTGGGAGTGGTGTGTAAGAGTTTCTCACTGCTGCTACTTGCTCTGTACCAGGCATCCCCTCTCATCTGTGCTTCTCAGTGTACAGTCTCCAGCACTTGCCCTTCATGGGCTGCAGTCCCCTGGGGTTTCCGTTTCCCCACGGGTCAGGCCACTCTCCATCAGGGTATTCCTCTTCTACACAAAGTGCCTCCTCCCAGAAGCACATCTCCTACTATGGACCCCAAATGGGTCTCCCCGAGAGTGGCTCCTTGGTGTCTCCTCACACCTCTGGCCCTCCTTTTCCTCCTCATAACAGCACTGTGTGGTACATGGCCTCCTCCCAAGCAGGTGACCCCTGTTATGCCCATCATGCCAGGTGTGTCCAGTGTAGTATGCCAAGCTAAATACAATCAGCTGGTCTAGGAAGCAATTGTAAACACATTATCTTACCTGACTGACATGTGGCTTGAGTTGTGCATTACCAGTGCCTGCTAAAGGGTTTAATTGGTGTGAACAGAGTGATGAAAACCAGTCTCATAGACAGGAGCAGACAAAGACAGGAAAGAACAAGTTTCACCCTCACACATACCTCAGAGAGCTGGATCCCTACCCCATTGTGCATTGTTCTGTACTTTTTAAGGTAGTTTCTAAAGCAGGATTCTTACAATTGTACTTTCAGCTAAATTAATGCCATGATTTCCACTTCTGGAGTGCACATTACAGAATTTAGAAATACCCTTTCTCCCTTGATTAGAAATTATTTTATCTTCAGGTTATGAGAGCCATTCCTCCACTCAGTGTACCTCAGGTGTAGAATTAGGGGTTCAGTGGACAGGCAAAGCTCTTTCTGCCTTTGACACACTTCATCTAGCACATGTTACTGTTTACATAGGGTCCATTTCAGGAAAACCTGCAGCAGATGCTCCTCTTTTCAGCATTTTCTTTCTCACCCTCTCAATGGGAGGCTCACTTGTGCTTTTGAATTACATATATTTAGGTCTTTCCCCTGTTCATCTTACATATAAAGGATGGAAAATGTAACTTTTATATGGAGGAAACATGCAGCATTTTTTATGCTGTTTACTAACATGCAATTTATCTCCCTAGTCAGGAATCATTTTCTTATTGTTTGTTTCAAATTAAAATGATACGTTTTGTAATACAAATGAGGAGTAAATCAGAGTGAATTTCTTTTAGTGATTAGTGATCATACCATATATTGCTAATATCATACTCTTCAATTTTTTTGTGATCAGTAATATTTACAATGCTGATTTTCTCTGCTTACCATTTCATTTCTAGGGGAAAAACACAGTAGCAATTTTGTGGCTTTATAAGTTAACCCCCTTCTAGCTTCCAAGTATTTTAGGAAGAGTTTCATTGAAATTCAGTTCAAAAATGAATGTAATTTACTCCTAGTTGATAATAAGATATCATCTGGCTTCAGCAAGGCTAGCGTGACTGAGTTTAATAAAACATTTGATGAAATCTTGATTGGATCACACAAAGCTTGGTATTTGGGAAACATCAAGTATGATTTGTGCTTTTGTATCATTCTAACCCTAATGTCCCTTCTTGCTGAATGAAATAATCAGCTTAAATGTATGTACACTAATGATGTGTTTGTCATGAAAACATAGCACACAATTCCTTCATCAGTGTCACAGGAAACCACAATGGATTTAATTCAGTGCTAGCTGCAAAATATTTTTGTGGTGGGATGTTCTTAAAATGCAAGAGAAATTTGAAAAGCTCTTCTGAGTATAATTTATGCAGACAATAGAGTGATAAGAAGGGTGTCATGGTAGAGGCCCTTATTCTTCTCATTTTACATTTGTTTTACATTTTGGAGTTGGGAAAAATAATATACAATTGGCTATAATAGGATATGGTCTGAAGTAGGGTTAAAATCACCATCATTCTGCTTGAAACAAATTTCTTGATGCAGTAGTCATGTACGTAGGTTTGTCTCCCCACCTCCTTTCCTTCTGTGCTGGTTTCAGCTGAGGTAGAGTTAATTTTCTTCTCAGTGGTTAGTATAGGCTATGTTTTGGATTTGGGCCGAATAAAATGAAGATGTTTTTGTTATTGCTGTGCAGGGCTTACACAGAGCCAAAGCCTTTTCTTCTTTTCATATTGCCACACTGGCAAGGAAATTAGGGTTTCATGGGAGACAGATATGAGACAGCTGGGACAGGTGACCCCAACAGACCAAAGGGATATTCCATACCTTGTGATATCATGCATGGTATACAAAGCAGTGGGGAACAAAGAGCAACAGGAGGGACATTTAACGTGGCAAACGTCCAGCCTGGATGGGCAATGAGGTTTTGAAGGAACTTAGAAATAAAAAAGAGGATGTATCATCTTTGGAAGGAGAGTCAGGTCTCTCAGGAAGTATTTAAGGGAGCTGCTAGAGCATATAGGAAAAAAAATTAGGGAGGCTAAAGCTCAGTTTGAACTTAAATTGGCAACTTTTCTAAAGGATAATAAAAAATGTTTTTACAAAAATATTAATGATAAAACGAAGGGTAAGGCCAACCTTTGTTCCTTATTGGATGAGGGAAGGAACTTAGTAACAGCAGATGAGGAGAAGGTGGAGGTGCTCAATGCCTTCTTTGCCTCAGTCTTTAGTGGGAAGACAGCTTCTCCTAAGGAAAACTGTCCTCCTGGGTTGGTATATGGTATCAGGGAGCAGAATTGTCCCCCTGTCATCCAGGAGGAGGCAGTCAGAGAACTGCTGAGACACTTGGATGTTCATAAATCATTGGGCCAGATGGGATCCATCCCAGGGTGATGAGGGAGATGGCAGATGAGCTTGTGAAACCACTCCCCATCATTTACCAACAGTCCTGGCTCACTGGTGAGGTTCCAGATGACTGGAAGCTGGCCAATGTGACACCCATTCACAAAAAGGGTGGGAAGGAGGATCCTGGTAATTACAGGCCAGTCAGCCTGACCTCAGTGCCCAGCAAGGTAATGGAGCAGTTTATATTGAGTGTCATCACACAGCACCTACAGCATGGCCAGGGTATCAGACCCAGCCAGTGTGGGCTTAGCAGGGGTAGGTCATGTTTGACCAACCTGATCTCCTTTTATGACCAGGTGACCTGCCTGGTGGGTGTGAGAAAGGCTGTGGATATTGTCTGGACTTCAACAAGGCCCTTGACACTGTTTCCCACAGCACACTCCTGGAGCAGCTGGCAGCCCACGGCTTGGACAGGAGCACTCTGTGCTGGGTTAGGAACTGGCTGGATGGCCCAGAGAGTGGTGGTGAACGGTGCTGCATCCAGCTGGGGGCTGGGCACCAGTGGTGTCCCTCAGGGGTCTGTGCTGGGGCCAGTCCTGTTCAATATTTTTAGTGATGACATGGATGAGAGTATTGAGTCCTTCATTAGTAAATTTGCAGACGACACTAAGCTGGGAGCATGTGTTGATCTGTTGGAAGGTCTCTCTCTGCAGAGACCTGGAATGGTTGGAAGGATGGGCAGAGTCTAATGGGATGAAGTTTAATAGGTCAAGGTGCTGAGTCCTGCATTTTATCCACAGTAAACCCCTGCAATGTTACAGGTTGGGGATGGTGTGGCTGGACAGTGCCCCTGCAGAAAGGGACCGGGGGGTGCTGGTGACAGCCAGCTGAACCTGAGCCAGCCCTGTGCCCTGGTGGTCAAGAAGGCCAATGGCTCCTGGCCTGTGTCAAGAATGGTGTGGCTAGCAGGAGCAGGGAGGTCATTCTCCCCCTGTACTGGGCACTGGTGAGGCCACACCTGGAGTGCTGTGTCCAGTTCTGGGCCCTCAGTTTAGGAAGGACATTGAGACACTTGAGCGCGTCCAGAGGAGGCAGTGAGGCCAGTGAGGGGTTTGGAACACAGACCCTGTGAGGAACGGCTGAGGGAGCTGGGGTTGTTTAGCCTGGAGAAAAGGAGACTCAGAGGTGACCTTACCAATCTCTACAACCCCCTGAGAGATGGTTGTAGTCAGGTTGGGGCTGGTCTCTTTCTCCAGGCAGCAACTGACAGAATGAGAGGACACAGTCTTAAGCTGCATCAAGGGAAATATAGGTTGGATACTAGGAAAAAGTTTTTCATGGAACAAACAATAAAGTAGTGGAATGGTCTGCCCAGGGGGGTGGTGAAGTCACCATCCCTGGATGTGTTTAAAAAAAGACTGGATATGGCACTCGGCGCCATGGTTTACTTGTGGTGTTAGGGCAGAGGCTGGACTCGATGATCTTGGAGGTCTCCTCCAATCTAGTCATTCAGTGAATTCTGCTGTTTACGTGATGGCATTTGTCTTCCCAATTAGCTACTACATTTGATGGAGCCCTGCTCTCCTGGTGATGGCTGAACACTGCCCCATGGGAAGCAGTGAATTAATTCCTTGTTTTCCTTTGCTTGCATGTGCGGATTTTGCTTTCCTTATTAAACTCTTATCTCAATCTGCAATTTTTACTTTGGTTCTCCTCCCCATTCCACTGGGTTGTAGGGAAGGGAGAAGGAGGATGAGTGAGAGGCTGTGTGGTGATCAGTTTCCAGCTGGGCTTAAAACATGACACCTTCCATGGAAGCAAAGCTTTATGCCAATATGAAACACTTTTCTGTCTCCCTTTTTAAGTTGTTAGTTTCAAATGCACATTTGCATCAGATGTGAAAAGAAAAATAGAAATCTTATAAAATGTTCTGAGATAATATTGTTTTCATTGAAGAATATCACCTCATTAAAATTAAAGCAGCTAGGTTTCAATTACAATTCCTTAAAGAAAGGTGAAATAATTTCAATAAAGTCAAAATGTTTTAACTGCTTTTCTTTGATGTAACAGTGTGGCTTTTCATTTCAGAATATTTGTACAAGAAATTTGTTACGACATTTTATGTTACTCAGTTGCAAGATGAACTGGCAAAGTCAAAATTTTGCCTTTCAGTGCCATCAAGACAAGAGATTAATTTCATTTTTTTTTTTTTAATTCAAAGTCATAAGAGTTTGGAAGAAGGTTAAGATAAGATTCTAATAGTACAAATACATGTACACATATTTTTTTGATACATACCTCTCTAGAATGGATATTAATCTTGTAATCTGTTAGCTGCAGTGTTAGAAAAATTTTTATTTTCTTTGTGACCCAAATAAATTAGGCTGGAATATCTATTTTATATAACATTCTCCAGATTTAAAACAATTTTTTTGCATTTTCATTTCGGATAGTGGTGTTTGTTTCCTGGCAGATCCTGTTTGCTCAATGCATCCTGTAAGAAATATTTTATTATACCAACTTTTATGACTGCAACAACAGCTAAGTGCAAAGTAAATCAGAATTAGTAAGAGTCTCAAGAAACATCTTATTTAAAAAAAATTAAATCCATATGAATCTAGGGAGGAAATGCCAGGCCTCTTAGTTGTCCATTTTGTTTATTTTGTTAACCTTGTTGATTTGTTGCTAATCTTGTTCAATAATGCTTCCATTTGTTTTTGTTTTTTAACTTACTCCGTAGACCTTCAAAATAGTAAATATATTTCTTCTTGGATAGCATGTTGGCCACAGATGCTTCTGGCTGGGAGTTGTGTCTTCCCTTGGTTTATGAGAATATTTTTCATACTGAGTCTGAAGAAATGAAGTCCTGGTGTCTCCATAGTTTCTTTTCCAGGAAGACTGTTAGAAGAAAGATTAGGCTGAAGTAAAAATATCTTGTTTTTTTCTTTTCTGGGGGAGACATTCTGAAGTGGAATACTTAAGGGAAGGAAACAACACTGCATCTTCTCTGAACTGTTACCATTTAGTGCTCACAAAGCTTTGCATGGCTTTTTAAAATTGGAATTACGATTAGTTCAAAGTTCTGATTTAGAATTTCCTTCATGTGTCAGAAGCATCAAAAACTACTAAGTGGCAGGTTGTAGGTGGGAATGAGTGAGAGTTTACATCAGTAAACAATGAATAAAGAACACTCAGAATTTCCTATAACTTCTGACTTTAAATGTACACAAGATGTAATATTTGGATCTACATTAAGATAACATTTGAATGAGCTCTGGATCTAGTGTCTGATATATTATTTTTAATTGTCTGTATTTCTAAAATCCATACTTGTATATAATTTGCAGTCATTGCAAATTTACTGTTTTATATTCTATGCTGTCATATAGAAGGTCTAGACAGGGATTGGAATTTTATTGTCCTAAATTTTATACAAGCCAAAAGGGTGTCACATTAGATAGCTAACTTTTCCTGTATAATACTCCTGCAGCTTTTAACAAATTAAATTTTTGAAAGCTTGGTGCAGAAACTAATAGCCACTAAAGTTAATGAGAGAGTCTGTCTTATGGAGGAGTGTTTCAGCCTCAGTGTCAACCTCTACATCTTCAAGTAAATTTAGTATTAAAATTTGCAATGTCCTTGATCATGCGACTTGATAGTGACTTATATCCCCATTTGAATGGTTCAGTTAATATTCATAGAAACACACAGATGAAGGAAATGCCAGCAGAACAGAAAATCTGTCACCAATAAGATTTATAGTGAATATAGAAGCCTCTGGAAACCTTCTGGCATACAACTTGCAATACTAGCAAGTATGTCCATGTTAGGATTCACGTTTCATATTCTAGTTTTCTCTAGTTATTTGACAGCAGCAATGTTTTCCTGCTGTGAAATATCATAAAGTACCAAATTATTTATATTTGCTGTATTCCTAGAATTAGAAAATTGTTTAGAGAAAGAACATTTTTAGGGTCCTTTTGCTACTGTTGTTCAGTGATTGCAGGAATTCAAACTTCGTACTCTTGAAAGTTAGGTACAAAAATAATTAATATTTTAATGTGAGGAATAACACCATGTATGGTTCTGGTAAAACATGTGATGGGAAGTGTTAGAAATATAAGGATGAAAAAAATCAACAGATATGCAAAGCATTGCCTGATTTCTGACTATGCTCCAGAAGGCACATAGCAAAGCATACAGGTGGTATCTGAACCTAGTAATAAATGCAACTCAGAAATACAATCACCAGTGATACTTATTGCATTTCCACAATATAGCATTGCAGCTGAAGTACTTCTCTTTGTTCAGTGGTTTCCTCAGGCAGTGGGAATTAAAACCACTTTTCCAATTTCTCTGAAAAGCTGCTGGAAAAGAAAACGGGGAGGAGAAAAATCTTTCCTCTTTCAATTAGTGGATTGATACGCAGCTAAGAATGCAACTCTTGTGACCAGAGGAAAAGAAATTTGGACACTTTGATTGTTTTTCATCATAGTTATGTCACATCCCTCATAACTGTAAAGAGTTTTGCTGGGAATAATACATGGAAAATTAGGATTTTTCCCAAGCCAAAATTCATATTTTAGTTCATAAATTTTTACATTTTCAACACTTGTGAAAACTAAGAATGCAGAAATTGAAGCTCTTTCCAAAAGCTCACAATCTGTCTTTGTCCTCGTATATTTTTCCTACCACTTTACAGTGGCTTCTACAAATAAACAACTCAGTAAATTTGTAATGTGGCTATTATTAATTTGACTGTTTGGCTATTAATTAGATTTACATTCAGATGTAAATGTGATGGCTTTGAAATATTTGTCTAGAGAGGGTGTTATGGCAAGATCTGAAATACAAATATAATTGTTGGGTTTGTTAAGGAAAACCAAGGACACCACATCTCTCTTTTAACCTCCTCTCGTTCCAGTGGTAATATAACTGGATATAACTATGGATATATATGAATATATGGATATATATCCAGTTATAATATTCTATATTTTATTAAATTATCTGTTATATCCAGTTAAAATATAATATATATTATGATATAATATATAATATATACTATGACTGGATATATGTAACTGGACAGTTACTTAACTGGATAAGAATATCTGCTGTATCTTATATGGATCAAGATCCTGCCAAACACTATAATGCTTCATAATAGTGTGTCACAAACCAGGAAAACAGTGTTAGCACAGCTAGAAAAGCAGCTGGAGGTAACCTACTATGTTTCTACTATGTATATTTCCCACTTCCTATATTATTTGAAAATCTGCTTATGAAACAGGAAAATCATTTGTTTGTGAATGTAGTTGCAGTAATTTTAGAAAGTCACTGGGGGTTTTGTGTGTGATACAAAGGGTTGGATTAGTTTTTCACTAAAAATAAATATTAAGAAACATTAATTATTAATCTAACCTAGTTTTTTAGGTTGTTTCAACAATGAAAATAATTTTCAGACAGATTTCTGGCTGTGTTGCCTATTTAAATTTGGCATATTCCATTTCTTTTTCAGGCATGACTGCCAGTAAAACTGGCTACCACATCCTTGTCCGTATTTGACATCCATCTACCAATAGTCTTTTAGTAATAAGGGAGGCAAAACAGGGGGACTTGGATGCCAATGTGTATGCCAAAATCTGTGGAGCCATTTACTGACAGTGATGACATAATCCAAGCCTTGTGTGTATGCTGATGTAGAAGGTACTAAGTTTAATAAAATAAAACAGAAAGATACAGGGAAAAAATAATAAAGAAGGAAAATTAATACCTAGGGATTCCATAGATCAGTGCACAAGTAGCACCACAGCCAAAAGAATAACTCTGCCTTTGACCATGAATTGACAGTTAATGTTATTTTGTAAAAGATAATATAATTTACTTTCTTTTTTTTTTACCCCAGCTTTAAAATTCTTTACAACAGTATTCGTAGAATCATAGAATTTGCTAAGCTGGAAGGGATCCAATATGATCATTAAGTCCAACCTGTGCAGGACACCTGCAGAGTCACATCATGTGTCTGAGAGCATTGTCCAAATACTTCTTGAATTCTCTCAGTCTTTATTCTGTGACCACTTCCCTGGGGAGCCTTTTCCAGAGCCCAACCACCCTCTGGGTGAAGAACCTTTTCCTGATATCCAACCTAAACCTCTCCCAGCTCACCTTCATGCCATTTCCTTGGATCCTGTCACTGGTCATGAGTGAACAATTCAGGGTCTGTCCCTCTGCTTTCCCTCACCAGGAAGTTGGAACTGCAACAGGGTTTCCCCTCAGTCAGCTCCAGGCTGACAGACCAAGTGACCTCAGCTGCTCCTCATATGGCTTCCCCTCCAGATCCTTGACAGTCTCCTTTGGACACTATCTAATAGTTTAATCTCTTTTTTATATTGTGGCACCCAAAACTGCCCCCAGCACTCGAGGTGAGGCTGCCCCAGCTCAGAGCAGAGCAGGACAATCCCCTCCTTGCCTGGCTGCTGATGCTGTGCTGATGCCCCCCAGGACAGGGTTGGCCCTCCTGGCTGCCAGGGCACTGCTGGTTCATGTTCATCCTGACATTGACCAGGACCCCCAGGTCCCTTTCTGTGGCACTGCTCTCCAGCCTCTCATTCCTCACTCTATAGACACAATCAGAGTTTCCCTGTCCCTGGTTCAGAACCCAGCACTTGTCTTTGTTATACTTCTTGTGTTTGGTTATTACCAGCCATATTGTAAATAATTTTTATTTAACTCAGAAGGAAACAGTGAGTAATGCCACAGTCTGAATATTCACATCACTCTTTACTCTTACTCTCTCTCTATTATGAGATTAATTTTGTTCATCTGCAACTTGACTTTAAAGATACACATTTCTAAAAGTTACATTTAAAATTACCAAACTTAACTTATTTCTTCTTAAACTATACAGACAGAGATGGATTCGGAGATTAAATATCTGATCTTTAGGTTGTAAAACATCATTATGGGCTGTATAATGTGTGGTGTAAAAATAAATACATCTTGCTACATTAGGACATTAAGGGTTTTTTAAAATGTATTTCAAGTGGTTTTCTTTTTATCTTAGCCTTTCTGCTTTAGCTTCTTCACATCTATTGCCAGTTTTATACCTACAAAACAGTTTAGAAGGAATAATAAAAAAATGTAAACATATGCAAAAATACTCCTCTGGAAAATACCAAATACTGCAAGATAACCTCTAGCCCTTGCATGAATCTGAAAATATGAACAGTATCTAAAAGCCCAGAGCCTTCTCAAATGACAGGTATCTCACCGAAGTCAGAGTATTCCCTAGTCAAAAGGGAGTCTGGAGAACAAACTGAAATTTTATTATCTGGACAGCAGTAATCATTTGGCAAATAGCAGCATTTGATTTCTAAAGTAACCTGGGATTCAGAGACATTTTCTATATGTTTGGTGCTGTTCAAGTACATTTTCCTAACCTTACTTTTTCCACTATTTTAAGCTTTCTTCCTAAGGGGACAGAGTTCAGCACTTGTATGTAAACCAGTGATTTCACAGGCACATCAAACTATGATTGTCATTTAGGATTTGATGTAAAAAAAGGCATGATTGTGCATGAGCTTTTCTTTGTTAAGCACCAGAATGATTAAAATTATGATTGTGTTTCACTGTCTTTAAAATCGTTTTTACCATAAGTTCTAGAGCTAAGAATGCAACAATTGGTCTAGAGAGAGCAGGAATATGAGGGAGGAGCAAGTAGTACAAAGAAACAGCAGTGCAGAAATAGAGACAAATAAAAGCCAAACTTGGAATGCAGTAACAATTATTGATTTTACAGATGAGATTTACTGCATCCTTGGTAAAAATATTTTCCTCAGTTTATTCCTTGATTTATTTCCTAGTGACTTAATAGACGTTACCATTGTGTTTTTCCCCACAAAAATATTGTACAATATGTCTTATATGTCTTTGTAAGTGTATTGCTGAATACAGAGTTGAGGATATGTAAAGATTTGGGGTAAGAGTAGTACCAATACAAATGCTATTATTATGTACTCACCTGCAGTAAGCAAAAGCCATTGGCTATCATAATGAAAACCTAACTCAGGGATGAACAAAATGGATTGGTGTGTACATTCATGCTGAGGAAGTAAAACTAGATGGAGTTAAACTTGTTGGTGTTATGAAAAAGAATGAACAGCACAAGGCTGCTTAAATGTGATATGAGTGTGTTGCTTGACTGGTAGCCAGGAACCTGGTCTCCAAACCATAGTAAATAGAATGAAGCAAAGCCTAGGTAAAATACAAACATTCCTTGACTGAACAAGAACTACAGTAATACTGAAAATTAATTCCGTTAAGGCTCATAGATACTGCAAAAAACTCAAAAAGGCATCTATAAAAACAGAGAAAAGAAATAGAAAACATGAAAGTAGGACAAGGCTTAGTTGTATGTGCCAGCCCACACTGAACAATAACAATTACTGGGAAAAAACCAGAGGATTTCCTCTGTATGAAAGATACAATGATTTTCGCTTAGAGCAATCAAAAAATTAGCAATGTGAAAAAGAATCGCATACTCTTCTTGATACAGATATAACGTGTACCTACTCAGCTATTTTCTTAGTAGCCTCAAAATAATAATAATAATAATGAAGGCAGGGGTGAGGCTGACTGGCCCAGCATCAGGGAGAGCTCAGATGGGACAGATGTTGGAGGGGAAGCAGTGTTGTTGCAGCGCCATGATCCCCTGGAGCTGTAAGCTTTGTGGCTCCCTTGACCCTAACTCTAAGCCTAGTCCTAACTTTTCTTAATTTTTACCCTTATCCAGTTTTCCATCATGTTTTTCCAAAGTAATGAAATTAGCAATTTAATTTTCAGATTGGTTCCCAGCTTTTTACGATTTGGGGGTTTTATTTGTATATTTCCCTCATCTGTGCTTTTATTATTTGTATGTAAAAAATTAGGAAGGATCTGCAAGCAAAATTATTGCAGACTTTTAATCCATGTAACTCTTAGCAGAGATCAAAAAAACTGGTAGGGCAGACACTGATACTTGTTCTGCTATATCTGCTGTAAATAAACATGAAACAACTTCCTGCATGTTGTTTCCATTTCACACATTCTTTTGGGGAATTTTGAGGTATTTGAGTTCATATCTTTCCATTGAAATTCAGAAGAAATTGGGGTTCATAGATTTAAAAGAAAAGTAAATCTCATGACTGTTTTCAAGATATTATGAGAATTAATAAGAGAAAATCAGAGACCCTCCAACAAAACACTGAAAAATCCCAAAAATTCTTCTGTCAAGGCAGATACTTGTTTTTGCCCTGAAGGTTCTGTATATTTTCTTTTTTCATTTTTAGCCTTCAAGGTAGCAAGCTGATTTTGAATAGGAAAATACTGCAAAATTTTGGCAGTAGCTTAAAGATCTGATGCAATACCACGTCCTAATGAAGATTTATGTGAACAAAGTGCTAAATGGCATTTGAAATTGCAAGAAGAATATAATTTGTCCAATCAATCATCAGTTTATGGCAGTAAATATGTGTGACGTGGTATAGATCTTGAAACTGGTCACATACCTTAAAGCTGTTGTTCATTTTTTGGACTAATCAGTGGTCATATTTCACATATCTGTTGTTGATGCCAGCAACTATTTGTAAAAATGATATCCAGGTAGTGATATCAACCTGCAGTCTGGAAGTTTCTTTAAACTACAATGGTTTGATTCAGATGCTTTTCACAGCTTTATATCACTGACTTCACCTTTCAGTTGCTCTTTCAAACATCTTGAATGTCCTGTTTCCACATGCTCTGAAAGTGAGAAAGTGTCAGGAATCAACTCTATAAAATAATTTTAAAGTATTACTGATTATTTTTATAGACTCAAAAGCATGAGCTTTAGGAAGAAACATAGAAAGTAATTCTTTTACTTCATGCATCTTTTCTGTTAGCATTTAAAATGCTAATGTTTGAATGGAAATGGGTTATAGTAATTCTATATTGTCAGCAATCTATCACTACAATTATCGACTCAGGGACCCTGAGAAAAAAGGGTCTTAAAGACTGGCTTTATAAGCAATCCAAAAACTCAGGGATATACCCTTTTTTAATATAAGTCTATATATCCTCCTAGGATTCCTTTTCAAGTCTCTGGGGCCTCACTGGATGGTATTGTTTATTGTATTATTTCACCAGTATACTGTTTATTTCTCAGTATAAACTCTATATTTGTGAAATATATAAAGCAATCCCAGGGAAGTTTGAAAGCTCTTTTTCCTCTAATCTGCAAATTGCTCCTTGGCCATCAAATGAGAAATGTCACATTTTAATTCCACTATTTAGTTTCTAACCATCTACTCTATTTTTTTTTTGTTCTTTTTGCTACAGAATCACATTGTGTCTAGACATGTGGATCCCAAGGCTGCCCACACAGTGATGAGCTGCCTCTACAGGATGGCTGAGAAAGCTCCAACTTTGGTGAAGCAGCAGGTGAATCAAGTGGTTACAGAAAATCCTGGAGTATTCCTGTGCTTAATTTAGACTATCCAGAGGGGATAACTGTAAAAGAAATAATTTTAAAATTCTTACCTTATTCCTTTGTGTGCTCTTTGCCAGGTTCATAGCATGTTAATTGAACTTGGAATTCAGCTGCTTTTGACTAACCCCTTTAAAAAGCTGCAAATTGCCAAGTCATTTAGAAATATTTATTGTTATAGGCATAGCAGCAGTACAATAAAACTGTAAAAGAACGCTATTGAAATGAATGACTGTGCAGATTTGTACTTTCTAAATGTCTTGGATGAAAGCTACAGCCTGGCTGAGAAGAGTTCAGAGCCAATATTCACAGTCAGTCTCTCCAAATCACCACAACACTTGGAGCAATAGAGCCTCCTGATTTTGATTTGATAAATGTAAGTATTATGAATTCATCAGTTTAACAATATATAGAAAAAAGTTTCTAATTGTAATAAAAGGAGTAATTTAGTAGGCAGTCATTGCATTTGTTCTCCAATAGCATTCTAAAAGCACAGTCCTTCAGTTTACTGATTTTTCACAATTATTTTAATTAATATTTCAAATGAAGATTGAAGAGTTTGATTGGACCCTGCTGCAGACATGAATTACAGCCATACCAGCTTTTGAGTGGGCATTCACTGGTTACTCTCTTTGCATTTGTCTGTGTGTGGCCAACAGTGTATCTAAATATGGCAAGGATATTTTTCCCCATTTTGTTTTCTTAACTGTGGAAGAACCAGTGAGGAGTTAGAGGAAGAGCAGAGCAAATACATGAACTGTCAAGTGATAATTTCACCTCCATCCGTATTAAAAGAGAAAGCACAGTTCAGCATTTGACTGTATACCCAGCTGTACATGTAACCCTTAATTGCAAGTACACATAGTTACCAATTTGCAGGAAAACCCTTTCAAGTGTGAGAGGCTGAGAACTGAAAAATGCAGTGATCCTGAAGCCTTCTGTACAAAGGCTACATTTCAAGCCAGATCCAGTCATCTCAAGTCTCTTTCTCTTCCTTTTTTACTTCTCACATCTGTTGTCTCCTGTATAATTCACGGCCTTACACATGGCAAGCAAGTCACTCTTTTATTCCAGCTCTAATCTGACAGATAATCTCACCATGTTTTGGAAAAATCAGAGTTCCACATCCCTGATTTTTCTGACTTTCTTTAATGTATAATTAACTCGCATCACATATCTGTGTCCTGAATAGCTTTCAATTTAAATTGTTTCATCCATCTTTCTATCATCCTCTTCTTCCATATTCTTCTAGATGTCTATGTACCTAAGTCTCAAATGTTTAAGATCCATCCTTTTTACTTTTTCATTGTCAGAGTTATAAAAAATAGAAATAAAATCTTTGAGAATCATATATATTTTATCTTGTGCTAATATTTAGCTTTCCTATTTCTTTTTCCTCAGGTATTTATGTTGAAATATATGTTTTTCATTTACACTTTTAGTAATTTCTTTCACTAAAACTGAAGTCTCTTTGCTGGTCACATCACAACCATTACAAGTAGTCCATCTTCCTAGCCTCCAGCTTTCTCTTTGATAATAAATTAAAGGCTACTGGGGTACAGACTTAGGCATGGGGACATTCTTGAGCACTGAAACTCTCTTTTGTTTATGCATATATTTTTACAATAATGCTTTCCCAGATTTCATCCAGGACAAATAGGACTGTATTAGCAAATTTCATGGCACTGCTCTCAAGTTAAGATGAGACATGAACATGACATTAAATCCATTGGTTAATTTGGATGAGACTACCCTCTTGCAGAATGTAAGAACATTTACTGGTATGGACATGGTTT
The DNA here is from genome assembly GCF_049639895.1 of Pseudopodoces humilis. Classification (NCBI taxonomy): domain Eukaryota; kingdom Metazoa; phylum Chordata; class Aves; order Passeriformes; family Paridae; genus Pseudopodoces; species Pseudopodoces humilis. The sequence continues at coordinate 125,970,401 of NC_142200.1, forward strand.
GTTGGTCTCATTGCAAAAGCTCAGTCCCAGACACTTTTAATTTACAGGTGTACATAGTCTCACATCACTTCTCATTGCAATTCATTCTGTAAACTGCCTATATAGGTCCTACCCATGTAGTTCATTCTATCAAACTTACCAGTTCTTCTATGTAGTTGACATCCATTGTTTACTTATTTATTTTTCTTCATTAGACACATAAATCTCTCCTTACATAAATCTACCTTTCCTTTTTTTATGCTGCTTCACACATTGAGAGTCTTCCCAGATTATCTTCCCAGCTGCTGTTTTACCCTATTTGCTGCTGTGAATAACCACTACCCCTGACTGGAGCTTGGAAGACACTTTGTTGTCAAAGTGATGAAAGCATCACTTCACACACTGCTTCCCTATTTCTTATAACACCATTTGATTAATGGTGATTAATACTGGTTGGAATTTCCTCTTCTGTTTGGCTTTCCTTTGTCCATGCCATGAACCTGTCACAAGTGGCATAGAATATGGCTACAGAGGCAACTCTATGCTGCAGAGGTACTTCTGTGTTTACAGAGTCCCTATACTTGAAGTGATACAGTGCAGATTTGAGTGTAATGCTGATATGCCTGAAGTTTTTCTTTCATGATAGAATAGATATGGTACAAACAGGGCACCTGCGAGCATCCTTCCTGCAGTGCAGACACAAGAGCTTCAAAAAACCAGTGTTCTGAGCTCACAGGTGTGGTGTGTGTGTGTCTAGGACAGGCAGCTTCAGCCAGGCAAATTCACTGATGATAAAGACATCATAAATATAGTTCTGAACTGTAAGTAATCACAGCATATCAAACCTTAGTCCCTCCTGTGCATTGCACCTGTTTCTTATATAGTCAGCTCATAGCTATCAGCTCAATAGCAGGAAACAGCTCATGAGGTTTGGTATTCTGAGTAGAAAATGAAACCGTAATGAAAACTATAAATTAATTAAAATTTATATAAGCCTATGCATGCACAGCTTTTCTTCATTATACATAACAAAACATGAGAAATAAAGAACTGAATTTTGGGATCAAGTCAAGGTCCATTCTTACCTTGTTTCCAGCAACAGAAAGTGAGGCAAGATTATGTAAACACCATGGAGGTGTCTTGGTTCTAAGATCTTCTAGTTTCCAAACTTTTGTGAATTAGGGTCTTCCTGAACCAAAGACCACATCTGTCATTTAGTAAATAGATTTTTCTTTCATAAGTTATTTCAGCCTCTTTTCAACTTGTATTTCCACAGTATTCTGTGGACGAAGTCTTTGCTGACTACCCAGAGGTGACCAGTTCTTCTTCTTTATATCTCCAGACAAAAATGAGACACTGTGATTTTGAAACAAAGACTAATGAAATCACAAGACTTAGAAGATGCAGTTTGGTTTTATTCAGCAGCATACCAAGACCCAATCTTCTGGTGCAGACACAGTAGAAAAGTACATTGTACTATATTGCAGGCTGAAGTCTAAAGCAAAAGGTGTCTGTCCTCACAGATGAAAAGATTTCAGGGAGAGTGAGGGAAAAAGATAGAGAAATAATTTGTTGACATAAGATAGAGAAGGGGAGAGAAATGAAAAGGATGGGTGTGCAAGACTAGATGACTATTTTGATTATTTTACTTATATTCATAGATGTTTTACTGTGTCAGTGAGCAATTTCTGATTTAAACAAAGATAGAACATATCATCAAATGAAGAAAGGTTTCTGATTTTATTAGTACATAGAAGTCTTGAGCAGGTAACTATGCTTAAAGATATACCACATAACATCAGTGTATTGACATGAAAAATGTCCAGCCCAGAAAGGAAAAATTAGAGTACTAAATAGGGTTTAAAATTCTCCTGCTAGCTGTAAAGTGAAACCAGAAAATCATCTGTGTAAACACGTGGTGCACTGCCACACTTTGTTGGTCCGCAGTGATAGCCAGGCCTTGGAGCCACAATAAGGGAAAATGCCAGTTAATGCAGCGGCTGGCCAGAGTGCCTCCAGGGAGAGGCTGTGGCTCAGGCAGTGGAAAGGGTATCTGACAGCAGTGACTAGCAGGAGCATCTAATGAAATGAGGTGTAACAAGGAGTAGCTTGAAGAATAAGGATCCGTGAAGAGAAGTTAGCTATGGCCCTGGAGCAGAGCAAGAAGCAGGCAGAAGGAGAAGCTATTAGAGAGGAAGCAACTCACAGCACAGGAAGACCTGACAGTCCTGAACTGTGAGTAGAAGAGAAAGCAGCTAACCATCCTAGCCATATGAGGCACTTAATAGTGGCACTGAAAAAATAATGTAAAAGGGGAAGCACTCTGTCACTCTATAATGTTGTTTTTTTTCTCTTCCTCATTTAGTCTCATTTACCACTTCCCATGGGCAGGGAGATGTTCAGCCATCCCCAGGACAGTAGGGCTCCATCACATGTAACCCTGACTTGGGAAGACAAATGCTGTGAGTTTGAGTGTTCCAGCTTCCTTCTTCCCCAACTTTATACACTAAGCATGATGGGATACGGTGTGGGATATCCCTTTGGTCATTTGGTCATTTGTGGTCACCTGTCCAGAATGTTCCCCCTCCCATCTTCTTGTGCCCTTCCTGCCCCCCCATCCTGCTCACTGGTGGGGCAGTAAGAGAAGCAGAAAAACCTTTTGCTCTGCCCAGCAATAGCTAAATATCCCTGAATTACCAGCACTGTTTCCAGCACAAATACAAAACATAGCTCCATATTAGCTACTCTGAAGAAAATTAACCCTCTCCCAGTCAAAACCATCACAGGATAATAGCTCAAGCCACTGTTTTAGCAATGGCCTCTTAACTTTTCAACATAACCCTTATCACAACCAGTAATTTCTTCCCAGAAAAGTTAGTCAGACCCACAACTACCACAGATGTCTCTCTGGGGTGGAACACCCCCAAACCACATCATTGTAATTGCACCACAGAGGTCTCCCCTTAGAAAATCATTAATTTCTTAACTCTAACTGTAATAAGCTTGAAGGATTCACTATCATCTCTCCATTAGAAGTAACTGATGTCGAAGCACTCATGCACATAGTGGATCGTTACCCGGTGATAAAAACAGTCTCTGTTAACACCCAGGACTCATGCATCATACAAATTGAATTATTTCTAAGGGTTAAAAAGAACAAAGCTATGAAGCTTTGACCTGTCGATCGATAAGGAACTTACATCTCCAGCAATGTGTGGCTCTTAATCAAAAACATGGCTGCTCATTTATACCAAAATAAAAGGTCATTGATGCACTTTCAGAGAAAAGATTGACAACTTTCCAAAACACCTTCATTCTCTGATCCTTTAAAATTTTTTAATGAGCAAGAAATGTACAAGAGGAAGTTCTTCTGACTGAAAAATACAATAAGAACTTAAATAAAAGACAGCAGATATGAAACTGGAAATAAACCTTTCAGTCCTTTGACTGACAAAGCTGACATGAACAGAAACCTTTGCCTCCATGTTCTCTGTAAGAGTAGTGACAGCCTGAACTCATCTGGTGACTCTGCTAGGAGCTAAATTTTAATACAACAGCTATCTCATCAATCTTTAGGTAAAAACAATTAAAAAACACTTAATGTTTAAATTAATGCATTTCTGAACAAATATTTTTCTACACAGTGTCAGTCTAGTTCTGTATGAAACCACATTTTTCACACTATCAGTTAATGTTTGAATAATAACCACAATATTTGTACAGTCTTGACATAATTTCAATATCTTTAAGGTAAGTTTTTAAGAAAGTTATGCAGCAGTGTCAGTAATGAGTGTCAGATTTATTCTGCTAAGAAAATTTATTAAAAATAACCTGCCTTAATGCAAACAGAGGAACACATCACAAAGATCTTGCTAGTGTAGTTAGCCAGTTTTACTGTCACAGCTTTGTCAAACTAAGAGTTAAATAAAACTTCATTAATTGTGGAGTAAAATCTGAAAACTGATAATAGGTCATTCAACTTCCAGAAGAACTAAACATGCAAGATATCACAGGGTGGAGATCTTCAGTCATGCCTGATCCTTGAGCAGTGCAGGTGTGTACCAGTGTCATACAGACTCATTTTTAGCATACAAATTAGCTGCTAATGTGATCTAATACAGTAACCAAATCTCAGAAATAAGAACCCTGTGCACAATTTTTTATCCATTTTATTTAGTCCTTTTTAACTCATGAATTTACTTTTAATAGCAAAAGGTGAAAACAGAGACTTTTGATGTAGTCAGGTGAGCTCTTTGACCTCAAATGCATGACAATTCATGCAAAACCACGGTTTGAGCTGCTTTGTGTAGAGGGCATTGTGGCTTTGTTTTGGAAAGGAGCAGCCTGTAGATACTTCATCTGACATGGACAGCCCTCTCACAGGTCTCATGTCTTACAGTCCTACATGGCAGATGCTGAGATAGTAGCATGACACAGACTAACTACTCTTAAACTCTAATCCTGACATAAACCCGAATTCACTCTATTACAGCCAAATACTCACAGTCCAGAATAAAGAAATGAAGTTCCTTTAAAATTCTTACCTTCTTGTATCAGACCATCTCCTAGTTTTCTATCACTGACTGTTTTAGCCTTAATAAGGCAGACTTTATGGAACAATTAACAATCTGACAGCATCTTGTAGGACGGTGTATATACATCCATCAGTCTCTCTGTTCATTGGTGATATTCTGAGCATGTCAGCAACCCTCCAAGAAATCCAGATCTCTTAGCCTTATTTCATGTACTAATTTTCTGTAATACCTCACTATGTGGAACAATTCTCTGTGGCAAAGCAGCAATAAGTATTCACATTAATCCCTTCTGATTATTATCTGGGTATGTATTTATGATTGCTCCTTTCAGCTGACAGAAATAAAAGGGATTTCATTAACATAGTTTAAATTACTGCTCCATCATGCCACCAAAACCCACCATCAAATAAATAGCGTACATTGCAATATCATTCTTTTCTGTACAAGGCTTGTTAAAAGCAATTAATCAAGCCAAAATAAGTAAAATATTAACAGAACAGAGAAGGCTAAAATCCTTTATTTGTTCTTAAACATGTATGAAGAGGTCATAAAACAAAGCAAGACTATCAATGTCTCATACAGTCATTTGGCAGGAAATTCTGTGAGCTGCTTAAAATATTGTCTTTGTGAATTACTTGTGGCATTTTTCAAAATGGTCCTTTTCGGTTCTCATTTTCTACACCTATCAATTGACCGCTTCAAGGAAAGGCATTTTTTATTGCTATACTCATCCAAGAAAAAGAGGAAAAAAAATTAGTGACAGACCTTGAGAGAAATAGAAAGCAGCAATAACTTGTGTCAGTCTATTTGAGAGCAGATGAATAAAAAGACAGTAAAACCAAGCTCGTAATATTGCCCAGCTAATACATTATGCCAACCACAACCTTATACAGTATTAGTAAATGTAGCTTTCACATAACTTCTGGGAGTTTTAATGTACCCATTTTCCTTCCTGCCTTAGAAGATGAATCAGCAAAATCTCTCCTAAGCTTTCAATATCAGTATGGTAAATTTTGGTGCAGATTTTTCCTCTAGCTGTGAATCTAAATTCCAGAGTAATCACATTTTTAAGTTGCTATGTTTTCTGCATAATATTGCTGATTGAACAGATCCAGAATATTGGGGCTCCTCTTTTACCCACTTTTTTCAATATTTCTTTAAAATAATGGCACAGAACAATCACAGAATTGCCACTAGGTTGGCTGAGGGACTGTGAATTGTGAGCACTGTAGTTGGCCTGCTGGAATCAGCTGGAACCTGTCTCAACCAGAACAGTCCCTGGTCTTTTACCACAAGGCCACCCCTCCAGCCTGACACCCCTGCCACAAACCCTTTGCCACCTATACCTGATACACAAGTACGTGAAGAAAATTTATTATTACTCTTTCTGTGAGATGTGGACTCAACAAAAGATTACTTTCCTTTGGGATATTTAAAATAATGTTAAAGAGGAGTTTAAACACAAATTAGATCAACCCTTACAACAAAGAGGTGAAAAAGACTGTCAGAGGAAAGAAAAATTAATCTTGCTGCCCCAAGGCACGTCCACTCCTCAATGATAAAAATCTTAAATATGTTGTCGTCTACATGAAGTTAGGTTTGGCTGATTTTTAAAGGTTTGGAAAGTGATAATTATTTTGCTGCCAAGGAGGAATTTTGACTCACCAAACTTGATGAACTTGTACAGAGGACTTATCTAGACTCAGTATATTGGACTTATTGCTCATTTCAGGTAAGCAAAGTAGTACATGAGTAGGAGGTCTGATATCCTTGAGTGTTTGTATCCTTGAGCTGTGCTCTGACAGCTTGTAGGCAGGTTGTAAATCAAGTTAAATAAGAATAAACTAATCAAGCATCAAGGAAAGCATTGATTAACTTGGTAAGTAAGTGTAGTCCTTCTGTCCTCTTTTGCTTACAGAGTTTGAATAAAACCTGAGTCAGAACTTGGGCTACCTTCATCTAGACAATATGCCATAAATCTTTAATTTAATGTGAGTGTTTGTAGGATTGTGTGATGGATGGAAGTGTGTAGGAAAAGGTACTGATTAATGGCTGCGACAACGAGACCTGTAATGGACATTGACAGTGCTCTGGAAGGCCACAATGACAAAGTACAATGTGTTGATAAAATAGTTGTCAACAGAAAGAGGGGAGGTCAGACAGAAACATAATGTATTAATTACCTCAAAGTCAAAGACAGGTATCTAATAAAATCTCTCTAAAAGCAATATTTATTATTTAATAAGATAAATTGATGTCCAGGCTTTATTTTTGCGGCTTTTTAAACAATGGCCTGAGTACTTTGGTTCTATACAAGCGGTATCATCCTTCAGAAGCTGTAGAATAATGTTTTCCACCGGGAGCTAAATGTGGTGATTTTTCGTCAGGTGTGGTCACACATAAACTTCACTCATAGCACCATAACATCAGCAAGCTTATACTTAAAGAAGAATTATTTTAAGGTCAAAAATCTTCTAGAAGTACTTCTGTAACACCAATACATACAGAACACTGCTAAATGATATAATAAAGAACAGAAATTTTAAGTATAATACATGGCTTTGTCCTGAAAATAAATATTTCTTCTTAAAAATGAAATCCACTTTCTTAGAGTGGAAATTTTGTACTGAAGAGAAAAGGAGAGTAGAATACAAGACCTTCTTTTATTCCCTTATACCTATACAAATTCCCTTTAGTGTCAATGGGCATACAGTGAATAAAGTATAATGAATAGAGTGAGGCATAATGAATAGAGAATAAAGCCTATCCTGAACAATTTTAAAGTATTATTTTGAGCTAATACACTCTGGAAAATCTTCCTGGCAGCCCATCAAAAGTCCAAGAAACTGTAGTTATTCCACTCCTGCTCTGTTTCCATTGCCTGACATGCCTCTTTACCATGCTTAATTGACTCTAATGTTGATGGGGAAAGTGGCAGAAACTCTCGTTGTTGAAATTCACATCTCCAAGGCAGAAAGAACATCAACACTGTCAGTGGCAGTGCTACTTTCTTTATCAGTTTGATGTGGAATTTAGGTAGACCTCAGCTCCTTAGAAGGCAGAAGCTAACACTGACAATGTGAACATTGTCAAAAGACTCATCACTCACTGCAAATGAACATGGTAAGGACCCGTGCCTGCTCTGGTTGTTCAGTGCACAGCCTGAGGACTGGGACTGGTGAAGGTGCCACAAACACATGAGATAAGAAGTGGCATCTCTAACTTTTCACAGGAGCTCTGTCCCCTTCCCTGCAGCCTCAGTGGACATTTTCCCTGCAAGTCATGACCAGGACCAGACACTCTCTACCAGTTTAACAGGAAGAATATCAGCTCCAAAGGCCCTTCCCCTCTCTATACAATGGACAGTGACCTTTCAGCCACCATTTTAGGTCAAGATGTAGGTAGCTGATATTTGTTAAATATCATCCATCAGGATGATCAATCAACATGACTAGTTGATTACCATTCTTGGCAGCATCATACCCACATGCTCTCTGAGACGGACTTCCCACTTTCTTTCAACCAGATAGTGTTAAAATATAAATATATGTACTTCTGTTTACTATATATATATATATATATATATATATATACATATATATGTGCTATGTACATTTATGTATATGTATATATATAAATAATATTGTATTTAATTATACACAAATACACTATTTACATTATGTACACTTCCATATATAAATATATGTGAGATATATATATATATATATATATATATATATATATATAACTGTAGAAATCAATTAATAGCCATAAAATCATTGGTACAAAATGGATAAAACAGGTTTAATAAGAGCTAACAGAATGGATAATTAAAGTTTAAATACAAATAACAAAAAAGTAGAAGAAAAGTTCAGTGTTGCCACTTTACCAGGTTGCAGTACAAGCCATGGCATACCTGAAGTGTGGGAGCTTCAAGAGAGTGGATGGGTGGTGGATGGGATAGGGGACAGGGCACAGGCAAACTGAAATATGTCCAAGAACTGCAGATCCCTTTTATGAGGCTAACAAGATGCCTCTGTTGCCAGCTTGGAAAGATGAGCCCAATCCAGTGAGCTGGAGTTAGAGATCCCTGCATCCTGCTGCAGCTCAACAGAACGAACATGCAGTTTTAGTGGTGCAGACTTGGGCCTTTGCATGCTGCTGCTAGGCACAGCAAAAGCTGTCTGAAAATAGAAAACCAGAACAATTACTAACTTCAGAAAAACCTGTATATATGGACAGTAAGAAAAAGGCACAAAGGGATTTTCCCTAAAAGACTGCTTTCTTTTGCTTTTTATTTTGGTGTTTTCCCTAATGTTTATTTCAGGATTAAAAGCATCACATAGGTAGACTGGCTGGGACAGTGAAGAGATTTAACATTAAGATGGTCTTCAGTGCCATAATATTAAGTAAATTGTGCGCTCGGTAGTTACAATTCACTGCATAATTTTTTGTTTCCAAAAATTCTGGCTATGCAAATATAAATGTGTGTAAATCATCAAACGCATTGCAATTACATTTGCAATTGCAGTTGCATTGCAATTAGATCAAAATTGTCTGCACAAAACTTAGCTTTGTAGGTTTTTCTGGGTGGCAATAAAATTTATTCCGAATTACTAGATTCATTGGCTGTCGGAGTGGTCTAAACTAGCTAAGATATCTTTACATACAGAGCCACTCAAGAATCCATATGCCAAGATGACAACATCAATACCATCAATACAATACCAACAGGTTCTTTCATTCCACAGTGTAGCATCCTAGAACTGAGTGTGATCTTTCTTTGTCAGACTTATGCTACCTAGAGTCCACCAGTGAAGCTTCTTCCTTTTCATGATTGGAGAAGCCTTTTTGTAAACTGAGACTCCTACTCCTACTTGATTTGCAATGGAGAGCATCTGGCTTGTATCTGAAATAATAATTATCTTCTTCTGACACATTTATGAGTTTTCCCTTCATTAATTTTTATCTGGGAAATATTCACTGCTATGGTAGGGTAGTTTTAGAACAAACACCTGGTTTTTACAACTCTTATCAGAAATTTGCAAGGTTTCAGGCAGGGAACAGCTTAAAATTAATGAAGTGAAAAGCTTAACCCTTTGGGCCTCCTTTTGAAGTGTCTCAGCAATACCCTTTCCAGTAGCTTTGAAGGGTAATTTTTTTCCATATATGTTATTCTCCCTTGGTGACTCGCAGTTCAGAAGGTGCCATTATTTTCTGCAAACCAGAAGTAGCAGAAAGTGAAACATAGAACAGAAGTAATTTCACCTGAAAGATCTGAAACCTTTCCCGGGATTCAAAATTTATGCCAAATTCACTGTTTTTCTGACTACAAACAAAGAATGAATTTAACATCTTTGAGCAAAGGTGGTCAAGCCTCTATACATTTCCCTGTGTTCCTGTTAATATCCTCTAACAAAGAAACCTTGGTATCTTTTTAAGATGGTTCACAACATCTGGCAGAAGCCATTAAAATTATCTTGGCTACCTCCCTTAAGTCAGTAAAACGTACTGTGTGAAAAATGCAAAATAGTTATTCTGTGAAAATAGAATTTACCAAAATTATTTATCAGCTCATAAAATAGCAAACAAATATATTTGAAAAGTGTACTAGGAACAATCTGAAGCTGATTGGAGAAGTACCTTTTTTACTTCAATCACCACCCAAAATACACAAAGTCTGCAATCTCTCCTAAAGAGAATCCTTGACAAATAGAAGTACGGAATATCTTAAATTGATACAAGTTCTAATTCATACAGTCTCATAACACAGCCAAATTATGATAGTGTTCAGCGTTCAACTTACTTCCCATATTTATCACATGCATAAATATATATTATTTCATGCAAAAAAAAACCAAACCCATCAACAGAAGGATTTGATTTCTTTAACTCAACAGTCATTTTCAGAGTTAAGGTATAAACCATGACAAAACCTGAAATTTGAGAAAGGACTGAAAACTCACTGTCTTGGTGACAAAACAAATTTTCATAATCTCTGAGTCATGGTGCAGAGATCTTTCTGAGAGCTGTGAGAGATATTATGCATCCTGTTTTGAGCAACTCAACTTTTTTTGCTTTGTGTTTGGATAATATTTCTCAATTTATGTAGCTGAAAGTTTTTGTTTTGACATTTTCAAATGACAAGTTTTGACTTCAAAATATCTCTTTCCAATATTTATCTCTGAAAGTCTCATGAAAAAGCAACGGCTGTCTTAGCACACACATACACACTGTTAATATATTTAGTTTGCACAAGGAGCTACGGTTCTAGCATGTGCTAATCTTTCCACACCTAATTTTCATGTTAGCTGATCATTTTAATTTTCAGAATACAGTTTTCTCTGTTTCTTATATGAGAACAAGAAAGAAAAAATTAGAAGAAAAGAAGAAACAAAGAATGACCTCTTTAATCAGTTGACACATCTCATGCACTACCAGCACGATAAAAAAACCAAAACAACCAACACTGTTATTCATAAAGGACTCTTTTAGTCATATACAAAGGTGCTTTCTGTCTTCCACAAAACAAAAAAAAATAAACCAAACATTTGAGCCTTTAAATAAAGTTTGCATCTTTCCCTTCCACAGTTATGTTGTTCTTTTAAATTACAAAGTCAGAAGAAATTCCCATTATTGGTAAATGGAAGAAATTCCACACATATGAAAGAAATTCCACATTAGTATATTCATATACCAAGTCTATCTATCAAGTCAAGTTACTTGAAAAATCTTTTAGCATTAAAAAAAATTAGTTTTTCCCTACCCGTGACATACTTGACCATTTGCAAAAGAAAAAGACACACATTTTGCCTCTTATATAGGAAATGCAAATGCAAACACACCACTTTAAAGAATTAAAAAGAAAATTAAAAATCCTAATGTTGCATTAGTTTTCTAATTTAATACATAGGGCATGTAAAATAGTTTATTTTTAAAAGCATGCTGCAATGAGAACAAAGACTTGAACAGCCTGATGTCGTAAATGTAAGTTCCTAGCTTCAACTGTGAACAGAAGCATTTACCCTTAATAGATCAGAACTTTACACCAAAAACTGTAGAGCTGCATACTTAAAAAACCTAATTTTTAAATTTTGTAGTTCTTGCTACTGGACTTGCTTTTAATTGTCCTCTTGCTTCACTGAAGTACCCTAAACAGAAACATAAATTCTGAACATGCTTAAGATTAGATAGCACTTATTAAATTGCTTTTCTTAGGGAACAAGTGGGTTTATCCCCAGATAATGATTTTCAAACATACTAAACAATTTAGCTACATTTTGCAGAGATCTTGAATATTTCAGGAACTGTATAGGATCTTAAGGAAATTTCACTGCGAGGTTCTATTTTACTTACACAAATTCTATTAAATGTTTGAACTAATAATTTGGCCACTTTGAGCTGAAACATGAGCTGATGATGTCATGCTATAATTCCACCTGCTTATTTTAATACCAAGAATTTACAAACATAATCCCATTTGTTTGGGATCAAGACCCAGTGGACTCATTGTGAACTGTCTGTTTTATATATTTGTCCTTAATTTGAAAATATACAAAATAATTTTTTTAAGACTCTCTACGTACAGACCATATGTATGATAACATATGTTAATGTTTTGTGAGATGCTTGTGAATAATTATGGAAATAACCATAGTCAAATTTAATTAAATTTATTGTCTCCTCTGCAGAAAAAAAGACAAAAAATACATTTGTGACAATCAAAACCTAAAGATGAGGGAACACTGATTTCCACCTGAATTAGCACTGTTCATGGCTTGATAACTGAATGACCTAGTACAATTCCATCATTTTCTCTTTGCAAATCCTTGTTTACACATAAAACAATAGGCTTCTAAAGTTAAGAAGACAGTCAAGTTCCATTGATTTTTAATAAAAATCAAACCATAAATGTTCCATTACTTATCTTGTTCTCTTTTATCCTTCTCTTTCCATGATAATGAATCAGAGATAGTTGTGTGCACATCTCTTCTGCTACATCAGGTGAAAAAATGGTAGAAGATAGTTCAGTTTTCTGTTCACCATGCCCTGTAACACAATACTCTCATGGAGGTTCAGGTAACACTCTCAGTACCCAATTGTATACAAAGTGGTAGCAAGAGGAAGTAATAGTCAACACAGAGACAGTTCTCAAGCAAAGAAGCTGTTCCCAGGGGGGAAGTTAGACTTACCCAGAGCTCATCAATGCTTGTCAAAGCTCATCACACTCAGGCTATCAGTAGTTGACCTAATTAGATAAATTCTAGCTTTTGAAAAAGCCATGATGCAGAATGCACTGTTGTACAGGGAGGCACAAACTACTCTTAGGAAAAAAGAGCATTGCAAGACTTGTATTTCTTACATATTAGTGTGTGTAACACAGTAGGTCACCACCAAACACAGACACTAGATCTCTATGTGGAGGGAAGGGGTGCTGTCCTGAGTGACCTTGGCAGGCCTGAGAGGTGGACCTATGTAAAACTCATGAAGTTCAACAAGGTCAAATGCCAGGTCCTGCACTGGGACAAACCCAAGCCCAAGTACAGGTTTGGTAGAGAATAGAGTGAAAGCAGCCATGTGGAGAAGACATAGGGTGGTTGGTAGGTAACAAGCTGGATGTGATCTGGCAGTGCACACTTGCAGCCCAGAAAGCCAGCAGTATCAAAAGGCCAAGGAAGGTGATTCTACCCCTCTGCTGTGCTCCACTGAGAGTGCACCTGGCATACTGTGCCCAGCTCTGGGGTCTGCAACAGAGGGGCATGCTGCAAGTGCAAGTTGCAAAGTCCAGGGGACGCCACAAAGATAACGGGAGGGCTGGAGCACCTCTCCTAAAAACAAGGCTGAGAGAGCTGGGGTGGATCAGCCTGAAAAAGAAAAGGGTCTGGAGAGACCTCACAGCAGTTTCCAGTTCCTAAAAAGGGCCTGTAAAAACCAGGAGAGGGACTTTTTGCGAGGACATGTAGCTTTAACTGAAAAAGGGTGCATTTAGATTAAATGTTAGAAAGAAATTATTCACTCTGAGGGTAATGAGCCACTGATACAGGTTACCCAGAGAAGATGTGGATGCTCCATCCTTGTAAGCATTCATGACCAGGTTGGATGCAACCTTTGAGCAACCTGGTCTAGTGAACATTGTCCCTGCTCATGGAAGGGAGGTTGGAACTAGATGATCTTTAAGAGCCACTCCAACCCAAACCATTCAATGAATCTATGATTCTATATACTTTGCTTACAGAGTGATGAGGGGAGGAGGATGCAAAAAGTAAATATGTGGGAGCTAACAATACTTACAGAGAAGAGATACTCTAGCAAGTGTGGAGACAAAGAGGCTAAAGTGTACAGGGTGCAAGATCTGGAGATTTTTCCTGCTCAGATGTCTATATCAAATTTTTACAGACTACCAAGGACAGACAGGGCACAAGAACACATTTTTACAGGGCTCTGTTTCCAATTTAGTTACTGCATTTGAAAACTTCAGAGGTTTTCCTGTTGGAGTTTTATAGGAAGGATGGATAACAAAAGCCTAAAGTGTTTTGTATCAAGTGCTTCCTTACCATCCTCTCAGCATAAGTCAGCACAATGACACTCAGCTGCACGTCAAAAGAAATAAAAACGTGTTCCACAACACAATTACAGAAATTATAAGCTTTGTTTTAAACAGATCTACTCAATTTTGTTTATTAAATGCCTTTTATTTTTTATTAGATTTCTCGCCTTCTTTTCTTTATTTTTGTTGTGATTGACTACTTAACAGTTTAGAAACAAAATTCTCTTTTGTTCACACACTATCAGAAAAGAGAGATTTTTTAAAAGCACTGAGTGTTGACCCAACTATGTCTATTCATGCCAATATGATCTTTACCTCTGGCTCTGATTGAATGGATTTTTTTTATATTTATTGTTTACCTTTCCTTCTAATTGAAGTTCTTTCCAAAAAAGGGCAAAATGTTTCTGTGAGGGAAACCAGATTGGAAAGAATTAATTCAACAAATATTGGGCAATTCAGCAATAGAAAAGCGAAGAATTAGCAGCTAGGAACAGTGGTAGTACTCATTCTATGGGCCAAGAAATAGCATTAGAAATAAGTGTAAGTGCAGTTTATTGAATACTACTGATTTCCCGACCTGGTTTCTCTGCCCTTTGGTGCCAGAGATTCTGCAGGTGATTAGCAAGTCTTCTCTGCCTACTTTCCTGGCCATCTTTTGCCATTGCCATATAAAGAGTAGCTTTCCAAACTGAGTATTACATATGTAGATAGCACTATACTACAAATTAATAATATTAGATTACAAAAAATACAGGTGTATTAAAAGATCTGCAGATGAAGTAACAGAAAAAAAATAACTTGAGCAATTATAGCAATTCCATTGTCAATAATTTTCTTATTAATCTCAATGAAAAAAATACTTTAGTGGCTATCTTATGCTAAGGCTGATGAGAAAAACACTACCTGAATGGTTTTCTGAGAGAAAATGTATTTTTCTCAAAATTTAATTTTTTATATAAAACTTTGTTTTGAGGAAAAAATTAATTTACATCTGAAAAGGAAATTAAGCATGGAATTTTCGATTCAATATGTATTCAATCTGTAATTTTAGTACTTTTCATTGCTGAAAGACCTGAAGGGTCCCAACCACATTTCTCTAAAAGTAATAGGCTCTGCTATGTGTAGACTCCTTGCCTTGAAGATTTATATCTTCAGATATGCTTTCCAAAGTAAACTGTGACATACTCAGTGAAAAGAACAATGAGCATTCTCATACCGTATTACAAGTTTGCTAAACCTGTTGTGTGCATACCTTCGCTTGAACTAAAGAAAACTTTTTTAAAATTCTTCAAGCTTCTCCTCAGTCTTATCTGGAGAAATCTGTCATGAAAAATTGTAATGGGGAAGAGGCTGAGCACAAACGTTTCCTGCATGTGGCATATTCTTGCTTAGGACCACTTCCAATACATTTTCCGTGTGGTTTTGCTTTAAGATAATTCCATTTTCTCTCTCCTTCAAGTATCTGGCTTTGTTCTCGGGAAAAATAAAACATTTTTTGGTGCCTTTAATTTTTCTTTGGAATAGAATTGTCATATTCATTTCAATACTCATTACAATGCGTTTGAGTCTAAGAAGAAAACTCTGTCACATTAGGAAATCCTCCAGCAATATGTACAAACAGGATAAAACTCCAGCTATATAAATCTTGAACACCGGCTCTTAATGTTAGTAGCAAATATGAAAAGCTTTTTTCTCTGTTTTGAAAGTTTATATACTAATCAGATTATGGTTCTCAAATTTATTTTAATCAGAGTTATTGCATTATAACCCTTGATACTTATTTCAAACCCCAAAGAATGTCTATATACTCAAATTCCTTAAGAATTTTCTTATCCCTTATGAACAGGAAATATACCATTAGCAAAGAAAGCTGCTTCATGAAGTCCATGGGGTGTAAATTGCTAAAAAAAAAATAAAAAATCTGAGATATAGCTTATAAAGTATATTAAACCAAAAAGAAAATTAAGCTTATGAATGATGAGGAATACGCAGAGGAAGTGAGGCATGAAAAGAGAATAATACTGCATTGATATTAAATATAATTTAGTTTGGGTGGGTTTTTTTGTTTTTTTTCAAGACATCATGAGGTGGCTAATAGGAATAATTTTAAGAAACATAAATTTTCATAATGAGGTGAAAGAAAATTCAAAATGCTTAATATACTGAAGCATGAACACACAGAGTTGACCATATTAGGTTTCTGAAATAACTGCAATATGAAATCAAAGACTCCATTAAAAGAGTTTAAAATTATGTCTGGTCAGCAACAATGTTATACAACAATGGAATGACAAAATAGTGCCTGCATTAAGAAAATAATATGAGTGATATGATACTTGTGAGCACAGAAGATATTAGTATGTGCCACACAGTAAATGTTTGTATAAAATGAAGATAAATAGAAGAATAAGATGTTTATTTGTAAGGGTGAGTACATAACAGAATAACTGGGTAGATTTCTCTGAGCAAGTTAGGAGTTTTCTGTGGAGAGAAAATTTATGTTGGCTGCAGATAACTTGAGTCTATCATTTGATACTGGTGGCCATATGGGAAACAATTAGAACAATTAGGAAGCCAGAAATGCTGGTTAATACAAAAATAATAAGCTGAATAAGCAACCATTTAAATGAAGAGCTGTGAGGCTAAAAATAATTAATTAATTAAACTATTAAACTTGTAATGGTAAATAATCTGGATGTATTTTTAGTATTTAAAAATGAAATACAGTAAAACCTGAGTAGCCTTGATGAACAAAGTCATAGGACAAGGTCTGAGTTTTCTCTCACTAGAATTCAGCTGGCTTAATCCTCAAATAATAAAATATCAAGTAAGTACCATAAGTCATGTCCAGATTCCATCAAGATTCTGATAATACATATTGCCCTAAGTGGTTTTCAG
Source organism: Pseudopodoces humilis (assembly GCF_049639895.1). Classification (NCBI taxonomy): domain Eukaryota; kingdom Metazoa; phylum Chordata; class Aves; order Passeriformes; family Paridae; genus Pseudopodoces; species Pseudopodoces humilis. The sequence continues at coordinate 125,987,360 of NC_142200.1, forward strand.
CTACAACTTTTTTTTATTTTATATTGATATGGCCCTGCTCAATGATGGAGAGTTTATTTCTCCCATTTCAGTGCAAATCCAATGCCTGTCACAATTAACAAGTGTATTAATTGCCAGGTCTTTTGAAGGAGATTTTAACTTGAATTCTTCATCTCCTATGGAAGAATCCTTTTCTCCCGATTTCAATTATTTTAGGTTATCACGTTTGATCTTTCTTAAATGATTATATGAAAAAGATTAAGACAAAGACTTTAGTTGAATTGGCTCATATCACAGAATTATAGCATATCATGAGTTGCAATAGACCCACAGGTATCACTAAATTTCAATCCCTGTCCATGGGGATTGAACAACCCCAAAAACCACACCATGTGCCTGACAGCATTGTCCAAACACTTCTTGAACTCTCTCAGGATTGGTCCCCACTAACCTGGGGAACCTTTTCCAGGGTACAACCACCTGCAGGACAATCCCCTCCTTGCCTGGCTGCTGATGCTGTGCTGATGCCCCCCAGGACAGGGTTGGCCCTCCTGGCTGCCAGGGCGCTGCTGGTTCATGTTCATCCTGACATTGACCAGGACCCCCAGGTCCCTTTCTGTGGCACTGCTCTCCAGCCTCTCATTCCCCAGTCTGTCTCTACATCCAGGGTTGCCCCATCCCAGGTGCAGAATATAGCCCTTGCCCTTGTGAAATTCAGTACAGGTGGTGATTGCCTGGTTCCCTCATATGTCAAGGTCTACAGGGCATCTCTGCCTTTGAGGAAGTCAATAGCTCCTCCCAATTCAGTATTATCAGCACACTTAGTGTGCTAGTAAATTTGTGAAAATGCTAGATTTACACTAGTAAATCTTGAGTCCTGCATCCAAGTAGTTAATGAAGATGTTGAAGAAAAGACTTCTGTCCTGTTTCTTTCTCTGGTTTTATATTGAATATATAAATTTTATTCAAATATTTAATTGAAATAAGAATTGGTGAGCAGTAATTAGAACTCAAGATAGCTCTTTGCTATCTAAATTACTAAATAATGGAATATAAATTCATATTTAGTCTTAGAATTGCAAAAACATTGGGCTTGGAAAGGACTTCTTTCCAAGACTCCAAGTCCCACCCTCAATCTTGACAGAATAGGATTGGGTCCAATTAGGGCAGGTTGCCCAAGGCCACGTCCAATTGAGAATTAAATACTTTCAAAGATCAAGGTTTCATTAACTCTCCAGGTAACATGCTTCAGGAATTAACCATCCACAAGATAAAAAAAAAAACAAAAAAACCCCACATTTCTTTATAAAACTCCCTTGTAGTCACTCTCTGATCCAGTCCACATTTTGCACTTTGTCTCCTTCCTAGGTAACTTCAGCTATGAGCAGAAAGTGATGTACTCCTTCATATTCTACTGCCCTCCGGAAGAGTACCATCGGGCTTAAGGACATTCAGGTTTTGAACGAATGTGTTCCATACCAGATTATTTTGTATAAATAGTTGATACATGCTGCCCAAAAATATATTTTACTTTCTTTTAGAAACATGAGTTTATGGGTCTTTAAATATTAGGGTTTTATGACAACTGACTCTTAGAAAAGTTCAAGAAGGCTGGGAAGGAGATCAGGTTTACTTACACGCAGTCTTAAGAGAGTGGTTGTGATGAAAATGCCATCTCACTCTCCTTGTTGGCTGGTTTTAGGCAACTGCAAGCTAAAGTGATGTGAACTGATCCTTTCTGCTGAGGGCCCATGCCTCTGAAGATACCAAAACTTCCCTGCATACTGTTATTGAAGCTAATGCACCACCTGCAGATTCCTGGATCTCTTTCTGGTGTCTCTTACCTGTTACTGTATTGAAACTAGGTGACAATTCTTTAGGAACTGTGGCCCAGGGTGACTAAGGCTAATTCTGAATTGACAAGGGGATAAGCAAAAAACTGATTTGATTTTCTACCAGTGGAACACAAGGCATGTGCTATACATAAAGTGTTACAAAATAAATGAAGCCACTCAACCCAAATGCCTTTTCTATGTCTGTGAAAAGGATTATATGAATCCTAGCAAAAAGTACCAAACTTTAACAGTACTTTGTGGCTTTACAGTCATCCTAAAGAATGACTACTGTTCCCATATAAACACATTTAAATATTTGTGAAACAGGATAGGAGACTACCTTTCCTACAGTAAGAGTGATATTGTCTCTATGCTTAGAGAGAGGGAGGGAGGGAGGGAAGAAATCTGTAGCTGGGACATTTGTCTTTTAAATGACCTTCTTGTAGTCATATTGAGATATCTAGCTTGTCTGTGGAAGAAAACTAAACAAATTAGTCATAACAAGAATCAGTGGTGGGGAGTGGGAAATGTGGGCATGGTTTATAGTGTGCTGCTGAGATTCATTAAAATTGGCAGCTTTATCTGATTTCTTTTTCTTCATTTTATAACAGCTTCTACTCTTATGTTTGCATTCATAGAGATAAATTACTCTGAGGATAATTTAGGTAATTTAATATTTTTTAGGTTTCTTTCAGAGTGGACTATTATTAGGATATTGGATGCTATGTAATCAGCTCTAGCAGAAAAAAAAGTTTTAGTTAACATCTTTGTTACCCTGTAACACAATTAACACACAGCTTTTTTGCTGATAGAAGACCAACACCTGTTTCACAGTAAAAGCCTGTAGTGTATATGTTTTTTAATTGTTCTGTTTAAATCAGTGTGCTTAGTTTGTCTTTCAGTTTCACACTTTTTCTTTATATTGTGTGGTTAAGATAACAGGAAGCTTAGTTTGATGAAGAAAATGCTTTCCTTGCCCTACTTTTGGCAAATTTTTTTGTTCCTTGCCTTTTTTCTTATATAAAAAAGGAAATCATTGCACTGCAATAGCATACCATGTTCCTTTCTAAAACAACCACAGATACTCACTTTTTTCCCAGCAGTGAACACAAAATATTTTAAATATTAAAATAAACTCTGATGACCATAGCCTCTCTGTGGTTTATTGGAGAACTCCTGCCTAGTACCTTGCTAACTGTTCCTTTTAACATCAAATATGTGTCCAGAAAGAATTTTTTATAATTTTTACCTGTGATCTGTAAAGGCCTATTCCCCTGAAATTGCTTGAACAGGGTAGATGATGATGATGATGATTCTCTACTACAATGTTATGGAATAACAGCCAACTCAGAGTAAGTTTTGCAATGAATGTGTTTATTTTAGAAATGGGTCCATGCATGCTGTGTTATAACAGGCAAGTGGTGAAAATCTCCTACTGAGGAATGCCCCTAAGCCAGAAGGTCTCCAGGATATCTGATGAGTGATCTCCTGATGGTTTATTTGGCTCTTGCTGGTACCCATTTCACTGCTGACTGGACAAATGCCATTCAACAATAAAATATTCTTGCCTGGAGGACTTGACACAGATGGGTCTGGTCAGATTAGTCTGTTTAAGGGTAAGAAATCAAGACCATGACCTTTTTTACTGATAATGGTATTGTATGTCATATTTTTTCACAGAACAGCTGTTCCTGTTTGAGTTTACATTCTACTTCACTTAAATTTTTACTTCCTTGTGCTTGTTTTTTTTTTACTTAACTCTCCATATGATCATAGATCAATCTATAGAAGCCCAATATAATACATTATTCTTCTGTGCCAAATATAAAAACAAACTACATTTTTTTCCTTTTTTTTTTTTTTTTGGACAAATGCCACTTTCTGTTAACAATTGTGACTAGTCAGTATGAAGATTCTTATATCCAGTCCTTAAAAATCATTTTATGGTGATTGAATGTAAAATAATTATTATTACTACCAAACTGTGACAAAATGTTACAGAGCAGCAATTCATAAATTGCCATGTAATGAGATGGTAAAAACTGGTACGCCAAGCCTTTTCTCCTTTGACAATAATATAAATTTAGAAATACTTCACTGAAGTCACTAATCTGATTCAAATGAAAAGAGAATAAAGTTGCTATGCTACCATAGACCTTATCTATGTAGTAATGTGGTGAATGACTAAACTCAAAAAGTTTCAGAAGTTATTAGAAGGTAGTTTTTATTGATCATATATACATGTTTCATTCTTCTAATTGTCTCTTATTCTTTATTGGAGTTGTCTTGCAAAAGTAATCTTTATAATAATGTATAATCAAACCCAAATACATTTCTTTCTATGCTATCTAGAGAAATACATATTTTTTACCATGAGGTAAGAAAATAAACGTGAATCTTTGAGATATCTTTCATAATGAAAGTTAACTCTTGTAAATTGATTTCTTGAATCTAAACATTACAGAATACTACAATTCATTGTCATGATATTTTATGTTACATCCCTCTTTTTAGCAACCAGAAATTAAGGAAATGAGCCCAGGTTTAAAATTTTAACTGAATGTATCAGGACAGCCAAGGCACAGCAGTTGGGTTGTAAAATAACATCCCGTTCCATCTGAGGACTCTGGATACCTGACTGCACAAGTCATGGATCCAGCAGCAGTAATTGAGGCAAATATCACCACGTGATCCCAACCACAGGCCTAGGCTAATCTCATCCTAGAGGAGAATACTAGAATCACTGAAAATTTTGGCAAATACCTCTGTGACCTGCCCCCAACATGCTGGTAAGTGCCTGGGGTATGCATTAAGGACCTTTTGGCTCTTGGCTAAGGGTAATAATTTTGCTCCAGATCATGTGTCAAGTAGGTCAGGAATGTAAATCACCTCAGTAGATAATTATAAGGGGTTACCTCTCAGCACACCATACCAGACTTTTGGTATGGCCAGGTAGATTTACTTGTAAAGTAAGATAAAATTGAATATAGGGACCTAACAAGGATCTAGTTTAAGGAATTTCAAATGTGCATGTGTGTAGTTCACTAAAAAGGCTGATTACTTCTGATTACTTGCTCATTATGAAATATTTACCCAACTCTGATGATTAGTTGGCAGAATTTAATCTTCAGAAATACTAGAAATATTTTTATGTAGATGCAGCACAAATAACTGGAATGTAAGTTCCTTCACTTTAATGTCTGTACATCTCAGGTCTAAATTGTTACTATAAAGTTGTTTTAAATTAAAACTTGGAAGTTCAAATTGAAAATTGTCTTGTATGTTGTAATCAGTTTTTGAAAAATGTAATTGTAGCACAAGATGCCATTTAAATAGTTATTTCCCATGGTGTAATTACCACTGAAGAAGGATAGGGTAGCTAAACTACAGTGAGATTGAATTTACAGCTGCTAATACAGCTCTACTTCAGAGTATACTGTTGGCTGAAAGGCAGACGTGAGATCTCCCAGGGTTACAGGTTTTAAGTCTTAAAGCCTCCAGCAGATTACTTCCTTCATAACCACACATTTCAGAGAGCTCAGAGGCTTGACTTTAAAACACAAGTAAGTATCCCCCAGAGAAGGCACCAGTACAGGATAGTCAAGAAATTTCAATAAAATTATAAGAATCAACATCTGTACATAGAAAAATTCCAAACTTTTGTCCAACCAAACATTTCCCATGTGGAAGGTATGTGTCTTCTGCTTCTTGTGGCTTTAATAAAATAATAAATTTAATAAAATTCTAAACGGAGATATATAAAGAGAGAAGGCTGGAAATACAGTCATAATGAGCCATTAGTAGACATGATGAGAGACATGTAGAGATGTCTGTGCATCTTTGATTGTCTCTATATCTTCAGTCTTGTCTTGTCCATTAATAGCAGTATGTTTTAATCCTATTTTGACAGTTCATTTGGGTATAATAACCTTATTGTTCCCTACACTTAACATCACAAAAGTGACCTATAAGGTGATGGAAGGAGCACTGCATCGTGTTCAGCAGTTCTCTGCTCTATTGACCAGGATCAGAGTAGCTTCAAAAACTACCCAGCTTACAGATGTCCTTTCCCCTGAGGTTACCTTTTCCTTACAAAGGAACACATACACCTTCCTAAAAAGCAGAGTTTAGGAGAGAATACATGTCAGATAAAAGCACTGCAGCTGCTGAATATGTTTTTATATATTAAAGCATTTTAAGATTGTGGATATATTGCAAGTAAATGATTTAACTACATTCAGCTGTCCTGTAAGTTGTTTGTAATTACTGATTTTTCTTTTCAGATGCGCATAATAAAGTTCTCATCGTAGCTCTTTCAAATGCAGCAGCAATGCTGACTCTTCACTACTTGATAGTTCAATCACACAGGATATCTTCATATTCAAGTGAGAAAAAAATAAAAAAAGAAAGATAGAGGCAGCACAAGGTAATGCATCGTATTATTAGTGGCTCAAATTCATTTGCTTTGCAATGATAGCTACAGTCTTTGAAAAAATTTTGTATTTTTAATCATATCTCTGGCAGTAGTCACAGCTTTAATATTTCAGCAAGTCTATAAAATGTTTCTTTCATACATTGATAAATTTTCCTTCATAGTCTAGACTAAAAGTTTCCTTCTAGTCAAAAATTATATGAAAATCCTGAATGTCCTGAAGATGTAAGATGCTCACACTGATAAAAGCGAAGCAAAATTTCAAGTGTTGGGGTAAGTTAATTTTGCATATACTCTGATCTCCAGTACTCACCCATTTGTACCACAGCCTACCACCATGATATTCAAGAAACTGTTTCTTTCCATTTTCCCCAACAAGGCACAGGGTTTTTTTTTCTCTTGGTTTCCTACAGAATCATAGCATATGCATACATATCTATGTCTAGCTGTTGATAGCATAGCCAAATAAAATAACTAATTATTTTTTCTAATTCTATCTAATTATAATTATTGTACTAAAATTTCCTTTTACAAGAAGTACAAGCAGATAGGTTGACACAAAAAAATTTGTGATTCTGCCAACACATTCCACAGGAAATATGTGAAAACACAGTTTTATCAAGTAGCAAGAAATTTGGTAGACCAAAAGATGAGAATTAAAGTGGTACTGAGGTCCAGATAAGAAATTACAGTGCTTCCACTCAAGCTGAGATCATCAAGAAGAGTTCATCCTGAGCACTTTGTTTAGCTTTGAAGAATTATTTAAACTTTTTTGTTTTTTAACTTTAAATTAATTTCCTGACAGATGATTTGGCTTTCAAAACATCTCTTTCCACTTCTTTTTTTGACGATGAGTGGCTTCTGGTGGAAAAACTTCATCACTACCTCTTTCTAACTCCCACTTCCATCTCTTCTGCTCTTCAAATGTCAGTAGAAACGTTCATCTTACTTTGATTGGGAAAAAAAGTTTTGCATTCGGTGCGATTGTTGGAGTCAGAGGCACAGAAAATATTCCCTTATCTGTGCTGACATGTGATGAAAACAAACTGTTTCAATCTACAATTGGGATTTTACTTAAATCACCTCAGGACCTGCTCCACAAGTGAAAGCACTTTTCAATCTGCTTTAATTGATGTCAGAATGTACAGATAATCTGAAATAATAAGGGGTTTTTTGTGCTTATGAAAAATACCAGATACACAGACTTTTGTTTACCTGTAGACCGTGCAGTTTTAAATTGAGTTTTAGGAGTTAATTTTAAGAGGACAGGAATTAAAATGGAAAGGAAGGTAAATAAATGCCTTCAAAAGCACTTTATTTTGTCAGACTCTTCAAATTCTCCATAAATACAAAGTAGCAATTATGAAGACTGCTTTGTATATAAAAGGCAAAGTTTGTCTGTCTTCTCCTAGCAATTTTTGCAATCTGATTTTTATACAATATGCCCTTTTTATAAGAGAAAACTGACTTTTCAACTCTCTGCCCTGTATAAAGAACTTGAATCCCCACCCCAGGGAAGTTTGAATGGTTGAATACAGGAGTATTTGAACAGCTAACTTCCCTTCAGTGCGCTGCATGGTTTAATCTGTCAGTAAATATATTTTAGAGAGATAAAACACAATGCAAAACTAGGGCAGGGATTCAATCAATTCAGCTCTAGTTGTTCAGGTTCTTGGCCTGCAAAAGTGTACCCCTGAGACAAAATATCAATTTTTATGTTCTGATTCAACATCTTTTTCTAGAATCTGGCATGAGGGAGTTTCTTTTCTGTCTGAATCTTCTTGGGGCAGAGTAACTGATTGAAAACTTGCTAGAACAGATCACTGTGCTGTTTATGGCTACTTCTGTCCAAGGACTGGTTTATATATGACACAGTGACTGTTTATGGGGGAGATAAATCCAGACTCTGCATCCTCAATAGGCAAACTGTGGTCCATCATAGGCCACATAAGCAGAAGTCAGTTAAATTAATCTGTCCCTTTGAAACCAGAGCTGAGACTGTCTAAACAACCATTAACACTTAACTACACTGAATCTTCTCCTCAGTTTAGCGCTGCTAGAACTTCATTCAAATTCAATGAACCAGGATAATCACAACATAGAAGAGGGACCTAATCTAAGAAGTGGCTGTAGGCACTAGTCACTTCAAGTGCTTTTCTTTCTCATGTCATGCACCCAGGTTCACATAATTCCATTGAAAAGTAGGATCTGTCTCACATTTATTCACTTGCTAAAAAAATCTAAGAATCCAGGTGTTCTCTTTAGCAAGAGATGCCTGTGGAGAATAAGTGGGTATCTAAAATAGGCTGCTTCACACTTCTGAGATTTTTTTGTAGTGTGTTTTGGTTTTTTAAGGCCTGGAGAGTAATAAGAACCAAAATGTTTAGCTTTGACTGTGTATCAACTCTCTAGATAATTATGTTGACTGATATGAAACGTTTCAAAATCTATAGGGCTTTTCCTTATTTTCATAATTTTGTATCTTTAGTCCTCTCTTTTTACTCACATCAACATTTTGATCTCACAGTGCTATTCCTTTGATTCTGCTATTAATTCTATGTTTGACAGCTCTGGTGTGTAAGAAAATCCTAGTAGTCCACTAGGGGGATTGGATGAATACTGGAATTCTCATTTAACTGGTTTTTCTGATAAATCATGATAATTTTTTTTCATTTGGAAAAACTCATCTTTTTTTTTCCACTGTCAATGCAAGCCAAAATATGTACCAGCTGCCAACCTCACATGAAATACTGAATTCTATTCTAAATTATTTAACCATTTTAAGTCCTTTTCTGTGGGGATGAAAATTAGACCTACCACTAAAAAATGAAATATTAAACTGCTCAGGTTTTCCAAAAATTTGTAAAAATCAATGCAAAATTTGGCAACATTTCTAGAAATTGTGTCATTGCCAAGAGAGTCATCAATGGAACTCAAATTTAGGAATAGTTTCAACATGGCAGCATTTACTATTTGCTACAAAGAGGTCAGCATTCAAATCCATGGCTGAGTTAACACTACCATGGATCAGATAAACTGTTGCAGTCCCATGTGAGCTCCCCATCTGTGGTAAATTCCACCAAGATAATTAGAATGTGTTTAAAACTGGAAAAATGACAAGCCTGAACCTATGAGTGGTCAGTGCCATAAGTTGGTATGGAAGAGTTATGTGCTATTGTAACTGAGTCCACAGGTTAGTTATTCGCGTGAATTGCAATACCAACACTTTTTTAAAAGTCTGTTCCACTGCCTTTTCCTATTTAGTTTTACTTAGAAGGGAGAAGGAAATTCTCAAAATTAAGACTAATGTATAAGAATAATTTCTAAAAAGCAAAGAAGAGCAGCTATTTAAAACAAATGAACATGTAACAAGCTTACAGCACTTTAACAGCAGGACACAGGAGAAAAAATTGCAAAACTAGCCACTTCAAAAAATTGTTTATTAGAGCACTCATCTCCACAGCAGGAAATAAGAAAAATAACGGAACAGCCACCTGAAAAATAATTTAATAAAAAATACATCACTGGAGATGTACAGAAAGAAAACAGTTTACTAAACAGCTTAAAATAAATTTATTCAACTATGCACCAGCAGGATATACTATAAAAACTAAAATTTCCACTGTGTAAAATAAATATATAAAATTATTTTCAAACAAGGGGGAAGAAAAAGTCCTTTTAAAATAGTTTTATATAGTTTGCTTTACATTAGTTAAGCATAAAGACAGCTCTATCTGCCAGTGGCTTCATTCTTCATGATGTCACATTCTCTGGCCCCAGTCAACAGGTATGTCCTATATGCATTTAAACAGAAGCATTTGAGAGGCTCCTGCTACCTCAAGTTTGAATGTTGATGATCTCACTGTCTTTAATAGCTGATCTCTATAAATTAAATTATATATATCTTAAATTTCTTGCAAGCTGGTTTTGGAGAGGGTGATACAGCTGTTCTAAAATTTCTTTTCCAGCCAAGTCACAATTTTCACTGTGAATCTGTCATCCTTCATGACATGTCTCCGTTGTATTTGTGTGAGGATTGTACCCAAAGTTGCATGGAAGCAAAGTATCTTTAAAGAAACCAAGGATTGTCTAATTATCAAGTAGGAGAATGACAGTGTCTCATCCTACTAAAATGTTATCTCATTCCACTGGCCCCAGAGGAGCTGGTTCTGATACACCATGTGAGAAGTGACAACACAGTCATTCCAAGTTATCAACTTGATTTTGCCATCTACAGTGTAAGCTCAGATATACCCCATACATCACAGTTACTCATTTTTACAAATCAGCAAATATCAACCAGCATTGCTGCACTAAGGTGGAGCAAGTGAGGTCTTTATTCCAGGACATTGCCTCACATTCAAGTAAACTGAACCTCATAAATATGTATGCTCAATAGCTCTCACTACGATATTTGTTGCACCAGTGTGAGCTAGGTTTGTCAACCCAAAAAACTTCTTCAATATCTAGATAGCCCAAAACTCCCCCTGTGTTTTGGAACAGGCTTTGGGCAACAAAGGGTGCAGTGATTCTGCTTTGTTTCAGCAGACCTAGATTGGCTACATGCTTTATCCATGCACTTGCCAAGCCTTGAAAAACCACCCTGCCTACTGATGCTATGCAAAGAGAAAAATCAGATTCTATGACTCCTCCCAGCAGCAGCCACCTCTATTCCAACATGCCAGACTTTCTGTGGTGGTAACAGGAAACCCCTACTCTCAGACATGTTACCATAGTATTTATTCTATGTATCCCCCAGCCCTTCCCACTGAGGCTGGGAGAAGTCAGGTCCCAGACTCTCCTTGATGTGGGTGAAACCATCACGCTGATGAGAAGCTCTGATCTGTTTGCATGAAGACAAGAAAAATGAGATGAAAAATATGTATGGTCTTAGCAATAATGATGAGTTGAGAATTGAACCTTCTAAGTAACATTACTATAAAACCAGGGAAGATAAACTCGCATTATACACTGAGTAAATACCTCCATAAATGTAAATTGATGTGTGTGTATAAACATAGAGAGCAAAGGAGATAAGAAAGGGATGAACATTGACCCAAGCCTACTGTGTGAAAATGTGGTTGCTATAACATATATGTCTCTGACATAAAAACATTTCACTACTTTTAGGGAAAGCTTAAATAAGTGCAGGGAACATCTTAAGAATTGATTCTGCACACAAATCAAGCAAAGTTACTATTTGCATGAATAAGGCTTCACATCAGGCATAGTCCTCGTTTATTTCTTAGCCTATTGTATAATTCAGTAACTAAAACTGCAAGGTAAAAATGTGTATAAAATTTAATCTATTAAGATGTGGCTGATCACTTCATCAAGAGAATTGTGATGTTGGATTATGTTAAATCAAACTTCAATCTCTTTATGATCTTAAAAAGCAGCACCAGAAATAAAGTTCATCTGCAGTAAAGCTGGTGTTGCTGTTTAGGAAATTATTTGTAAGTAGTAGTGGTGATTATAGACAAGGAAATATTTCTTAGCAAATTATTTATTCTGTGTATTTCACCTTTTCTTCTGTCCATGATTTGTTTGAGATCAGACAGCAATTCTCTCAGAATTATTCCTGATTCAGAATTCAGAATTGTTTGGGATGTCATCACTGAGTGCATTGTGATCTGAAAGACATTCACAAACAGCTATTCAGATTACAAACTGGCCTGAAGTCTGTGATTGTCTCCAGGAATTTCTCAGGTAGCAGGTGTCTCAACTGATCCTTTTCTCACTGACTTCCCACTAAGCTTTGTAGAACATCTTGGAGAAAAAGTATGGGACCTAATTTAAAAAACAATGCCTCACTGAAAATGTATTTGCAGCTCTGGAAAAGAGAGGTTTAACATAAGGTGTGGGGAGAAAGCTTAAAATATTGAACAATGTTGTTTTCTTGACCAATTTCTACTTGAAATCCAGTCACTTGGAGGCTGTGGAGAAAGCAAGTAACACAGCTGATAACTCCTCCTAGAACATCCTTACAGTGCTTTCCCCCTGGTATTTCCTAATTCACCTGTATGGTAGCATGAAAGGAAAGCTGGGATGTTGAGATCATCAGGTGCTATCAAATACCATGAAAAAGGGGAGCAATCTTGAAGGTGTAAATTGCCTCCCAAGTTCTCCTTTCCAGCATCCTTCCCTCTCTTTTTCCTTCTATATCAACCTGCTGTGTATAAATAGTAATATTCAATAGTAATATTCAGGAAATAACAATTTCATGTTCATGGCCAATAGAGGTGACTTAAAACTCTATCTTCCACTTTTCTTGTTTCAAGTACTTTCTATCTAAATGAAAATGTCAGTAGTGACACAGAACACTATGACCTCAATTAATAGCAAAATAGCAAAAATAGCAAAGACTTCAAATGAGCAAATCCTTGTAGATTCATTTTAACACCCAGTTAAAATGTACACTCAGTACAGTAATGTTTACTGTTTAGGGATGCCATGGATTGGCAAATTGATGCAAAAAAAGGCATTCTCATTTCTTCATCAACTTTCTACTCACCAGTCTAATGCTTATCTAATATTGTACTATTGCAAGAGATTTCTGGCTGGCTAGTAAAGGAAAATTCTCATAGGATTTAATCTTTGTAAAGTAGTAAGATCTGAGCCATCAACATAAGGAAAATTTCATGTTTCAGGTATAAAAACTTTCATTTAGAATAGTTCATGTCTCAGTGACAATATTGGACATACCCTTTAGTTGTGTTGTGTACACTGGCTGTGCACTACCAAATACTCTTTTTCCCATAATAGTTTTGGAAAAGGAAAATATAATGTTTTGTAATAGGGTTATAATAGGTTCTTATTATTTTTGATTTTTTTTTATTTAATAACAGCATTCAGGAGACATTATTGTTCTACTTTTTATAGGAAAATTCTTTTTTGGTTGTATTAAAAGTCATTCATCTAAGGAATCTAATAACCCTCCTATATAAAGAAGTTCTTATATTAATATGTGTATTTTATGCCACTTCAGCTGTAGTTCTAGCTTTAATTTCATATAAGCTATTTGGAGTTGATTAACTACTATATAATCTCTGCCTGCCAAATACATGAAAAGTTGGTGGTGTATTTTTAATCATCTATATTCAGGGCTGGAAATTAATTTTACTTTGATTTTTTTTAAACATCTCCTGATTAAAACTTAAGCAGTCAAATATCTCAGGCATTTAACTTCAATGTTGTGTCCTCCTCTATCAGAACAAAATTGGGCATTTTCCTATACACAATGGAGGAAAAAAAGCAATTACTATCAATCAGTGACTAAGCAACAGATTGGAGTATTTAGAAAGACTCATTCATACACAGATTTGCAGCAGTGTTCAGCTCTTCTGATTAGATTCCATAGATTTTAAATTGTAGCTAATTAGGCTGTCATAGGTTCATTAATGGCTCTACTGATTCAGCACTCCCTCACCTGCATGCATATTAAAGCTCATTAGCTCCCTTGTCTAAAATACCACCTGCATTAATTGCTGTTGATGCACTAGGACTCTTCAGAAGGCTCTCCTGACAACTAGTCTACCTGCTTGTGATACCCATTGCCCCCAGAGCTCTTCAGGACAGCTAGCACATAAAGTTCCTTGTGTTTCGCACATTGTAATGCTGCAGCTGTTGTCAGGGCAGTCAAGCCTGCTTTCTGCTTAACAGCAGGAAATAAATAATTAGCAATGCCTGTACTGTAATGCTTACCACAGGACCAGTTTATTTGCTCTGGAATCTCCCTACTGTAACCTGCCTGACAATATCCCGTACTGACCAAGTACTGTGGGAGAGACAAAGACATAAATAATCTATTATGGCCAAGAAGACTAGCTGACCCCAAATTTGACTGTGTCTGATGCTCTGTGACCTCTTTAGATTAAATGTTTGGTGAATTATCTGCTATAAATTCAGTGGTCCAGGCCTGAGACACAGTTCTTGCTAATCCTTTAGTTGTTTGTTGTTCCTTGGCGTCCTCTTGGTATCGGAGCTAGATTACGTACCATAGAGTCTACAGCTGGAGTGATAAAACATGACTGTACCTGACTGGAAAATCGCTTTAAGAAACAGTTTTCCCTGGTTCCTGCTTTTCAAGCAGTTACAATCACAGGTGGACTGGTAAGTTAACATATATCATAAATTCAGAACACATTTGGTAGCGCTACTGGCTGCATCTCGCTTAGCTGACAGGCTGTTAAATTGCAGGCAATGTCCTGCCATGTCATGGACAGTCCTGGGATAAACAAGGGTAACCTTTCAAAGAAGTTATCCCCAAGTCCAGTTTTAGATTTGTATTAATCATGCATAGGAAGTTCTATTTTATTCTCCCAGGAGTTACATATGGCTCATCTCAAAGTAGCTTTTCATATTTATAGTTGTAGTTTCATGCATACATACATGATTATGTTATCAATCTTCCAAAGTTTCTTTTTTCTCGCTTCTTGATATAAAAATAATTAACAATATTTTGAAATGTAATTTATCATGGTTTTATTATAATTAATTTTTATTATTTTATTATTTAAATTTCATTGAAATAATCAAATTTTTAAAATATTGAAATTATAACAATTGATTCTTTACATTTTCTTAGTTTACGTGGACATATATATGTGTGCATACACAAACATATATATCCTCCTAGACTTTTGTATATATTGCACAAGCAGAGAGTTTTACTTTGTTCACTGTAAAAGTATTTTGGGGGTGAGAGTGAACCATCCTTACATTTTCTTTCCCTTGGAATTATTCAAAATATCTCCTGAAATTTCCTACCTTTTTCCTAATTTTAAATAAGATATTTGAAAGAAGGAACACCAGAATTGAGAAAACCTCTCTGTTTCACATCCATTACTGCAAACTTGCTATACAAGGTGACATATCAAGTTTAATTCTTTGATGTTGAAAATACTTGATGGAATAGAGAATCCCTGTACAGTAAAATCTAAATCCTATTTTGGTAGAAATCACTGTCAATATATTGACAAAAGTGATTAGGAATAGAAAAATATAGAAACGAATAGAACTTTACAAATACTGTTTGAATCTCTTCCTCTGACACTGAGTTCTTTCTTAGCAGTCCTTTAAAAAATTTTAAAAAAATAATTATTAATGAAAAAACTGCTATTTGAGTAAATTCTCAGTTTGCTCAACAGACATTGAAGTAGTTGGAAGACACAGAATAGTTAGAGCTTTTATAGTTGTGTTCCTCTGCCCTTTTTACTGGACACATTCTAGTGTTTGATGACACACACCACAGTTCCTGATGTGGACAATTTTACATCCTGTTATCTTTTTTTTTTTTTTTCCTTTACTATCATAAAAGAAAGAAGGAACAAAATGTTATTTAGTTCAACGTTCTTTAGCCCACTTAAGTCCAAGTCTTGAATGAGAGTGAGTATAGAAAAAACAAGTCCATATTGTCAGTATAATTTTGTTATGATCAAAGGCAGCATCCGTAGTTATAATAGCGGTGTCACCATGGTGAGAAATGAATACTTCAGAAAATGTCCCAGCCCATCAGGGGTTAGTGTAATGGAAATCTAGATAGGCAAGTTAAGGTTTAGGGATAATACTAAGCCTTTCACTGAATTTTGATCAATACTTTGATCTTGCAAGTCTGAATGCCACTCTGAAAAAAAAAAAAAAAAGAAGAAAAAAAAAAAAAGAAACCTCTGTATCAACAGCAGGTGGCTTAAAAATACCTTGCATGTGCACTGAGGCACAGACAGATGGAACCAGCAGAGCAAACCCACCAATGATGTTTCAGAGCCATTTTGGCAATGTCCAAATATTATCCCTTCTTCCCACCTGTGTAACTGCAGACAGATGTCAGCAGACCTGGGGTAAGAAAATGAGAGCTCAGTTCCCCATTTCTTCCCACCTTATTCATCCTTTACAGTTCTGCAGAGCTCCAAAGTGTGACAGGAAGGGCTTATATTAAAGGACTTCATGTGAAGCAGAGTCTAATTCTTGTCAAAGTGGTGTCTAGTGAGAAAATTACTCCTTATTCTGTATTTTCCTCTAAGTTTTATTCCTTTTCTTTTCTGTCTTCTATTAATTAAATGCACTTGTGGACTGAAAACAAAATATTGGCTCTTCATTTTTCAACTTTTATTTAGAGCCTAGTTGCATTCCAGAAGTAATCAGATCTACTAATTTATTTGGATTATATTCTTCACTTTAGACTGGCACAGATACACCTTTTTTTTGACTGTGGTTATGATCATGAATCAGCTTAGGTGCATATGGAGAAGTCACTAATTCTCAGGTACTTTTCCATTACGAGTTTATTTTTCCATGGTATGTTATAACACATAACCAAGTAATGACAGCTGACAACAATTTGCATCTTTACTGTCAGCCTCAGCTGAGTGAGTATACCAGAGAGACCAGAGCATTTTCTTATCCTTAGATGTGGGAATTGGGACACAGCAGTTAGCAGTGTGAGGATAGCTGCTGCTTTCTACCAGTCAATGAAGGGAATTTTTTTGGCAGTCTAGTGTTTTCAGAATATATTTCTCTAAGAGTTTTTGAAGTATAAAACCATTCTAACCCCTCTATTTCTTCTATCTCTAGTGCTGTGTAGAGTTTTTGATATTTCCCAGAAGTGCTGTCTGAGAAGATCTGTCGCACCACAATAGACTTCCCATAGGGGAAATACACAGGTGCTTCCAGCACTGCACAGAGAAAAACAAAACATATATTTTGTAAGCATATAGAGGATCAAATTGTCATCCAATGCTATGCCAGAAGACATGTTGTTGGAAAGAATGTATTTCTTAGCCCACAAACAGATTACCATGCACTGTACCAAGAAAATGCTTTTATGTGAAAATCACAGAGGTATTTATCTATGCTGAACAATAGGATTATTTTCTTCCATTCACCTCCACATACGCACAAACATCCTTTTATTTTGGAAGAGAACAGTTTGGAAGAGGACTGTTTGAAGGATCAAAAATTATTTTCCTCCAAATATCTGCCTTTGAGCACTCCAAAAAAGTGTTGTGTGAAAGAAAAACCGGAGGCATTCCTGGCAGGGAGGATGTAGCTATTCCTGACGCTTTTTCCTATCAAGTTCACACTGAAACCTCTCCTTTAACTTGGGATTAGTTCTAACAGCCTGCTCACCAGGGCACAGATAAGAGCCACTGGCCGGCAGCCAGGAAGCACCATGGCCAGCTGCCAGCTGCCTGGCCACTGTCAGAGAGCGGCTCTGCAGGCACACACGACCTGCACCGATGGTTTGGATAAGTCCCTGCTCATGCAACTTTCTGTGGGCCCCAACTGCAGTCTCATTTGCAGCAGGCAGCTCAGCCCCAGACACTGTCATTAGGAAACATTGTCATTGTTCATTAGTGTCAGTGGGAGCTGGCTTTGGATTAGACCTGCAGATTTTGTAGTCTGTTGGAAATGAGCATTTCTCTCCTTCATTTTTCTTGGAGCAGGAAGAGAATATAAGGGCCCATAATTTTTGTCTATTTTATTTAGTGACCTGTTCAGCCAGAGTATCTAAAACAATAGACTAATACATATTACAGTCAGATATGAAGGAAACACACGTTTTGATGCACATTAAATTTCTATATTTGCTTTAAATAAACTAGAAATGCCCCTACTTTTCTTTTCTTAAAATGTTTTGTCTATTTATCTTTGAAACTATAGTGTTAGCAGGGAAAAGATCTTCTCAAGTTCTTGCTGCAGTGTCTTTTATTTTTCTTACACAAAAGGGAGTGCACAGTGCCTTTGAGACCTTAAAGAAACCTGACTAGCAGGACAGGCCTTTGAAGTTTTAAAAACATGTATAATCTACTTTTACTTAGTCTAACAGAAACACCATATTTACCATGCTCATGTCATTATGTATTTTAGGTTTTTGTTCTGAGTACAAGGTGTATGATAGTCTGGAGATTATCAATTTGGGATACATTCGAAATTTGACTTTGATCTCCTTAAAGCTATCAATCTCAGCTTTGGAAAGAACAAAGAGATAAGAGAAACTAGAAACCAAATTTGCATCTGATACCTCTGGAAGAAAAAAAAAAAAGAGAGAAAACAGGGAACTAGATAACTAGAAAGCCAAAAGTCTTGCTCTGTGCACTGCAGGGTCTTTGTAAAATTGCTTGTTTTATAGCTAGAGAGACACCCAACAGACTGTAGTGAGATAAAACCCAGCAACTCAATTATAGCCATGGGCAGCCTTATTCTTTATATGGCTCATAAAACTAGGATTTGTTTTTAATGATGAACTAGAACCTGTGTCTTCTGCAAAATATAAGCCAGAAGCCACACAATAGGGGCATTTATTTAGACTTCAGAAAGAAGCCTGATAAAAACTGGATGTTAATTATAAAAGGGAATAGAGGAATAGCACTCTGTTAAGAGCTCTGCTTGAAAGTGTGTTTTGATGATTTTTCTTTTGAATCAATTTCATCCACTCTCTTATCACATCACACAACATCTTCACCAATGGTTCAATACCAACATACAAATGCTGCATGCCTTTCTTCCCATTATCTACATGAATGAAGTGCCCTACCAGAATGGGTCAGGAAAGCCATTGTCCTTTCCTTTTGTAATTGTTTCCTTAAAAAAATGCACTTTTCTTCTATTGTCTGCAAGGAAATGACCAGGTCAACGCATACTTCTTCAACCCTGTAAACTCTAACATAAAAAAAATAACAGTGTGTACATTGGGAAAAAATGCCAAATGCCTAGCACAGCTGAACGCTTTACTACACACAATTCTCCCTTAAGAATAAATGCAAGGTATTTGAAGGAGATGCTAGCAGTGTCATTTAATGCAAAAGGGTGCATAATTTTCCTTGTATGGCACTCAGAGTCTTCAGACGGCTGAAGGAGTACAAGACATTGCACACAGTTAAGAGGATGAGGAGCTCTGGGGGTTGTGTGTGAGTGGATACACAGCCCCAATCCCCCAGCCAGCTTACAGAGCTGCAGGGAGGGATGGCTGCAGCAGAGCTAAACTCTGGGATGATGGTCCGGCCTTCCCATCCACTCCAGCCCCTTCCTTCTGCACCTCCAGACCCAGTGTGCCCTGTAGTTCACACTTCGTAAATTCACTGTCCAGCCCTCCAGGAAAACAGCAAGAGCCTTCATGTCAGCACGTAGGGAAATACCTGCAGCCAGGAGTGATAGCTGTCTGTATCTTACACTCTGATGATTTCAGCCAGTGATTAGAGCAGAACAGGCTCTCGTTGGCCTCATTTAATTATCTCGTAAGGGAATTGCTCGTGGATCAGTAGGCATGAATTGGGGAACGTACAGACACCAACTGAAATCCTGTTTTTACACCTACTGCTAATTGCAAAACTCTCACTGATAGAAATTGGGTGTGGGGGGGGGAAATTTAATCAATTTAAATTAAAAATGAAAATGCCTGTAGGAAAATGAGAAAGGGTCACATGGAGTTAAAGGAAGGAAGGACATTTGACTGTCAAGATAAGTCAGATATCTTGTAGTGTATAACATCATCTGTTCATTTAGCTGAGGCAATATATCTCACTTCACTCCTAAACAACTTCTGGGGTGTGTGTGTGTGTGTTTGTTGGGTTTGAGGGAGCCTGAGGGGGTTCACTGGAAGGAGGGTGTGTTCTTTTTTTTTCACTAGTGATAGTCTGTAGGTTACTTAAGTCAGATAAGGAACTGTCACATTTTTTTGCTTAATATTCATACTTCCAAATTCTGATTAGAGCCTATGGGAATTTTAATGATCTTCAGTCTGTATCAGATGATACAAATAACATGCTAGTTTTAGTGCACACTATTTTATTTTGTGTTTCAAGCATTCTTTTATTATCCCTCTGTCTTGTGACAGAAGATTATCTTTTTCTCCTCCATTCTGTGAATATTTAATGAATAAAATTCTCATTATTTCAAACTGTTCATTAACAGCAAGACCTAAATATTCACTGATGTATTTGAAAACTGTGTAAGCTGCTGTCTGAAACAAGGATATTTAGTGTGTAATGCATTGAAATATGAGACCTGTCTGTGAATGTGGAATTCTATTTCTTTATTTTTCTATAAATGTTTTCTAAATTGAAGATTAACTCCATCTGGCAGTCTTCTGTTAAACTTTTATATATTGTCTGAAGATTTCCATTTATGGAATTTATCACTGAGAATAATTTTCTTCTTTTCCAATAATATACACCAAGAACAATTTTGAAAATATCTGAAACACTTTTGCACCTGGGGAACTCAACTACTTTTTAACTCATCTTCTGCTGTCATTCAAAACTGGGTGAAAAATAACATCATATTGACAAAATTTTATTAGATTACTTTGAATAACAACAAGATTAACTACAGGAAATTTAGTGACCTGAAAATTCTTTGAGTCAGTTTGTAACCACAAGGATCATGTTGTTTCATTTCTGATTAATGCTGATGATCATTTCATCAGTATATTTTACTTGTTGACATGTCATATGATGTTTTAATACTTTGCTACAAAATTCCTCATTTTTGGTGTGAATAAATTTTAAGAGATCTGTACTCTAGCTTCACCCTAAAAGATTTTTCTTGCTGAATTGTTTCTAACGAACTATATAGAGAAAATTCAATAAAAAAAAAAAAAGTGATTAGTAGAACAGATCCATGTGTAGGTTCCACTATAATCAATGAAACATTTCTGTCAACTCTGTGTTGTAATTCCATTGCTGGATTTCAGTGAACCAGAAAGCATGACAATGAAATATAATGGGATTACTTTAAAGAAAATAGGTACAGAAATGGAGAAGAATAGAGAAAGAGGACTGAGAAAATAATTCCTCAACAAAGATATCATTCATTATTGGCCTGATTCAAAGCCCCTAAAAAATAATGGAAAGCTGTAATACCACATAAACTGGCTTCTAATAAATATTTGGTTTTGTCTAAAAGATACAAAAGTTTAAGCACAGTGAATATCTTTCTTTTTCTGGTTTTTAGACAAAATGTTTATTTCTTTGCTTGGCATGGCAGACTCATGTAAGAGCAGCAGTATTATAGATTATTGTTAATTGTTGACAAACAAAACAAGTGAACGACAGATCCCCTTCCTGAGTAGAATAAATAGAAAGTTTCTTCCTTTGATGACAAGAGTACTTGGTTCCAATTGGTCTCTGCATCTTTCTTGATCTTTTTTACCTTATATCTTCCTTTCCAGCACACTTGTCTTCTCAAGCTTCAATACACCAGAGCTGAACAAGCCTAGCAGGAAGCCTTTAAGTTTCACAAGACATGGAAAGAAGATGATGCACTGCAGCAAAAAATTAGGTGAGCTTTATTCACACCCCCTGAAATAAAACACATTACTGGCCATGAGAACTAAAATATGCAGACCAGACTTCCCAGAATGGAAACACTTGTATTTTCACTAGGAACTAAATAGTGTATTCCAGAGAAACTCTTGCTCCCCCAGTTCTTGTGTCAAGGATGACAAAATATATCAGACAGATTTATTGAGACAAGCTCTGTGCTTGTGCATAAGGAAAGGAGAAGGACACAAAAAGTCGTGCCTCTCTCCACTTGCCTTGCAGCAGCATTCCCATACTGAGCAGTTGTTAAGATTGCAAACACAGCTGAAAGCAAATCCTGGCGTTAATTAGCCTAATCAAACCAGGTCAGGAAAAGAAGAGGGCTATGACCACATAACCTGACATCTTCTGGTAAGAGACTTTTGTAGTCTTTGCAGTTGCCTAGAAATCAGTTGAAAATATTGTTTAGTTCTTACTAATGATTTAACATGAACCAGACATGAGGTGCTATGATAGTACTACTTGTCTAGACATACTGCACAGATTCAATAAGAGAAAGCCCTGGGAATTTAGTAAGTGTGGTGAAGTTTCTGAAATAGTCTCAATGGTTTGGTTCAGTTTCGTTTTCTTTTCTCTACACTTGGAGTTTTATGGAGCTGTGTTTATATAGGCAGCTACTTTGTAAACATGAAAAAGTGTATCAAATAACACATTGAAAATAGATAATGAGATATAGGTTTCTATTGTACTGTGGTATTCTAGTCTTACAAAACTAATTCTCAATATTCACCAAAGCTAAATGAACTTAGTTTATTTACAGTTACATTTAATTAGTAAAATACACTTAAGATTCATACTTTTGTTGAAAATGCTGGCCACCAAATTTCTCTCCACAAAAATAAGTTGGAGATTATAAAGTAGGAGGACACTTTTATTATTTGAATGATATTAAAAAAATATTTTTCTCATGGAACCACAGACTCAGAAATTATCTTTAAATCCATATATAAAAATATATTAAAAACGTAAGAGTAACAATGATGAAGAAGGAAAGGGAAAAATGTTGATGTGCAATTTCAAAAACTAGGCAGATTGCAGGGAAGTTTAGCAATGTAATTTGAAATAATTTTTTCCTCCTTTGAGGTCAGCCGTCTTGAGATGTTATCATATTCTGATTAGTTCTTCCACTCCCCACAGATCATTGCTTGCATAACACGGTAAAGTTTTCTGGGTTGATTCAGCAAATTATATATAGAATTAAATTGTAATGCAGAATAATTTGTACTCTCTATCTTTCAGGATAATCGCTTGTGGGACTGATCAATCTTATAAAAACAATTGCTTTTGTCTTAGGAGAAATGGTTTTGTAGTTAAACAGAGGAATTCCATTCTGCAGAGTATTTACAGAGCAGATTTTACCAGTGTTGAAACCAATGATGCTTTTTTTTTGAAAGTGCAACTTTATACTTCTATACTATATATATGCTATATATATTATATACTCTATATTCTACTACTATATATATTTCATCTCAATACAATCTTCCATTGTCCTGAGATGGGGTGTCCATTACTCATGTAGCACTTGTAATCTGACCACTGCAAAGTTATGTTGTAAAAGAAGCCATATCAGGACACTATGAGAAAGATTCACATTCATAAAAATCCCTATTATATTCATTATTAAAGCTTAAGCTGTAAAAGCACATAAAGGCTGCAGTGATGATGAGTCCCTTATACTGTATATACATGAACAATCAGCCAACAAAGTACAGAAAACTTCTTCCAGATTTCACTGCAGTCAGCAATGGAGATAAAACCACCACTACATGACATTTCAGATAACTTGCAAGAGAGAATCTGCTTCACAAAGTTTCAGCATTATGACGCTGTGGAGCGTGCAAAGGGGCGGTTGCTTCTAAGTTTTTCAGCTAATTTTCAAAACCTATAGGTATAAATTTCTGAGGAAGATGCAGACTTCAATGAGTATGCAAACTCTACTGCTACATCTTTGTGGTTCATCTATCATCACACAACATCTGACACCTTGATAAATCATCATTTATTTCTAACAGTTTATTCATGATTTTTCTGCAATGTAGCTGATTATACTTGTTACGGACCCTAAATTTCAAAGGATTGCAAAAAAGTAGATCCTTGTCTTGAGTTCAAGTCAAAGATAGTAATGGGACATTTGTAGCATTCCACCTCAAAACAGTCAATTTAACTCAGGATCAAATCAGAAGGAACTGAAGTTATAACTATACAAACTTTTATTTTCTCCACAAAGTGAGTTTGTTGTCTCCATTTAGTTCCCAGTGTCCATGCCAAAAAAAACCCAAACCACAAGCAGGTTTCCCACCCAATTGCTGGCATGATTTCAGTGACAGAATACACCTTTCATAGGCATAAGCATTTCTGGAAGTCAAAACGAGTGTAATAAAGAAAAACTGAAAGCATTTTATTTATCCTTAAATTTAAGGACAATGTATTCTATACATTTAGTTTACATTGTAGTCTATGCTTTATTTTGGGGTATTTTAATAATCATAGCAATGACTGTATCTAAAACCCTAGGTGTGTATGACCCCTGTTATCAAAGAGTGTTTGTGTGAAATCAGATTCACGCAATTGTTAATGTTGGAAAGGACCTCTGGAGATCATCTAGCTCAACCTCTCTGCCAAGGCAGGGTCACCTAGAGCAGGTGACAGAAATGCATCAAGGTGGGCTTTGAATGTCCTCAGAGAGAGAGCCTGGACAGCTTTTTCCAGTGCTCTGCCACCCTCAGTGTAAGGAAGTTCTTTGTGTTGAAGTGGATCTTATTTTGTTTGTTTATGATCATTACTCCTTGTCCTGTCACTGGACATCACTGAAAGAGAGTGGTCCCACCCTCTGAGCACATGCTTTTGAGATGTTTATATTCATTAATGAGATCCCCTTTTACTCTTCTCCAGACTAAATAGGTCCAGCGCCCAAAGCCTCTCCTCATAGAGAGAGATGCTCCAGACTTCAGGAATTTCATATGAGTGCTGATTTTACATAAGAGTGAACCAATTAAAAATATCAGTGATGGAAGTTATGGAAGGATAAAACTGATATCATATGCATGTAAAAATAATGTGTGGGTGGGTTCAAAACATTGATGTATTGCAAAGGAATGAGTTTTAAGGCATCATAAAACCCTACACTCTGCTTGATTCGGCCAATGATATTTGGCTGATTTTCTATGGGAATCAGAAAAGAAATAAAACCTTCACAGGAAAATAAGAATGTCCCTTTATTCAAGGAAGACACTTCATGATTATGCAAAGGAAAATTCCACCAGTATAAAACTAGAGAGATAAGGGCTATGCTGTGTCTCAAAACTAAAAGTGAAGGAAGTCTGTTACATGCTCAAGGCTATGGGGAAAAGTTGATCTGAACAGTTAGGTTTTATGCATGGAAGGAAAATATGATTCAATGAAAGCAGGAACAGATTAGTAAGAAATAGTGCTGTTGGGTTGGATGGACATTTTTCATGATGCCATAGAAGCAGAAGTAACATAGAAGTAGAAAAAGTATGGGTATTGACCAAAAATAACTAGGGGCCTGTCATTCTGTCACTTTTAAAGTATTTACACATGAGAAAAAAACTTATATACAAAATATGCTATTCTGGAATTTCCAAGCATATGCCACATCACCTTTTCATAAGACTGCTCTGGTTTAGCAGGGTGAGAGGATAACAGAATTTGCAGTGCCCACAG
The DNA here is from genome assembly GCF_049639895.1 of Pseudopodoces humilis. Classification (NCBI taxonomy): domain Eukaryota; kingdom Metazoa; phylum Chordata; class Aves; order Passeriformes; family Paridae; genus Pseudopodoces; species Pseudopodoces humilis. Next base: position 126,012,613 of record NC_142200.1, read on the forward strand.
AGAGTAAGGTTTGTTTTACAACGGAGACCATACTGAAACAACAGTACATAGGTATTTAATAATTTGGATGCACTTTGAAAAACACATTGTGACTTGTTTTTAAACATCCCTTTCATAAAAGTGAATAAATTTCAGAAATTGCCTGTAGTCTAGTAGCAGTATATATTTCCATTGCACCAATCTAACATATTCATTGCTATAATACCTATTCCCAAAATAATTCTCCTTCCACAACTCCCTTTTCCCCTAAAGATTAAAGCAAGTAGAAAATCCCAGTCTCTACCTGCAGAGAAGGATGTGTTTTGAAGGATGATAGCTCTCTTAGGCAAAGGGAGAAGAATAAAGAGGAAGCTGCAAGTGAGCTGACAGCATCAAGCGAGTACATGATGCTTGATCAATGCTTGCCTTTGTCAGAGACGTCCTTTAGGGAAATTTTCCATTGCAGATGTCATACACTAAATGAAGTGGAACAGAATTAATACAGAACCTGCAAGACTAAAAATGAAATTTTCAGGCTCACATTTCTTTGTTGCTTTCCTTCTATAACTGCTCTTTAAATTGTCTAGATTTGGGAATAAATTGATATACCCTAGCTGAAAGCATTGCTTATTTAACCTGCTTATGATCTTATGATCTCAGACACACATTACAACACTGATTTGGTTTTAATTGAAAAACCTCAATGAACTTGTCATGTGTTCATATAGAACAGTGATACCAGTGTGTAATAAAAAATGTTGAAATATATTTGAAACCAATCAGAATGGCAGCAAGGCAAACTTGTTTTACTCCTTCTGTGTTTTTGGGTTTTATTTGGTTTTTTTACCCAATATACATGGGGGAGGTTGGAGAGAACAGTGATGGAGAAACACTACAAATTTTATGTTGAGGGAATTGCGTTGGGTTTTTACACCTGTCCTCAGGCCAAAAACAGAAATAAGACATCCTTCAGATAAAATGTCATCAAAATTAAACAGGTCAATCAATATAAGTGCAGGTTATGTAACAAGGAATAATTCCATCAGCAGTACAGGTAAGCAATAAAGATGGTAGTATTTTCTTACATTAGAGTATCAAATCTAGCATCTTGGTCCCTTGCTGTTGCTTTCCTTGACACACACAGGGATAAAAACATTATGATAAAATACTGGAGAACAAAAGGGTGCTTATTATACGCTTCACACTAAGAGATGGGCATTGTCTTTTGTGTGTCAAATTAAAATACTTAATAATCATTTCCACACTCATGCTGCAATGAGCCTTTTTTTTTTTTTTCTTTTCCTTCCCTTTTTTAACAGGATATTTCATTCGTTTCTAATTCCGCTTAGGACCCACTTTAGTAATACTTTCTGCCTTAGATTAATTACCCTGATCTAATTCATTTAGTGGAGGACAGCTGTGGTACGTGGGTTGCCCACTGATGTATTGTGTTAAATGACGCCCATCTGTCATTGCAGCATATCAGCATGGATGCAGTGTCATCCACTTCATTGGCTCTGCTGAGATGTGAAGTGCAGCTACAATGTTTACCACTGTTGTTAATTTAATATCTACACCTTTAATAACCTGACTGCTGTCATTTGCTGAACAATGATACATGATGGCCAGCAAACAGCCAGAGAGAAGGCATTAACGTGGCAGTGGAGTAGGCCATTTGGTACAGTTAATTAGAGCACTTCTGGGCAAACGTGCTATTGAGGGTCTTGTAGGGCATTCCCATGCAAAAATGCCATATTGAAAAAAGTAAAAAAAGTACTTTCCTGTTAGCAGTGATTTTGGCAAGCATGATCATCTTTCAACTTAGATGTGGTATCTTTTCATAATGGTTACTTTCTCTTATGACTGATCAGTCTCCTGCTCTTTCCTCTAGCCTGCTTCTTGTCTTCCCTCATTTCTTTTCCCCTTTCTCTCTCTGAAAAATGGAAATGCTGGGGGTTGCACATCCAAACACACACTGTCATTTCAGTGCAGTTGTTTATAGGCTTGTATCCAAAGCAGTGTGGATTTCTTATTGTACAATGTCAGGTTCATTGACCCTTTAATGAATGTGAAGAAGTAATCCATTCAAAGGATTCTATCTGTTGTTTTCTTTCTGAATGGAAAAAGTAATATCAAAATTAAAAATGGTAGATACTTATCACAAAAGTTCTCTTACACTGTAGACAAAAATATGAATACTGATGTTCAAGTATTTTGTAGAGGGATAATTTATAATGGTTTTATCTGTAGGCTTACATGAAGACTTCACTGAATAACAAAAACATATACTTATGAAAAACACACAGTGTGCTCTTAACTTGCTTTCATGTAGCTCTGCAGACAGAAAAAGACACATACATCTGACCATGATGTGGTTATCATTTTCAGGGAACTGGGGAAACTCGTATGATTGCTTGAATCTGGTAGTGTGTGATTAGTGTTTTAAGACTCTTGGCTGAGTGCTTCAAGCACACATTCAGCCTTGGAGCAAGACTCCCACCTGTTACACCAGCTTGAAGAACCTCAGGACTCACACAGAAAAATTTGTAATATTATTCTGAGAAAAATCTCATTGAGCCCTTTGCTTTGTTTCTTTTTTAGGATGCGCTAAATAGCAAGAGTGCCTCAACAGTCACAAGGTGAGAGAAATTGTTCTTGCACATATTTCCCATTCAATTTTACATTGCCTGTGAATAGAAGGATTTGCTGGTGTTTTAAGGGATCTGGGACTTCATGTTTGTCTCCGTTTTCTAGTTGCAAAATTGGGACTTTCCTATCTCAGTTGATAGTGCAGTAAATACCTTGAGACCTTCATGTACAACACAGATGGACAGCACTGACTGAGGCCTCAGAGTTTCTAAAGTTCCAGGTTAGTTGAGATGACCCACCTTGTCCCCAGGCTGGTCTAGCTAAGGTAAGCCTGGAAGATTTTGTAGATGAATATTAAGATTAATTCAATGTAGTCATCACTGCAGAATTGAAATGACTACATTAAAATTGAGCTACTTCTCACTATTTAGTCTGAATGACCCATTTACAACTGGATTAGGGTGGTCTTAGGAAAGAATCAGAACCAAAAATTAAAATCCCTCCTGCAGTATGAAGACCTACAGGGAGAAGCCTGAGGGTATAGCAACAATAGAGGCTTAGAAAGTTCTGTAAGGAACAGTTTCGTGCTGTTTATGAAAGAAAGATATCGCTCCCCATTTCCTCATACTTAAATAAAGGAAGCCCAGTATCTTCCTGTGGAGATTGCTTTCCCAGACCTTGCCAGAGTTTTTTTAACATGTTCCTGAAAAATAATGATGTAATATTTGCAATGGTCTAGGATTCACAATACTGACAACAGGAGGTATGATATATTTTGAAAAGTATATACATTGCCACACTTTTTATAAAACAGACAGATAGTTCTAGCTATGAGTTAATTAACATCAGATCTAAGACTTAATTAACATCAAATCTCTTATTTCAACTACCCAAAATACCATTCATCTACTACTTTTGTTTTGATAAGTAATCTATAATAAATCAATGTCCACAAGAATTTTAGTGCACCAACTTTAAAATAAGAGTGTTTATTATTTTTAATTAAAAATCTCAGATTAGCAGAAACATCACACAGAATGAGTTCCAACTGATAACATCCAACTGTTATTTTAATACTTTTTCTACCTTTTTCCATCATACAAAGAAATATTAAAAACTACCAAACTGTGAATAAGGTGTCTGTGAAGATCCTGAACATAAAGCCAAGGAGTCACTCCACATAGAAATACCTTTGCTGGTTGCTGAGAAATGTACATAGTCAGCTATGAATGCAGATAAAAAGCTCCTTGACTGCAATACAGTCAGAACAAAGCTATTGAATTCTGCTCCTAACCATTTATATGTTGACAATGAAAAATTTACCTGGCTTTGAGAAGAAACATGGTCCCAAACTTTTCAGTTTTTAAGGCCTATAAAATGGCTCTCATGTTTATGTTTGTCTGTGTGTCCTCCTACCTTTCCCTGAAAGAATAAAATAAGACTAAGAATAGATTGCTTTAATTGACTGGGTGTTCCTTAGGCTCAGCTGAAAATAAGATTTTTCTTTAAAGCAGTCTTCCTGAGATCTCACACACGCAAACACTTGGAGACAGACAAATGGAGCCTGGAGAAAGATAGAGACAAGTGTATTTTAATAGGCTCAGTTTTTAACTTCTTCCTTTTCCATTTAAAGTAATAATATATCTTGCCTGACAAAAAATAAACTAGATGAGTCAAATGAAGGCAGACAGGTCTTGGAGAATCAGACACAGAGAAAGGGATTCGATTCAAACCAGACATGCAGTCATTCTTGACTCCCTTTAAGACAGGTGAAGGCATCTTGAGTAGTATTAATCTGATTTTTCAAAATATATCTAAAAAAGGCCAGATTAATAATTCTGTAAAGGAAACATTGCTCAAGAGAAATTCTTCAAGAGAAACTCCCTTGTTCCAGTGGAGAAACATACTTTCTACTTGGATAATAAGTTCTCCATTTATTTGGTAGAAGATTTCTACAATTTATAGCCAAGAAATCTCTGTGGGGCACTGTGGAAGTTATATTATGTTTGCATCTGTACTGCTATCTGTGTTACACATAGCTCTAAATGGGAAGAATGGCAGAAGAAGTTTGTCTTGTACTTAGAAATCCCATGGAGTTTAACAAGACAAAGTGCAAGGTATCACACTTGTATCAGGGCAACCCCCAGTATTAACAGGGACTGTGGGGGTGAACAGATTGAGAACAGCACTGCTGAGAGAGAATTGGGGGTGCTGGTGGAGGAGAGGCTGAACATTACCCAGCCACAAAGCCAAAGGTGTCCTGGGCTGCACCAAAAGCAGCGTGGGCAGTGGGGCAGGGGAGGGGATTCTGCCCCTCTGCTCTGCTCTGGTGAGAGAGATCCCACCTGCAGTGCTGCATCCAGCTCTGGGGTCCCAGCACAGGAAGAGCAGGGACCAGCTGGAGCAACTCCAGAGGCTACCAAGATGATTAGAGGGACAGAACACCTCTGCTATGTGGAATGGCTGAGAGAATTTGGATTATTTAAGCTGGAAAAAGCTTCAAGGGTGACCTAATTGCTGCATTTCAGTACCTGAATAGAGCCCACAAGAGAGAGGAATATTTTAAGGAAAGCATAGAGCCAGGACAAGGGGAAATGGCTTCAAACTGAAAGATGGTAGGTTTAGATTAGTTATTATGAAGAAATTCTTTACCTGATGATGAGGCATTGAAACAGGTTTCCCAGAGAAATTATGGTTGTCCCTGAGAATGTACATGCCTGGGTTGGTTGGGGTTCTGAGCAACCTGGACTAGTGGAAGATGAAAGCAAGAAACAGTGCTATACAATGTAAAGCAGACTTCTTCCGAACAAGTCTGAAGAAGGAAGCAAAAGCGTTTAGGAATGGCACACGCATGCATTGGATGCAGAAGGGAAGATACATAAATAGAAAGCAACAGCCATTTTCCAAAGAGACAGTGATGTGTTAAATTCATCATACAAGACAACTTTGACAAAAACACAGGTCCAATCACCTCTCTTCAAAAAATTTTAATTTAGGCTGCAAGAATCACAGAAATGGTCCACCATACTAATGGAACAAAGCACCTGAAAACTGTAACAAGAAGACTCTGAGATAGAGTACCCACACAAGAGTATATAATGGTAGGAAAAGAACCTACCATAAACCTACCTACCTACCAAAGATGAATGCATTAAGGAGAAAAATTCTCTATTTAATTAGAGGTTAACATTGGTGCATGGACATAATTGCATAAACCAGCACAGATAAATTGGGGCTGGAAATGTATCTCATTATATAACATATATAATTTTATATATAAACTCCTGATTATTAGGGTCTCTGCTGCTGCATTCCAAGAGGAGTGACTGGAGCTAATGACCTACTGGATTTTAGTATAGAATTTTATAAATTTATAACTAGAAGTGGAAGAGAGAAAAGAGATTTATCTGTCTAGACTGTGGAATGAGTTAAAAGAACCCTGTGCAAACCTAGAATAAATTGTATGTTCCCTTGGCCTAGAAATGCTAGTTCAGATTTCCTAAAACACAGTTATGGCACTGTCATTCTGCTCGTAAGCTGTCAAACTGCCTCTTGTCATTTTGCAGGGTTAAATGAATACTCATTGTGACAAATACTGAAATTGAGGAGTCTTATCCCTAACTACCCAACCACTCAAATAAAGGATTGTTCTGAGATTTTGTCTCTTGCCCACAATGTCTTAACACATTAAATTATTTTCTACAAGAAAGAATGTCTAGACCAAGGTGGAGTGATGTATCTCTTCATGTCCACAATGCAGAACATTTGATTAAGCCATTACAGAGGAGTGAGAGCTCTTTGTTCAGAGCATTACATCAAACAGAGAGTAGTACCACAGCAGGACGTAATTTTTTTGGAATACTTTGGTTTAAAAGAAGTTATTAAGTTCTTTTAAAATGCAATGCTTCGAGTGGGTTTTAGCAATGAAGTAGTTAAATGTAATTATGTGCCTAAGCACAGTGAAAAATGAATCTATAGCCTGTTTTACCATGATAATTGCACACCTCCTGCATGTAATTTGAATGATTTTACTGGGTATCAATGAACTGCTAGACTTTGGAATTAGATTAATATTGTTATTCTTTTCAGTTCAAAGTTAAAGAAAATATGAAGGAAAGGACTATACGGAAAAGACTTTTTGTGACTTCAGTGAATTTTAGCTTTTGGAAGTTTCTGAGAAAATTCTTCCCCTCCAAAAAAAAAGTCACCCTTGCTCCTAAATCCTAGCTACTTTCAATTTAACACTGTACATCATAAAAGCAAGAAAAATCTAAGGTTAAGAAAAGAAAGTTCTTCCTTTTCTGAAAGAGAGCTGTGAACAGAGCAACAGCCCTTGAAAGGGGCAGCTTCCTAATCAGAAGCAGTTCCATCTGAGCTATTGAGGGAGGGGGAGAAACAACTGGGAAAATCAATGAGACTAAATACTTTGTAGTCCCTTCCACACACAGCTGGTCCATACAAGTTTAAGGTTAATTTTACAGACGAGCTTGCTGGCTTTAAGAATTTAGCATTTTCAAAGTATGTGCAACCCCTTGGAATACCTACTTGTATATGCTACAAAACAGAAAACAAAAATTAGCAACAGCAAAAATTCCAACATTGCTATGCTATAGATGCCCAGCCAGGCTTGTTGGTGGTCTTGGACATGACTTGATGTGCAGTCAGTTCCTTGATCATCGATCACTACATTAAGTCTCCAGAGAATAAACCAATGAAGGTACACAGAATGGTATCTGTATTGCTTCTTAGAGCAACACAGGACATAAAAACTCTTTTTGCAGCAGAACAAAAGTATCTGAGAAATAGAAAAGCAAGACATAAACTTCAGTCTCTCTCTAGGAGAGAGATTGAAAATGGATCCTTGGCCAGCACTGTGGTTCAATCTGCGCCAGAAACTTTGCACATCTCTCTGCCAGATTTTCATGTACTGTCCCTTTGCCTTCCTCCAGGCTTCGTTACGGTTTTCTGAGTCCCACTGCTGGGCTGAGTTAAAAACAGTAGCAGGTACTGATCATATCAGTCTCATCATCTAATAAACATAGTTATATGCCCATGCAAATAAGCTAAGCATCACAAAGAAAGTCATATGTAAATGCTCTGGGTTCACAGAGTTTTTGCCTTGTGTTTAACCAATGCTAAGTTTTTCACTTTCTCTTTTAGACATTGGCTAGTGGCAGCAGGTGTTGCATTTACCAAAAATGACCTATCAAGATACTTCCCTTAATCTACAAAGGAAAATAAAAACTATATGCACAAGGAAAAGTCATGCATAGTTGTTTTTTGCATGAGAGTTTTATAAATTGTAAAAATACTACTGGAACTGTTTACAGCATTTTATTTGTGAGACTATTGATTTTGTTCACCTTACTTGGTTGGAATATGCTAGTTCAAAGGCATCTTTGACTCAAAGAAAGATTAGTTTTACAAAACAGAAGAAAATGGTGCATTTATTTCTTTCACTTTCTTCTTGTAAAATAAGGCAACAAAAAATCGCTCAAAAAAGAGCAGAAATCGCCTTATTTAGCCAAAACTGAATTTGGCTAATGCCCAGTTATCTGATTATCATGAATGGGATTCACAGCCACCCTGAAGTCAAATCCCAAATTTAAAACGAAAGTCAGACATTAATGAAGCATAAAATGAAGAAAAAGCAAACAAGTTAATATCATAGGCTTCACAATAATTTTGGTGGACTTCACACAAAACATTCTTCTGTGCAGCCAACAGTTGTAACCACAACAAATTTTGCACAATCACAAAAGTAAGACATTTCATAAAATCTTATACTTTATGTCAATCCATTCTTAGTACAAAAACTTGATCCTTTTAAAGTTAAGAAACCTTCTGTTGCCTTCCATTAGTCAAGTAAAAAATCAACCAAAGATTAATTTCCTTTCACCCTTGCTCATCTATGTGCAATAAAGTCCTTGGCTGATTCAGCTGGGCATAAAGTGATTCATATCAAAGAATCTATGCAGGTGATATCTTTAAAAATTCAACATTTTATTAGCTGTAAGACTTCTTTTTGACTTGTATTTTGTGGTATCTGACAGACATGAGTCACAAAACACTTTCTAGGGGAATATTTTCAGTCCAGTGCCATGCTGACAACTTAGATCTCATGTTTTTAAAAAATATATGTTATATATGTATATATGTTACATTAAGCAAGTGAAGTTATAGCAAATATTTTCAAAGTTTGTATAAGAGATATACTTTAAAATAAAATATAAGCAATATGATGCAAACTCTATATTCTTTCCTCTAGAATTTATTTCAGATGTGTAGTGTCTTTTGGCTCTTTGGGATTAAGTATATTGAAAACAGGAAAATTATTAAAGGTTAAGCACTGTATTTTTCATTATAAATTTCCTCTGCACAGTAATGAAAACTGAATAAGCAGATTAAAAACTGATTTAAAAATTAATCCTCAAATCTCTTCTTCAAGAGATTTTGGTCTTCAATTAGTAACTCAAGATTTATAAAATTCACATTGTGGAGATCAAGATTTACATTATTGTCATGCCTGTTGCAAAAAAACTGGGTATAATTGACATGGAATGAAAATATTTCCTCATCCTATTTTAATATCAGACCTAATGAGTAAAATAAAAATAAATTATATATTAATTTGCTCACATTAATATTCATTGGGAAGAAATTGTCACACTAACTTGTCTTAAAAAAATTGTTGTTTCTAGAACAACAAAGTTGTTTCTAGAAAATATACAGTTCTGACAGTTTTGAATAAGAGAAAATTCGGAACTAGGTGTTTTTATTGACTGAATTTGAAATCCTGAGTAAAATCCTGATCCCACAGAAGACTACAACTCAGTGTTCAGTGATTGAAGTAGCATATTGTCACCTGTTTTGAAGAAAAGTTCATTATGTTTGATGCTTTTGAGAATCTCATCTCTTTTTGCTCATTATTATGAAAAAAATTTTAGATATCATCTGTCCAGCAAAATCACTTTAACTGGAAGATAATTTTAGATTTTTACTATTTACTCTTTTTCTTGGTCAACCTGAAACAAATTTCTCATTAAAAACATTGACTACTTTGATAACTAAAATATATTAATGCTATTTTGGTGAAAGGACAGAACCAAAGATCATTATTACTTTTTTAAAAAGTGAATGTGAATATGTATGTCTTAACAAGATTCCTTTTTGCTTCCATGCTTTACAAAGAAGACTTTTAAAGAAGATAGTTTATTTGACTTTCCTTATTTATATTTAGAGCTAAACTCAGGAAAATAAACAAAAAATAAACAACAATAGAAACCACAACCTAAACAAAAATAAAATGCAGAGATTGATTTCTGTTTTCAGGACTATTATCAGTTCAGTAGACACTGAATACTGTCAGTTTTTCTACAGTGCAGTCATTTGTTTCTTTGATAGTTACAGAGGTGTGGTTTAGGTTTACTGAAGCACAACCACATCCTAGTGTGTCAGATTTCCTTCCATTTTTCTCCCTACCTCTAACAGTGTTTTACAATATACAGAACATGCCTGCTTATATAGATAGCAATAGATAGAAAGAAAATGTACTGTGTAGGTAATACCCTTCTCCTTATTAATCCAAAACATCCACTGAGTTTTCATACTGACAGACTGCACTGAAACATAAAGAATGATCCTTCTTTTCTGGCCCCTTTGTTCATTCAGCTCCAGACCTGGCCCATTCAGAAAAGAAATGCAAAGTTGTGGGTTTCAACTCAGAGTCATTCAGCCAATGGGACTTACTCCCACTCTTCTGGGAGATTATAGGAGCTAGGATCATAATTTTCAATTATGTTGTCCAAAATGCGTCACATGCTTCCTCTGAAATAATCTCCACAGGAAAAAAGGTGTAACTTGGCCCAAAGGACCAAAGATCCTCCAAAGATCTGAAAGCTCCTTCTGTGGTATTTGGGGTAAGAAGAATTTGGTTTGTAAGTTTGATCCATTTCACTACCACATTAAAAAAAAATGAGGCATCTCGCACCTTTTGCTTGTACTCCAGACTTTGTCACCCAGAGGCAGACCTGCCTAGAAGGTAGGTAGCCTTGTTAGTGTGTAATGTTGTGCCTAAATGTATATACTGTCTCCAAAGCCATCAGATTAAATAACTGAATGGTGAGAGATGGGGCACAATGTTCTGGACATGCCAACATAGACATATGCCTTGAAAACAAGCTGGTTCATGGTTAGTATCCCAAATCCTAGACAGAGAAGTCAGATCATTTTTAAACAATCTCAGTAAAACTCATGAGATAGCAAGAATTGTGATTTTTTTTTTTTTCCCCCTGGGATTTTAGGATAAAAAGACCCCCGCCATTGTATAATATAGTCTAACTTCCAATATTGTAATAGTCTTTCTTTAACTTCAACCACACCGAGTACATTAACACATCCTTGGTGGGAGGACACCCTCCAAAAAAGGCTTATTTGAAGATGTCAGGAAAGGGACAAAGGGACAACCCACCATATAATTTTATTCTTTATCCAACAATTTAACGCCATCAGTGCAATAAAACATCTTATTTTGGAAATAAAAATAAAATCTGCCTAGTTTTCCTCTTTTGGAATATAAATCTGTGTCCACTTGCTATACCTACTTCAAAGACATTTTGAGACTATTAATTTAAGTTTGTTAAAAGGTATTGATTTAAAGAAAAATAAAAAAAAAAATAACTTAAAACCAAACTCAAAATCATTCTTTTATAACAGTTTAACTCTTTGGAGATAGAAGATCAGATTTATCAAAACAAACCTAAAGCAACATTTACCTTTTACATTTTCCAACACACTTTTGTATTTAGTTAGGACTCCCCGTGACTTCAGAATGGAGACTTTCTGTGAAGCAGGGTCTCACTTGCTCCTGTTTAAACCTGAGTTTCTGAAGTCCTGCAGCTTTAGATAGCCAGAGTGGTTGAAGACTCTTCTTCAGCCACTCTTCAGCCACTCACTTTTCTCCATGAACACTCCAGTTATGTTTCTTGATACGGGCAGTAAGAGTCCAGTCAAATTTTTATATTTTACATGGACAGGTGACATATTTCAGCAAAAGATGGGAAAAAAATGTACAGTGGCATTTGAAATGTTTTGTGGATGATTAAAAGGAATCTGTAGCACTCAGTTGCTTTATCACAAAGACATAAGATCTGGCTGTCTAAATCAGCACTGTGTTATGATCAGAAAATCACTGACTGAATGCAAGATTCAGAGAAGAGAACATTTCCCTATTTACCAAGGAATTATGAAGCAATGCAGCTCATTGCAAAGTATTGATTGTTTTAAGACTTTTTACTATCCTCTCTTTGTATTATCAGGAAAAGCATCTATCTTGAAATTATAACCTTGGAGTGATTTGGAAATAAAGCATAAAACCTTTTGGTTTTGACATCATGGAAGGAGGTCAGTTTGTCATGAAACTATTTTGGCCCTTAAATGTTTTGTCCTTAAAACATTAGTCCAACTTGAATGCTGTATCTTTTCAAGAACAAACAATAAGTCTTTTTCTCCAGAGAGAAGGTGAATGGCAAAAAGTGCTGTTTGTTTTGCATTTTCTGACAGTGCATAGCCAAATTAAAAATACTCCTGCAAAGGTGTTAGTGTACCTGTTTAGTTCCCAAACCTCCAAAATTTATCAAGCATCAAAGTACAGTTGTACTGGAAGATATGTCTAGTCTTAAATTAGGGATGTACAAATATATAGCTGAGACACATGGGGAAGAATCTCTCTTGATGGGGCTTTGTCTTCCACATACTACACTTAATGCCTGGATGATTAATTCAGAGTAATTACTTAAATTCTAGATATCTAATTTTCATGAGATCTTTTTATCTGGAGTGGTTAGATTTACTATTTAATTCTCTAATCTTTTTGTTAGATCCATCAATGTTCTAATTGCCTATAATATTTGATGCAGAAAGCAGTTTCACTATGTGCCGCTGGTTTTGGATGGCTGACCATAGCTCTGACTTAGGCACCATTACTGTGTCTGATGATCTGAGCCTAAAACAGTTGGACCTGTGAGTGGTTATAGCAGTGCAAAAGCAATATGTTTTCTTTTGAATTAAGATCCATGAGCTCAATTTCACATGTGACACAACAGCTAAATAAATTAACTTTTTCTATATAAAACTTTTTTTTAACAGAACTTCTCTACCATTTTATATAATTTACCCTCTGTGAATCCATGCCTGATTTTCTGTATGTTGGGACTACCCTCTTCCAAATATAGGAGTTTTATAGAATAACGTCATTATGTGTAGGAATCAAAATGGAAATTGTGTCTTTTATATTTTGTTTTTAGGGTTAGTTTTGGGGGTTTTCCTTTCAGAAATGGCAGTGGTGATTCTTTCTTTTCCCAAACCCCTAAAATATTTTTTTCCTATGGCTCTTCCTAGTTCTGCCAATCCAGTCCACAAATCTAACACACCCTAACTGTCTGTGCTAGTTATCATATTTAATCTTGCTACTGTGAAAAAGTCTGAAAAGTCTTTATTGTCACAATCTCTCTCACAGCTCAAACAAGGGTTATGAGAGTGAATTTTTCTTTCCACAAAGACAATTCAAACTCTAAAGGACAACTGGAAATAAAAAGACTGAAGTCAGTGATGACACGGTTATGATTTGTGCTGCCAAAAGCCTTTAAGGAGTTCTAAAAAATACCTTTTTTAAAGACCACTAAAGCATTTTGTCTTTCCTTGTAAATTCAAAGCACACAAGCTTTTCTGTTCCCTTGACCTAGCACTTGCACATTTCATCTTACCCAGGATTTCTAGTAGATCAAGAACACTGAAGTCCTGTGAGCTGTTGCTGGTACAGCAACACATTCTACATTCTGACAGGAAATAAAACCTCATCCTTTTCTACTGTGCTGTTTCCATGTGCACAAATGATAAAAGAAATTAACATTTGTAAATTTTATTTATTCCGTGAACTTTGGGAAATGCAATAGAAGGGAACACAAATAAGACACCTCTCAGCAAGATTGCACCCAACAAGGAAAACACAAGTTACTTCATTATCACTGAAATAGATGGAAATATCTGCCTAAGCTGGTAATGGCCTCTTCCTAAGCTCACTTAAAATTCAAACACAAATGTCAAATTGCAAAGTCTTTCTAGAAATTTATCTTTTACTTGAAATTTATTCATATAAGTTTTAAGAAATATCCCTCAGGAAAATAGAGCCTCAATATTTATTGCTCCAGAAAAAAACCAGGAGGCTATCTATGGGGCTAGAAACATAAGCCCAAGGAGAAGGAAAATAAGTTCTTGCAAATGGCACTGAATCCCAAAGCAGGCACTTTTAAAACTGGTAATTAATTCAGTTCTTACTGTTTTAACCTTCTAATTTCTTCTTATTTCCCAAACTGAAACTGAGCCTCTCACTTTTCAGATCAAGTACTGAAGGGTTTGTATTTTATAGTAATAATACTCAAGAAGCAGTCCAGAAATCAGTGAACACAGTAGCTTATGTTTTCTAAATAATTTGTGGCAGTCCTTTCAAAGCAATTCACATAGCCTACATATTTGCGTGGATTGCTTACCCTTAGACAGTGGCAAGCCCCACAGTGCATAACCCCAAACCAAAATGGCAATAACTTTAAGAGAGTAATAGCTAATTTTATCTGATATAAATTAAAAGGGACTTTAGAGGATTAAATACTGTGAAAGTTGCTCAATTGTTTTCAGACTTAACTGCCTTTTAAACACATCCTCTGAACTGCTCGTAGGAATCTGGTTTCCAGAAGTCATTACTGAATTTCTTAGTGTCACAAGTGTTAGAGACACAGCTTCTAGACATGCAAAGGGTGAAACTTTCAAAATGCCTGCTCTCCTGTGATACCCTTCTGCAAATATAGGTGGAGCTGGACAAACAGTACATGCATTTTGAAATGAAAGGAAAGAAGAAGAAATAGTAGTAAAAAAAAAATCAGATTTAAAGGGAAAGGTAGGTACCTTTTTGCATATTTTAATCAATGCTCAAGAAATTTATGTTCACTTTTAGGGGGAGATAGCTTCCAGTGTGAAGTTAATTCTGCAGGTGACAATTATTTTTAAATATTAGGTTCAATTGAATCAAGCACAGTTGTTTAAATTAAGAAGGTTAATGACAGAATTTTCATTAACCACAACTCTCAAAGGCAAATGAATTTTAAATTATTTCAGAGATTTATTTTATCTGTAAAACCTCATAACCTGCTTTTATGTTATTCACTCTTAGAAAAAACTATAAAATGAATTCTAAAAAAATAGAAAACATGTAATACGGTAAACAATTTGCATGCAATCAAATAAAGAAATGGTGCAGTGCTAAATTTAAAGTATGACCTTTTATAATCTTGCAGAATCCCTCTGAATTGCAATTCATTTTTTATCTTCTTACTACCATACCTTCAAACCAATAATCATCACTTGCTTTCATCAAATATTTTTCAGCATAGCCTAATGCCATTCAAGTGTTAGGGAGTATTTTCAGCAAGATGCAAACAACTAATAACAGGAAAGTTCATAGTGCAGTATTTAGGAGTTACTGACTCTACATGGAGAAAATTACCCTTGTTCAACAGCCCTTTTCAGAGGTGAACGCCGATTGTGCAAACATCAGTTTATGAGAACATCAGGGTAATTTTAAATCTGTAAACAGGACTACAGGAATAAATTACAAAGGCATGTAATTTATATGGCTGGAGCCTAGAAGCTGGCCAGAACACTGTAGTAATTAAAATGGAAAAGAGTATGTGAGATACTTTACAGTACCACAATCAAATTTCATATTTTGAATTTAAGATTAATCTTATTTAACTTTCCCTAACATAAAAATTAGAGTCTGCTTTAAAGCTCATCATCAAGGTTCCTATAACAACCATAGAAAGAGGTATGCCTCTCAAAAGAATGCCTTCATGTAGATGTATAAAATCATGACAACTTCATTTCAGACAAGGTTAAGATGAATCCCCAGTGATACCTGCTTAATATACAGTGGAACTGATAACAAAAAAGCACGATACCAAGAAGACAGAAAACATTTAGAAGTAAAGAAGCAATTTTAAAATATAATCATCTTATAGACTGCTCAGATAATATTTACATTCCACTATCATAGAGAGACTAGAAAAATTATAACTATTGCCACAATTTCACAGCTAAAATCAAGGCGATGTAAACCCATATTTCCTTTTTCTATAACACAGACTGTTGTTATAGCCCCAAAAGAAAGAAGCTAAAGAAGCATATCTGCATAAGCATTTCCCAGTAACATTCCTCAACTTTTTACCACTGCTGGGAAATAAAAAAGAGGAGTTCACTGCTTGCAATTTACCAATAAAATATTCATGTCTGAGTAATGGAATACACTGGTTGATGAGGGGTAGTGGGTAAAAGGTATCCCTGGGGATATTCTGATTGTACACAGGAGGAAAATTTTTCACAATGAGAACAACCAGCCATTGAAATTATCTCCACAGGGATGTGGTAGCTTCACTGACATCAGACAGCTGGAAATCCACCTGGTTCAGATGCTGGTCCCTCTTGGTTAAATAGTGCTTTATACTGGGAAAGTTTGACCTAGATGATCCTTGGGGTCCTGGTATTCTATGATTTAATACCTTCTACATCTCTTTTGGATCTTGATGACTGATCTTTTGAAAGACAGAGTAGTGGGGAGTTAAGCAAAAATGATGTCTCAATGTTTTACTCCTTGCATAACACAGTCACACATATGAGGACCACAAGGTTTTAGAGAAGTTTAAGACTGGTAAGGAAAGTACCTTTGGCTTTTTATGGGATGACAGAACTTAAAGTCAACTAACATTTTCTGAATTTAGCAGCTGGGAATTATATACTCTTAAAGGTAACTCTGTTTGTTTCACTGATTTCTGGTGATTAATGTGGGTTTGATTGAAGCCCTGACAGAGAGGTATAACCAGATATTGTCTATCTTGTAATACTTTCTTTATCTTGAATACTCTGAAGCATTACAAAGATGAAATTCTTCTTAAGCCTGATGTGCTTTGATCATCTCTAGTTTGTGTACATCTGGAAGCCGTATATTTCTCTCTTTGCCACAACTCAAAGCATTTGGAATGAAAAATAAGCTACTTTTAAACGAACGGAAAGGGTTAGTGGACAAGTCCTCTCATGATGAACAATAGCCCAAAATACATCATAGCTGAGAACACGACTTATTTATATCCCCATTGCATTGTAGGTGTTCCTTAGGTTTGTCATAAAAGGATGAGACTGCATGGAAGTTGTGTATATTGAAGTTGTGTTGCTGAAAAGAGGAAGAAAGATCTGTAATGGTTCCCTTCACAGAAATGAACAGCATAAATACATTGTATTAAAGTTGGAAGAAGCAATGGGTGTAAAAGAAAACAAAATTTTCCTGTACCTGCACTAGCTGATGAGACAAGACCTTCATGAGGGCTCTGAAGTTCTGTAAAACTCTGACATTTGCTAAATATAGTTTAATGATAGTGACATTTTAGCCTAATTTGTTCTTTTAATAGTTTTCATTAAAAATGCTTCATTTACTTTAATTTCCCATCTACCTCTCTTTTTAATGCATTTGTTCTTTTGCTGTTGGAGAGAGTAGCCTAATCCAAACTTTTTAGATTTTGAAAAGTATCATTTAAAATAACAAACATTGTAAATATGCCTAGATATGGTGTAACGAACTCTTAAGAATTTCATGGGATTATTTTTTTCATTTATTACAATGACAGTAAGTCATTATGTCTAAGATAACTGTTTCTGTTAATCCATGTGTATATGCCAAGGGTTATCCCTGAAAACAGATTCATATATTATTATGAAACTGCAATTTATAACACATATTCTTTCCTAAGAAAAATCTTTAATAATGATCTCCTGTAATGAACATGATGAATTCAAGAATCAGAGTAGGAGTTTTTCTCTCAAGATCTTCCTACAAAAGCAATTAGAACTCATAGAATGCAATAAGGATGTTGGGACATTAAAATGCTGTAGACTGAATATAACCTGACTTGGGGGAAAGAAAAGATTGAATGTAGATGTGAGCTAAAACTCTGAACAGAAACTCAATAAGTTAATATTCTACATCACCATATTACCATCCACATTCTTTGTGTCCCTGAATCTTCCATTAAATTTTTTTGTGCCTCTGCAGAAGTATATGGAGCTTTTGGAAATTCATTGGATCAAATACATTCTTCAGCTAGATTAAGGATTTTAGTCCCTTACATTTTTGCTGGAAATAGTAGAAGTTTATCCAAGAATCTAAAAAATTCTCTTACTGCCATTACCATTCAGTCTACATAAAATAAAATCCAGATTTTCAGTCTACATAAAATGTGTCCCAATTCATGTTTCTTTGTACTTCTTCATCCCAGAACACAGTCTAACCCCTTGGTGATGATCATCCATCACATTTTTCGCACCCTATTACAAAATTTCTGAATCTACTCCCACGTGCTTTCAAACAGACTATTTTTGCATCTGCTTTGCTGTTTCACCTTTCTTGAATCCAAATGTCTCACCAGACTGTTCAATGGCTTCAGTATTTCTTTAATTCTGAGCCTTATGCCTTCAGTATAACACACCACTGGGTAACATTGTATTCTGGCTATTGACAGTAGAAGACCCTGTAGACCTAAGTCAGTCGGTTTTGTAGGCAGGTTCCAATTTCCCACTTGAAGCACATTGAGTGTTTATCATTACTCTTTTAGTGACTAATACACAAAGTCATTCTTCTTAATTTCTAGCTAATCAATTTTCAGATAATACTAAAGTACCAAGTTACCAACCCCTTTAAAATCCTATTTTACTGCTTCAGTTTTCATGGCTTGCTTATTCTTTTTGTGATATACCATTTTGCTTCTCTATACAGATAATGTCTTCCAGGTTTGTATAATGAATAAACATAGTTCCCTAATTCAATTGGCTTTATGATAAGGTCACAAATAAAAACATTATGTAAGGTCACATGTATTTGTTGAAGGACCCTGGTAATCATTTCTAGCTCCTAAACTAGAACACAATTTATTGTCATGTTCCATGTAGACAATTTCTTATCCACTTCAAACTCCTTTTACAAATCCCAATATTCTCCTTACTCTAGGTGAGCAGGAATGCATGCATTGGCACTGCTGCTTCAGATTCCATAACCCACATGTTTCAGGGATATTATTCAGTTCTTCAAATTTTCACTCTTCTGAGTCCGTACAAGTCCTAATCCAGGTTCATCTGTTTCTTTGGTTTTCTACTGCCCCAGTTTATTCCACACACTTTCTTTACATGCTTTGCCCCACAGAGTCTGATGGATTATTCACATTCTTCACTTGCCTTTTATCCTACCAAGCAGAAGTATGGGCATGATGCAGTTTCCTTGAGTATGGAAGTGAGTATCATAATTAAAAAAAACAGAAGTAGTTCAAAAGTCTGACCACTTTTCGTAGCTAAACTTGGAGAATAGATTTTTCTTTAAGTTCAAACTCAGGTCACTGTGAAGCTTAATCTATTAATCTGTGTGAAGAACTAGGGTACTATAGTGATCATCTCCATGAAAAAGCTTGCTGACTTCTGAGAAATAAATGTCCATATTTCTGGTCAACAGATGAAAAGCTGTAGTGTCTTTGATGTTAACCCTCTGCAGAAGCTACACAACATTCAGCAGACAGAGTACAATTTTCCAACACGCTGGATTTTAAGAAAGCTCTAGTTAAACTGGATAGGGAAGTAAAAGAATTTTACTCTTTCTACCCGAGTCTGAATGGAACAATTGTCTGCCTAAGAATTCTCAAAAATACATGGAAAAATGTAACTGATTCTTTAATTTTTTTTACTAAATAGAGACACACTTTTCAATTAGAAGCCAAGACATGCAAGATAGAGATGACAACAAAATCAAAATCAGATGTCAATGAAACAGTTTTATTCATGTAGAACAAGTTGAAAAAAATCATAGTCTACAGCTTTGGATTGTGTACAAAAAGAGTTCATATGCAGTGATACAAGCCACATATGTTTAAAGCTAATGAGATAGGTTTCATGATTAATCGGCAGTGATTAAATAAGCCCCAATTCAGTATTGCATGTAATAGCTCTATAAAATTATTTCTTTCCCATTAAATGGGGGGAAGAAAGCATCCATTAAAATATTTTATTTATACTTTTATTTATTGAAAGCAAACCTCTAATTTCCTTAGCATAGAGGCATAGAAATGAGCTATCCATTAGAACAGCATGAACTATCAGCACACATCACTAGCAATATCCTCATCTGCAATTTTTCTGTGCTATGTCTGCCATAATGAATGTGGTTTTTCATTCTTATTAATTTAAACCTGTTGTTTATTAGATTTTAATTTCTTTATGTTCTGCAATTTTTCAATGAGTTACCAAAAGTCTGTTCTACCAATTCAATGGTAACTCTATGCTTACCTTTCTTAAAGGCAATATCAGCTTAAGGAGTTGCCACTTTTAACCCATGTCAATTCCCTCATTTTTATATAAGACAGTTTAAAATGAGGTTCATGGGGCTGGCTGGTGGCAGGAAGGCTAGAGTGAACAGCCAGGTGGAAGAACTACTACCAAGCCACTACTATAAGACGTAGCGTACCTAAGCAAGATTTTCACCTTTGCCAAAACGCTAGTATGTCAGCACTGTTGTTGACAAGAGAGAATCCTCTGGTGAATCAGTCACAAAATTTCATTAGATAACTTAGTTACTGAACTAAGCAGTTCATGCTCCTTTACCGGGTCTAGAAGTAGGAAAAAAAGGACAGGCCATGTAGGAGGAATATGGGAATGTTTTCAAAGTATGCAGGGATGCAATCAGTAAGGTTATGGTGCACTTGGAACTAAATGTGATAATATACGTCAGGACAACATAAAGGACTTCTTCAAGTACCAGCATTTTAGTCAGTAGCAAAAGGAAGACCAGGAAAAATGTGGGTGCACTGCCAAATGAGGTTGGTGCCCTTGTGATGGAGGACACAGAGAGGACACAGTTAATGAATGCTTACTTTTCTGCAGTCTTTACTGCTAAAGACAACCTTCACCTATTACATGCCATGGAGGCAAGAGAATGTTTGGAGAAAGGAAGATTTTCCCATTTGCAGAGGATGATCATTTAGGCAAACTTAACATCCAAAAATCCATGGGCCCCATGCGTGCTGAGGGAGCCGGCAAATGTTATTGCTAAACCAATCTCCATCATCTTTGAAAGGTCATAAAGAGATGGAGAAGTGTCTGAGGCCTGGAAGAAATCCAGTGTCCTCCAGTTTTCAGAAGGCACATGAAGGACCCAGGATACTACTGGCCGGTTGGATTCACCTCCAGCCCTTGGAAGGTGGTGGAGCAGCTCATCCTGATTGTCATCTCTAAGCGTGTGGCAAAAGGTTATCAGGAGTAGTCAATATGGATTCATCAAAGGCAAAATCACACTTGACCAGTCTGATAGCCTTCTATGATGGCATAACTGGCCAGGTAGATGAGGGGAAAACAGTGGATGCTTCCCTTGGCTTCAATAAGGTTTTTGACATTCTTTCCCATAATATCTTCATAGATAAGCTCGGGAAGTGTGGGTTGGATGAGTGGACAGTAGCATGGACTGAGAACTGGCTCAGTGGCAGAGCTCAGAGGGTTGTGCTCCATGGCACAGGGTGTAGTTGTAGGTCTGTAGCCACAGTGTCCTCAGGGGTCAGTATTGGATCCAGTCTTGTCCAATTCACCTGTCATTGACCTTGATGGAGGGACAGAGTGCTCCCTCAGCAAGTTTGTTGATGACTGAAAGCTGGAGGAGTGGCTGATACCCCAGAGTGCTGTGCTGTCATTCATCAGTAATGCTCTCTAGGCCCTGTTCCTAGTTTTTATGGGAGTGAAAAGAGAAAAACTTATTTTATTTTACAAGCTCTTTAAAATTGCCAAGTCCAAATTTTCCTGAAGTCAAACTCCTGTTATTCTAATTGGGCGTTTTCAATACAGCCCAGACAGGAAAATTTACCCAATAGAATAGAAAGAACACACAACTGAAAGATTCAGTTCTTTTGGTAGGAATTATGCTATAAAGTGGTGGGCTAATCAACTGAGTCGCTGGAAAAGGTGGTAGAGGGAGGAAGAAATTAAAGGGAAGGATGAGGAGGCTCCTCTGCTGTGATTTACTTTCTTTTGCTGTGCAAGATAATTGAGAAGTCAAGGAGAAAGCTATGGTCCTTACGGTCTAACATGAGTTGGTTTGCTTCCCCAGAGCAAAGCATCTAATCAATATCAAGACATTTTTATAACTAAATATCTAAATGGTAAAAAATGGCATTAATTCTTTTATTTTCTCTTTCAATTACAAGTCCCATTAAATAAAAGAAAAAACATTTAAAGGATTTTTTTTCATTAAACTTACGTCATTAGATCAATTGTCTGAATATTTTATGTCAATGATCCTGTGGAAAAAAACCAAATTGGCATTGTTCATTCAGACTTGCAGAAGTACTCCACTGCTGAATTCTTTCTAATTTTCTAAGAATCTAATCAAATGAATCCCACTTGCTGAACCAATTGAAAATATTATCAGTCATGACTAGAAAAAACTAATTAAGAAGTGTGGAGAATATAGAAACAAAGATTAAAAATGCATCTTCCTTAATTTTGAGTCATTATTGTTCATAATCAGCAGTGTTCTTGTGATTGAAGGTACTCCTGAAAAACCTAGCACATGATTTAACAAGTGGTCTGATCTAGACATCAGAAATTACTTAAGACTGAAAAATCAGAAATGCCTCTATCATAAGAACAGCTGTAAAGAAGATTTGCACCTAGAAATAGTAAGGTATTTTGAGTTCAGTAATAACAGAAGATGATTGAGGAACTTTGAAGCTTTCCAACTTTTTCTGAGTTAGAATTGGGATAAAATTGTGCTCTTAAACAAGACTGTGAAGATTTTCATGCTTCTTCTTCCTTTTCATAAAATCAGAGAATCGTTAATGTTGGAAAATGCCTGCAAGATCATTGTGTCCGACCTTTGACTGAACACCACCATACTAAACCATAGCACTAAATGCCACATTTAGTCATTTCTGGAACATTTCCAGGGATGGTGACTCTGCCACCTCCCTGGGCAGCCTGTTTCAATTCTTGATAAATCTTCCAGTGGAAAAAAAAGCACTTCCTTGCACTTAGGCTCTTTATCATGATATAGTGATACAGCCTGTAGTGAACGAATGGTGAGAAAGAGGATTGTAAGACTACTGGGAGAGAAATGCCCTGCTCAATGACACATACATATGTAATAACTCAACTGGGTAGGTGTTGGAAATAGTACAGCAATCCTCATTCCACAAAATATACACATGAACCAAAGCTTAATCCCCTAAATCCAAATTAGTCCAGTACATCATAGGCCCAGGGACAGAGGTCACTTGGACCAGTTGTCATGAGGTCAGAGCCTGCCTGGCAGTTTGGATTCATTTCGTGGCAACGCTTCCTCAGGCTCTGCCATCCGTGTGGAATCAGGCAGCCATGTGTTCTCCTCCTACTCCATCAGCTCATGTTTGCACTGTTTATGGTTTTGCCAACCAGTTTATCAGCCAAAGCAGCCCACAGGCTCACCATATCTGTTTAGTTTTGACAAAAAAACTAGGACTGCCCTCAGGTAGAGTGTAAGGGGTGCAGAAGAGCAGTGATAAAACATAAGGTATTCAACTGTGTAAGTTTCTACTTTTATCACCTTATTGGTCAAAAAGACTTGTCAGGATTCTCCTGGTGTCTTATATATAATATAAATTATTACATATATAAAATAATACGCTGTGAACAAAACAAACCCTCAGCATCCTGATCTTAGCTGGCAAAATCCTGCTGTTCCAACTTTGAGTTGATCATACCCTGTCAGAAAAAAACCATGAACACAACAAGTTCTCATCTTCTCAAAAGCAAATATTGTGGATGTTTTCTGTCCCTCTGGAGCACCATCATGGGAACCCAAGACCATCTCTTGGCACAAGTATAGAATCACTTGCTTTTCCTTCTCTCTGCTCAGAAACTAGTTTTGTTTTACTTTTTTCCATCTGAGGATAATTCCATCAGTCTGATTTCCCTCCTCAGGTGGTGTTTGTGAGTATTAACCATGGTATCCAAAGAGTTATATTGAAAAATGTAATATTTATAGAATATTTACAGAAAGCTAAAGCCTCAAAGAGAAAGGCATATTAAAATGATAAAACAGGTTATGTGTGTGATACATATGTATGAAGCTTGCTCACAGGGTGTGATGAGTCTGATAGTTCTAAGTCTGATCAGTTCCAGAAATGATAGGTGTTGCTCTCTTCCTGGAATATGCTGTTACCTTGCCTTCCCTTGTTTTCAGTGCAAAGTGGAAACAAGGAAATAAGTAAATTCTGATTTATTTGCTACCAACAGTCAGAGGAAAGAAGTGACAAGGTAGAAGATCCCCCATAACTTGCTTTGCATTCAGTCAGGATAAAAAGTTTTTGTACTCAAAACCTTCTTACCTAAATAACTGGGGTTTTGTTGGTTTGCTTATTGTTTTTCTTCCTTGTAATCCTAATATGTTTAGTATGTAAAAACATATGTTCAGACTGCCAGCTTGTAGCTGCTCAGAGATGACCAATATGAAATATTTTCTCTTAAAAGAGTTTCATATTTCAGTTTACACAGAAATTGCCACTACTGTTTCTTTCAAAGACCTGAGATGGTACTTTCCTCTGAACTAGGATGTCAGAGCCTGGAGATCATTTGTTCTGTTTGAGTATTTGGCTGAGTTAGATGGTTGAGTTAAGGAGTTCAGCTAGCTGAGCTCTTCTTTGCTTGGATGCTCCAGTGAAGTTTTCATACTCCTGTTCTGGCTTCTTAATCTTCCATCAACCTCTCAACCACTATAGGAGGCATCTAATATTGATCACTGACTCTTCAGGTCACTATCCTCTTTCTCCTCCCTATCTTCTTCAGAATGTGGGGCAAAATGGATCTCTGATCATCAGCGAGGTTGCTGAGAGACAAATTAGCATCAGGATTGCATCCAGGAGCTGTGATCAGAGTCAGACATGGGACAATGGTCTCCTGGCAAGTCCACAGTGAGAGGAAGCCCAGTCCTAAGGTATGGGTCAAGGGCAGGATGGATGGGATCACATGTGAGATTGAGCACACTTCACTGCTGCTCATCTGTGAAGATACATGGGCTGGGGCTGGCAGTGAAGACACTTAAGAGCAGCTGCCAATGGAAAGGGGAGGCAGTCCTTTGTGTTTAGCTTTCTTCACAACAACTTTTATCAGTGAAGGTCAGCCAGCTAAACACCTTAGCTCAGCCACAAAAGATCCAAGGAGTGGTTTGCTCAGGATCTTGAGACAAGCTGTGAAATACACAGGAGCATGGGAAGTTGATATTATATGTTATTATATGTTTGATAGTGTACGTTAAATTAAAGAAAATGGCTTATTTCATAGGCATCTCTCTATAATGTCTAAAATAGAACCAGAATCTCAGACTTAGAAGTGAACAGCATTTTTTCTTTTCAGGAACTAGGTACTGAGAAAGAACTTGAACAGAAATTATGATGAATTTAAGAGCTTTCCTCAGACATAAGAAGTATAACACAGATCTCATGAGCAGAGATTAATGGGCTTTCTTATGTTGGTAGCTTGAAAAAAGAATGAAAATAAATATAGAGAAGACTATCCAGCAAAGCTACTTAGCCCTGCAAATACCCATCACTGAGCAGAAACAGAAGATTAGGTGGGCCAGGGCAGCAGAATAAATCCAGAGTAACTACTGCAGACAGTGAAGCTA
This sequence comes from Pseudopodoces humilis, assembly GCF_049639895.1. Classification (NCBI taxonomy): domain Eukaryota; kingdom Metazoa; phylum Chordata; class Aves; order Passeriformes; family Paridae; genus Pseudopodoces; species Pseudopodoces humilis. The sequence goes on from NC_142200.1 coordinate 126,037,964, forward strand.
CTCCACATTTATACCAGTTTAACTGAGAAAAGGAAAAGGTCCGTTGAGTATAATTGAATCAAGGACTTTTCCATTAAGTCCTAATGACTTTCACAGCAGGAGGCTCCTGAAAGCTCATAGGAGAGCAGCCATTTCAGAACAATAACATCTCACTTTTGTTCTGCATTTAAATCTTTACTGTTTGGACACAATGTTTTAAATTATGCTCAGGATATTCTGTGTTTTTTACATTAGCTATATTTGATGCCAAACACTCTTGAATTCCAGTTTCAGCATCCATATTTTCTATAGATATTTACTTATATTTTCTGAATTTTATGTCTTTGGGTTTTGTTGGGTATTTTTTTGGTTTTGGTTCTTGGTTGGTTGGTTGGTTGCTTGCTTGCTTGCTTGCTTGGTTTTTTAACTACTTTTGTTATTGTACAATTTATATAGACTTGAGTATTGTATGTTTTACATATTTTCTTTTGGAAGTTCAGATCATGTGTGCGTGAGAGAGTTCAGAAAGTTTAAGATATTCCATTGCCTTACTGAAAAATTAAACATATGACTAAAGCATATGACTAAAAGCAAGGTTCAAATATTCAAATCACATTTGATTGTGCATAGAAAAGTTCATTTAAAAAATCTGTAAAGGGTAGTATTTATTTCCAAATACTCCAAAGGTTTGTTCTCTCTGAGAGTTTCTTTTGGAGATGGGAAGGAAATGGGTGCTTATTTGTTTGTGTGTTTTTAAAAAATTTTTTAGCTGGTGAGCTCCAGTTTGGATATTTATTATACTTTCAACCTATCAGGAAACACCTGGAGAAAAATTAAGCTTACAAAGATGCATGTACATAATGATTTAATGAATAATTTCTATGCATGCAACTATTAAACAAAACAGTGAAGGAAAAAAAATAAAGTCACTTATCTGTTTCTAAATCTTTAAAGTTTACCTATATGTCCTCACATTCACAAGGCAATTTCTGGCAACATATAGATGGAAATTTTGCCCTGGCCACTAGTCCCTCTTTAAAATAGTAAGACTAATTACCTAAAGGAGAATTACTCATTTTTTTATCATTGCAACAGGTCTCTGAATAATTACATTATATGCATATATGTATGTAGCTATAGATGCACATGCACTATGAGAATTATGTATATCTATTTTCTAATATATTTAATGCAGTAATGCCTGTACAATATTAGAAACAAGTAGAACTATATTGAAATGCTAAAGCTAGCACTTATTTATTTACTTATTTATTTGAATATTATACAAATATTAGTTCACCAATTATTGGAAGATATTACACAAAAAATTGAGTTTGGTGATAACCAGAAATATTACAGTTATTAATTTTTAAAACTAGTTTCTAAAATTAAGCAAGACTTCTGAAAGCAAAGTTACAAAGTAATTAACTGTGTTTTCTTTTTTAATTGAAAGTGAGAATGTAGTTCTGGCTCAGCAACTGTGTCTCTTTACTTCAAGTTTTACTCTTTTTCATGAAGTAAATACTTTTCATTTAGCTGGCAAAGACAGTAGATAATGCTATCTTGAGTTGACAAGTAAGAGAGCATGGTACAAGAGGCCCTGCATTCCCTTTTCTAGGATCAGACTATATTTAGGCAAATTTTCTTTTTCCACAATGAAAGCCTGGTTAAAACATGCCTTGCTTTTTCAGAGTATGATTAATTTCTCCTCCCAGCTTCAGCCACTCAGCCTGATTTACGTGAACCTGATTATTTGTTGCTCTATTTTATGATTAATTATGTAATTCTAAGGAGTGATCAATGAGGAAAGAAAGCAGGTTTCCACTTTGCACATATATGTTAAAATTTTAATAATGTCTTTTTTTTTTTTTTTTTATCACTCTCTTATCCCCCAAAAGAGAAAAGAGATGCATGAAGGTCACTACTGGAGATTCATAAACCATTGTGAATAATGTCAGAACTATAATTTAATTAGCGGCCCATCTGTCACTTTCTGTTTGATGAGCACTAAATGTCCAATTATCATTTAATATCTGCTCTAATCAGCTCTGGCAAATTTCACAGGCACACTAGAGATGACATTAATAGATGGAAGTGAGGCTACCTTTGCAACATTATCAGAGAAAGGAAGCTCATGCAGTTTTGACTTACAATGGGGAAGGCATGAATTCATTCCAATTAGCAGCAAAGGCCTTTAATGCAGATTCTGTTACTGCATATTGCTACCTAAAGCTTCAGTTGCTTTTTTTACCAGAGTTTGATAAAACACTTTTAATTTCTATGGAATGTTTTATTTTGCTGATGTCCAGAAATAATATTAAATACTATATCCCCAAAGTCTCTATCTTTCATCACTCTTTCTTTACTGTTTTAATGAATTAGTTTGATTCTTCATTCCGTTTCTGTCATTAGTCCTTGCAAACAAAAGACTCACAGGGTTCTTTATAAGGAAAGGAAAAAAATGTGTTGATTAAACGCGAGTAGATTTAATAAAGGCCCCAAGCAAACAAACAAACAAACAAACCTGAAAAAAAATCCTGAAATACACTATTCAGACAAAGAAAAATACTGGGATAATTTTTTTGTCATTTGCTGGGACAGAGGACTAATACCCAGCATGACCTTTGTCTGGTAAAGAATAAGCAAAAGAAAAACTCTTTTAATGAGAACCTACAGCACATGTGTCCTTTCAGACAAGATGCAGAAAATGACCACATGTTAAAAGCATGGAATAACTTGATGATAAGGCTGACAGTCTATGAAATATGTATTGGTAGCATTCTAAAATGTACTTTTTCTCCTGTAATAGAAAATTAAAAACCCTATTTTATCCACACCTTGGGTCAAGGTCAGGCAGCCTATACCTTCTCAGATTTAAGATCAATAACATAAGTCTCTGAAAAAAGGCTTTTTTTCTTGACAAGAAGTTTCCTCTAATAAGTAGGACCTGCTCACCTAGCTCTTTAAATCTGGTCCCCAACTCTAGTTCAAAGTTAAATCCTCCAGCACTAGGAAAGAAAATATGGCCAGAAAACTACTGTTTGTAATATGACTGCATTGGTTTGATGCTGAGTAGCTAATAAGATTGGTGTTGCTGCCTGGCAGATCCACTGCAGTGATAAAATAGTCAGCTAAAAGATATAAAATAAGCCCCTTTTCATCCTGCTATATGTTTTGGCAGCAACTCAAAAGCTAGAATGTCTTTTCTGATATGTCCATATTTCTACTAATAAGATTGAATCTGAGATTGTACCAACTACAGCTTGAATTTATAAGAACTTGTCAGGATGTTACAGTCTCCTTAACCCTTCATTATTCTGCCCATCTCAACATGCATCATAGCATTGGGTATCTAGAAAACAGAAATCTGCTGCTGGATGCTATTCAGGTTCAACTAATGCACGTGAAGAATTCTCATTACATGTATCCTTTCAGGTTTCCCATGGTTTATAACTTTTTAAGCCCGCTGTGCATATGAGGCACTGATTTAATAGTAAGCTGCTAAAAATGGGCACAAGATATCTCTGAATCAAGGCATAACAAAGGGATTTTTGCATAAAGACAAATTAGCAAGAAAAGCAAACTAGTATCACCCCAGGGGAATGGAAACTAAGGAGATTATAAACCCCCAGATGTGATTGATCTTTGTTTCTTCTCCTGAGCTTGAGCTTAGAAATTTGGCTCCAGACACAGGTCTGAAGAAGACATAACTCAAATGCTGTGATTTGCTCACCAGAAACTCTGGAAAGTAGTCCACTAGAACTAAAGAAAAATCCAGCAATGAAAATAATGGTTATCAAGGACATTGGGGAGACAAAGAAGGGCCTTGATTCAGAAGACAATTTTAAATGCCCTTGAGAATTAAAAGTATTCAAGAAGACACAAGGTTGTTTACATGCAGGATTAATATAAACAAGGACCAATATTAAGGTCTTGATCAGATCTTTTCCTTCACGTGAAATATAAAAGAAATCTTTAAATATCTGTAAAAGGTAGGCAATATTGTAATATAAAGTGAGTTTTGAGGACAATAAACTGTCTCTTCATGTGTGCATGATGTCTGAGCATCACACACTGTGATGTTTTCATTTCTGATTATGCAATGAACAATTAAATAAACTGACCATATGGGAAAGGAATACCAGGTATAACATATTTAAAATTATTTTGAGAAGTTATTTTGGCTCCTATTCTGTTATGTAACAATAGGGACCTGTAGATATACCTCAAGCTTCCCTCGTTATTCCATCTGGTTTCACAGGCATTCAGATAGTACTTTTCCATTGTAACTCCCCCCATCTGTAGAAAGAGCTGGAATAAGCAGGTATAGGTACCACAGAACCTGCACACCTTGACAAAATTTTAATGCAGTGTTGTCTTGTCTACCCTTTTTTTCTGGAAAAGAAGGACTCGGTCACATGGACTAGTGAATAGTTAAATATTTTACACAAATTGTGACGTTTGGGGGGAAAAAAATGCTGACATCTGCGCTTCCTTTAGCTCCACAGGCTTGCTGAAATTCCTTAGATGTTGTGGCAGAGATGAATTATATCTTGTCGTTCCCTCTCTGTGACTGTGTAATGGATATCTAAATCCTGATGTAAGTAGGCTTCTTACTTTTGCCTTGTAAGCACAATGGTAATCCAAGAAGATATTTCCAAAGGTTTTATCAATCATTAAAAAAAATGGTTTAATTCAGATGAAATTGCTGAATTGCAATGAAGTACAATTGTTGCACTAATTTAGACGCATATCCAGAATTAGTTCTGGATTACTGAAAATACATATTCAAGAAAAAGTAATTTGCTTAAAAAAATTCAGCTCATACCTATGGTTTTTTTTCTATCTCTTTAAAGTATATATAATTTTAAATCAGTACAAGGAGTGACAGAAAATCAGTTAACACTTATTAATAGTTTAGGATTGCTGATACAATGAGACATTCTTCCATATGATAAATTATTGGTGTGGACCATCCTCGATGAAAAGTAAAAATTTATCTGTCTACATAATGGGGAGCACAACACTTAAACCCAGGTTTTCTAAAATATGGAAGAAGCCCATAAAAAAGGAGCAGAACACCTCTAGGGTGTTCCATAAAGAATGGCAGCCAGTTAGGAAAAAGCGTGCTGGGGAAAGCAGCTTTCACTGGTCAGATAAATATTTTTCATTAACATTAGATCCTGCCCTGAGGGTCAGTGCTTAGACACAGTGTTAGATGAGTATGATATCTCACCAGCCTAAAGGTTAGGGTTTTGAAGAGCTTTTAGCACTGGTTTAGCTGATAGATCTTGACCTGGAAGACCTCACTTGCCTAACAAAACTAATGATATGCATCTAAATTATCAAAAAGGTCTGGGTTATTTTATGACTTAGTCCATTAGCAGAACAGGTCCAAATGCTATTCTTACTTCTCTTTGTATCACATCTTAAATTTTACCATTCTCTATCATTGCATTATATTTCTGAAATATTTTTTCAATATTAGACACTATATGAATGAATTAATAGGCATAAAATTACTACAGGGGATCCTGCCTCCAGGTAATGTAAAACATAATAATAAATCTATTTTTTTTTTTAAGAAACAAATTAACAGGGGGTAAAAAATCATTTCCAGAGCATTGTTCAGTCATTTGGCCAGGACTTCTGTATAACTCTTTCACTGTAAACAAGTTATGAAAGTCAGTCAACAACAATAAATTAATGGTGCTCTTCAGTAGCAGGTTAGGAGAAAAATAGATATAATAAATAAATAAATATCTAAAAAACCTCAACAACAAAAATGGAGCATGATCTGTCAGAAAAAAAAAATAATGTAATTAATAGTGTTTAAGAGAAGAAATAGCAGCTAGTATATAGTGAGCTGGAGAGTATTCCAATGAAACACTGAAGTGGCACACTATCACTGATACTGCAGGTAACCCTGGAGAGCCTAGCTTTACCTCTCCATCTTCCTGTGCACCTGCTGCCTATTCAAGAGTTTTTGTGGCTTCTGTTTATGAAGGACATGGCCTCGTTACCTTTGATGTCAATGGTCAAGCCATCATTACTTCCTTGGAAGCAGATGGGGCCCATATGGCCTGCTTGCATGATCATTGCTCATGTACAACCCCCACAGAGCTAACAGGTTTCTAACTGGGATGAATTGCATTGTGACAAACAGTGCAATGAATGAAAGAAGCTAAAACAATGTGAAAACTTTGTAGGAAGCAGTGAATTTTATAAGCCTCTTCTGGGTTCATCATGGCACCTCACACCTTTTGAAGGACTCACTGGAAGAAGGAGTTGTGAGAGGCTATAATGGAGCAGTGAATAATAACAGGATGATACAGGGAAGATCTGCTTCTGTGGAAGCTGAAGCAGCAAGAATTAATTAGAGAACTGTTACCTTGGGTTGTTAGTGTATGACCCTGGTGATGTCACTCTCCACTTAGGAGACTCCTGCTTCTTCTGGATTGTGAAATGTGGTGGCTGTGAAGTGCAATGCCCTCAAGATCTGAACCCCAGTGTTACTCTCTCCAAAGCAAAGAGGGGAGTAGCAGATGCTGCTAAAGAGCATAAAACTAGAACCTGTTTTCCCCAGCTATGACTGAGTCTATTAATCTTGAGAAGTGTCAAGTGGAGTGCTGAACAAAGCACCTAGGAGTAACAAAAGGGGGGACTCAGGGTGAGGAGACAGAACTGCTGTCTTTACAGTTCAATATCAGCTGCACTTAAAGGATGTGGCAGCAGGATACACAGTTGTGAAGGCACACAGGTTTCAAAGCTAACATGGTATAGGCATGTTTGAGAAAGGGTGTAGCATCAGAGTGTAGCAGTTATGCCTTGCTACAAGGCAGGGTTAATTAGCTGATGGGAGACAAGCTGTGGAGCTAAAAGCCCCTCAGATAATAAACAGTGTCTATAATGTTGGTAGAGATGCACTGTGTCATTTAGATAGAGTTTGCTCACCCATAACTTGGAGAATGTCAGGATGACCTGCCAGTAGTGCTGTCCAGAGGTCCTTTTTTTCACTGACAGCCTGCCAATGACTAATCAAGGCAACTGATCTCATGTTCCTAACTGGTAGGAAAGCACATGCACAAACAGCTTTGTAGTTACAAACTCAGGGCAAGCAAATGAGATATAGCAATAATTTTAAATATGCACACCAAGCCATTGCTTCAACCTTCCCCAGCTTTCTGTAGTTTCACTCCTTCTCACTATGTATTTCTCTTGATGAAAACAAATACAGTTCTAAGATGTATTTCTATCATGCACAGTGCTGCAGTTTGGGTGTGAAAAGTCTTTGATGTTTGAGCAGTTAGTCCAAGAATCCAAGGCCTGGCACTGATGCCTAAGATTTGTAGCTTTTATATTTTTCATATATTTGTAACTTTGTAGATGGCTAATGCATTGCTCTAGCTCCTACTACTTTTCTTACCCTTTTACCCTATATTTAGGAACAATAAGCTAGCCTTCTAAACACATTCCTAAACCACTGTTCAGTCTTATTCCAAGAAGAGAACCAGCTACAAGGATGTTCTGTTTTCCAACCAGAATCTGGGAACACATAACAAAAGTGGGGCAAAGAACAAAAACAAAAGAAAAAGTGGACCACTTCCAGCAGGGCAGGACCCAGGGAATTATTACCTAACCAACTAACATTCTAATTGGATAATAGATGATATGAAAACTTACTCACTAACCTTATAAAAATTATAAAATTACTGTACCATGTGCAGTTTTCACCATATTGTGTACCTGAAAGCTTTCGAATAAAGGTTTGCTTTTATATTATTACCCTAACTTTGCTTGGGAAGGTTTCTTCTACTTCCAACAGCAACAACAGTAGGATTTCACTCTTAGCAAGGGAAATAATACCAGCTTCCTCCTGTGGGCTCAAATCATCAGACATTACAGAGATATTTTCATGTTAGGCAATAATATATTAATTTAGAAAATCAGGTTTTAACTTACATTCATGAAAACAAGTAAGATCTTTAACTTAATTAAATGGTCACCTATAATCAGTGTAACTATTCTCACCAGCTGTCCATCACAAATTTCATGGAGAAGAAAGAGATCAAAACAAAACAGAATGGAGAGTTACCACACCTACATTTTCAAGAGAGAGGTATTTATGTTTTGCCAACCTATAATTTGCCTAGAAATGTTGTAGTGTGTACCTGATGTTGTTTATTTATATTTTCATAATGATCAATCTACTTTAAAAATTAAATATATGAATTATGTATATTGAATATGGGAACACAGGTATAAAGAATAAGAAAAATACTTCAAAATTGAAAACACCCTTAACTAACAATGCAAAATTTTCTTGTTTGTGTTCTTAATTTGCTTTGGGAATCAGTGAGAAATCTTTCTTTTTGAACATTAAATGTTTGCTATTCTCATTTTATAAGAATCATGAAGGTGGTGACAATAATATAACTTTGCAATAGTGCCCAGTACCCTGCTATGACAGAGCCATAGAAGCAGGAAATACAAATACAAATATAAACTTTAGGCTCTTTGTGCAATGAGCTGTAGATGGTACAACAATGGTGTAGATGATGACTCAATGCTGATGAGAATGACATCACAGTGATGTTGTAGAGATGGTTATTTATCTCAGGGAATTTATATACAGATTCATGAAAGTTTTAATTTGTTTTTACAAAGGTCTTTGATGTTCCCCTTTCAATGAAATGTATTGAATTTTTGGTACTTAGGGCAAGGTGTCTTTCACTGAGGTCATCTGCTCATGCTCGGTACCTCTGTCACAGCTCATGAAGATTCCTAAATGAATTTTAGAAATGACTGACAGTTATCTGAACAAGAAATTTTCAGAACACCAACAACCACAGGCTTCTTAATTAGCTATCAAATCATCATCATTACAGAGGCATGTTGCTTATCTTTTAAAGAGTAACTCAAACAAGCTTTCATTTTTCTAAGGGACTGAGAGGTGCTACACACTTTCTAAAAAACCCTCCCTTGTTCCAGGTCAAACTAATTTTTCATGTAACTGATGTTTTAAGGGAACTCCTCTTTCTCTGTTGAGTTATTCTAACATTTGAGTCTGCCTTAAGTAGATGTTCAATTTGGATCTTTTGATCTGTTCCTTTACAACTTTTAAGGGTCCAAAACCAACACAGCTTCTTATTCTTTCTAAATTTTACTTACGGTTTCCTTCTGCACCTTTTGGTATAAGCCTTTTTCTTTTTCTTTTTCTTTTCTTTTTCTTTTTCTTTTTCTTTTTCTTTTTCTTTTTCTTTTTCTTTTTCTTTTTCTTTTTCTTTTTCTTTTTCTTTTTCTTTTCTTTTCTTTTTCTTTTTCTTTTTCTTTTTCTTTTTCTTTTTCTTTTTCTTTTTCTTTTTCTTTTTTGCTTTTGCTGTTCCTGTTGCTTTTCCTGTTCCTTTTCCTTTTGCTTTTACTTTTCCCATTGCTTTTTCCTTTTTTTGTTGTTTTTTCCTCATGCCAGATTATCAATATAGTAGAACAGAATAGAATAGGTGCTTCTTGAAAGGAATTATCTGATTCATCTCCTTGGCTACTTCTGGGCTGACCAAAAGTTAAAGTATATTGCTAAGGACAGTGTCCAAATGCCTCTTAAAACTGACAGGCTTGGGACATCTTGGAAACCTGTTCCAGTGTTTGATTATCATCTCAGTAAAGAAATGGCTCCTAATGTCAAGTCTGAACCTCTCCCAACACCATTCTGAATCATACTCATGCATCCAATCACTGGATACAGGGAGAAGAGGTCCGCACCCCTCCTTTCCACTTGTCCTCCTTAGAAAGTTGTAGACAGCAATGAGGCTGCCACTCAATCTACATTTCTAGGCAAACTAGGAAAACCCAAAATCCTTAGCCACAGCTCTGCAACTTCAGACCAAAATACTGGATCTGTGTGTGCCATTAATAGCAATATATGTGAGTTGTCAGGCTGCTGGATTGGTTTGTCTTTTTGTTTGTTTGGCTCAGCTTTGCTGTATGCATGGTGGTGATGGTGGTAGAGATGGGTATGAATGGTTAGGTATATGTGGTACAGGTGGTTAGGCACACAGTGGAGAAGAAACCTGAAGTAAGGCTTGGAATTTAAAATGAAAAAAAATTCTAAAGATGCACATCAGTACCTTAAGAGAGGAAAAAATTACCCATCAAAATATTAAGAACATGGCTAGAATGCTATAGGGGTTCAAAGAAAACTACAGTGATGCCTGTGCTCTTCTCTGTCAAACCCCAGTTTCTGAGAGGCAAGATAATCTTAGTTTTTCCACCCCACTCTATAGCACTCTGTTTTTCCTAATTCCTAATGTCTTGTCCCTATATTGCTAGAAATATACTTAAGGGATTTTTAGGAAATCTATGGCTTTCTCAGAATGTGGAAATTCTTTCCCTAAATTCACTAAAGGCTTCTCATATATCATACCTCCAGTCAAGTGTTTTATGGTTCACTGAAGAATACAGGCAATTAAATCTTCTGTTTTTTCATTTCTGATGAAAAGAAAGTTGATCTTATCTGAAAAGATACTTGTGCTTGGCAGTTAGAAATTCCAACCCTCACTTGTTTTAAAGCTGAGGTCAGAATGAAGGGGATAGTGTGAGACTCTAACACTTACAGGAGACCTTGAGCACACATCTTGAATAATAGGCACAGTTGAGTTTGCATGAGTCCTGCAGGAAAAAGGTCCTTGATCAGTCATGCTGCTGAATTCAACATGAGTTGCAATCTGTAAGCGGTTTTCAAGGGTAACTCCAAATAAAGCACTTTACGGTAATACAGCCTGGAGGCAAAGATCAAAGCTGAGAGATGGGAGGATATAAATACACTTCCTTTACAAATGGCCAGATGATTCTTGAGCTGTCTGCTTAAATACTTCCCATAATGAAGTAATAGAAAGTAGTGCAGCAGTGACAACAGCAGAAAACAGAACAGGTGCTTTCAGCTTATTTCTCCCATTTATCCTGAGCTCAGTGCCTCCAGATTCTGGTATTGAACTTTCATATTTCTTGAGCAGAAATCCTTAATTTATGAAGCATAATTGTCCATTGCTTAGGCAAAATTGCCCATCAGCCTATAGTCCTTGGAGCGTCCATCTGAGAAAAGAAGTCCAAGCATAGAACAAATAATATTCATGTGCATGTCCATTTTATTTTTGTCTTCCAGATGCTGGTGAGTTTGTTAGCTTTATGTGATTTACTCTTTCTCAGATATCTGCTTTCCTTAGAATAATTTTCTGTTGCTATGCTAGATGTGCTGGTAAAAATTCTAAACTTTTATACTGTTTATACACAGAATGACTGAAAAATGAGAATTTCATAGGGGTTAAGAATTGACATTGCACTTAAAATAAGTACAAAGTGTACCTTAGCTATCATTCATCAACTACATAGTTCAGAAGGCCTAGTCTAGACTTCCTGTTGGGCCTGGTTCTTTGGAAGTGCTCAAAATAATTTAAGAAAGAAAGCTTTTTGAAGAGAACCTGAAAGAAAAACTCAGGTTTCCAAGTCCTTTGAAGTATCTTTAATATCATTCTTTAAAGCATTTCAGGCTTTCCTCTTATTACATTGTAGAATTTCACTTATTTTCAAGTTTTAAGTCACATTTCTGAATTAAGTTCAATTCTGTCATTTAGAGAAGATACACTAACAAAACAAATAAATGGAAATCTCAATGGATGTCAGATTTTTTACATTTGTAAAAGTAAATTAAGAAATTATGAAAAATTGTACATTTATGGCTTACTCTTTACTTTCTGCTTTAGTTTGTGGCCCCAGTGTCTTCAGCAAATGTGACTTTTCTAAGTACTACTAGAATTTTGCTTATTATGGCAAATACTAATATAATTTATCATTTTTAAAGTAGAGTGACTTTGCTTTTTTGTTCCATCCTCCATGATTTTCCTTCCACCATTTTTCCATAACAGTAGCCATTGAATTGCTGAGTGTGTTACAAAGCTGTCTTAGAAGCTGGATGAACATGCACTAAAAGATCCACAGAAGAAATTTGTGTTCATATTTTCCAATTTCCTCCACCTTTTCTCATCAATATCTGCTTTTTATGCTGCCTCACTTACTAACCATGAGCTGAAGCACCTTTTCATAACAGATAAAAAAATCCCTTCCTGAAGGACACAGTTTGGAATGGAATTAATTTCCTCATCCACTTTCAGATATGTCTGCTAAGTGTCTTGTTTTAATGTTTTACTAAAGCAGCTTCATAGTACATTACATATGCTTCTCTTGTTCCTTCTGACATGATTTACTCTATGTGCTGTCTTATTTTTTCTTTTGTTTAATAATTCCTAACCAATTATAATCTGTTGGTACCATTTTTGCCTTTTTATTGTTAGACAAGAAGTTTTTATAATTTTATTCCAGCATTTCCTCTTTAAGCCATATCACCTACTCTTTCTTTTTGTCTTAGACCAGAAGAAATAAAATTCATATTATTTTTGTAGGAAACCATTTAATCATCATATCCATTGCCTCATCCATCATCCATCATCATCACAAGATTTAATGCTCAAGAAGTTTCTGTGACTTTCCACTCATTAGATATCCTACGTTGTGGGAAGTGTACTGCTCAAGGCTTTTATAGAGCCACACTTATTTCTTTCAAGTCCATTTTCTATTCTAATGTCATTTTTCTGTCCTTCCAATTCAAATCTTCCTCATTCAGATATGTATATTTTACACAGTGCTGATTGTTTGGAGTTTGGTCTGGCTTGGTTTGTTTGTCTTTTAAAAAAATAGACTTTTGGAAAGCTAATGTCAAATTGGAATCAGTTGACTCTAAGTTATAAAAATCTTTCTGCTGGGCTTTATACAAGAAGTAAAGACTCCTTGAAAATGTAATTGTTATTTCTAGAAGGGATTCAGAAATCTCAAACCACTTGGTATATCCAAAGTCTTCTATATGGGTAGAAGAATGACATCTTACGTCCAAGTCAGATGTATCTGTAGAACATCAGTTTCTGCCCGCTGGGAGAAAATAAGGGGGACATTTTTCTGTAAGAATAAGCAGATTCTCACTGCACTGGTCTTTACAGAGTGAAGGGAAATAGAAAGCTCCTAGTTGCAATCAGCTTGATATAATAGATACATAATGTATCCACAGAGGCATAGAGCAACCTTGCTTGTTCCCAGGACTTTCCATTTACTGTACTCGCTCCTATAAATTGTTAGGCAGACTAACACTTTCTGTAGAAGATCTACTGCTTACTCAGTACTTATTTTGAATGATGCTTGTATATGTGCAGGGGACCAGATGTGTCCTTTCTGAGTGTTAATGAGGAATTGCCATGGATGTATTTCATAAAGGCAGCCTCAGTCCCTTAAAAAAATTATTTGTCATCCTGGCGGTAACTGGTGAGAAAAGTATGCACACAGGGCATTTATTTTCTTCTCAATAGTGTAAGCTAAGGTCAGAGGTCCAGACTTCACTTTACACTGTCTTTGTTAGCTTAACACAGAACAATGCAGAGACTAAAGGGGGAGAAATGCTCACTTTTGTCACTTGCAGGGGTATCAGTGGTGGCCAAAGAGTGATAGAGGCCAGAACACTTGATAATTTGCCCGCAGTGATGCTTGTACTCTTTGAGAGTTGTTTGAATTAAACACTGCCAACCAGGGAAAAATCAATAAAGTTGTTTAAATGGTTTCACAGGGGCCTTTGTGATGATTGAATATTACTCCTCTTACAAGACCAATAGCTCCTTCCTTTTTTTTTTCAGTGCATGACCAGTAACTTAAGTTATTCAGTGTAAGAGTTCAAATGAAGGCTGAGCACCTTCTCTTCTTACTGTCTTCTTCTACTGACAAACAGTTCTCATTTTTTTTTATTTTTTTTTTTTACTAAGTAGAACAAATCAATAAACCTCCCAGAAGCAGCAACATTAACATTCCAAATCATCCCTGTTTCCAGTTAGATCTGCAGAAAAGGGCAAGATCAACACTGATTTACACCATCTGAGGATCTACTCCAACATTTCTTTGGGTTAGATGACATTCAATCAATTTACCCACAGAATGATGCACTGTAAAAGAAGAACTGCAAACAATACAGATTTTCAGTGTTTGAAATAGCATAAGGTTTTATTTTTATAAATGTTTTTTACTCTTTTGAATGATAAATAAGAGTTTAGAGAATTAATGCATAAGAATTTAGCATCCAAAGCTGCTTTTTAAGGGATATGGCAAAAAAAATCAGATAATATAAGTAGTATCTTAGAGAAAGCAATAAATCTGAGAAAACCTGTATCATGCCCATGTAGAAGATCTATTCATTCAACTAAAAATGCATGAGGTGGTAGGTAAAAAATTTGCTGTACTTGCTGGTGATGAAATAAACTTCAGACTTCCTCCAATGCTGTGTCAGCGAAACTAATATCAGTTTCTGATATTACTCACGTGGACTGAAAATGCAGGCCTTGTGGCAGTCAAACAGGTAGTGGTTTTCTACATTATTTGTGTACATCATTATAAAAGAGAAAGGGAAAATATGAATCACCACCATATCAGTGAAAATAGTCCCTTCACTCTTTGGAAATGTATGCGGTCAAATATAAGATTCCTTCTACACCCAATGAAACACTTTAATTCTCCTATGCATCTTTTTCTGAAGTAAATGTTATTTTCCTGCTAGAAGTCACACATGGAGCACAAACAAAGTGGATGAAATGGAGTCAAAGGAGACAGGATTCCTGGTTTTTCATCTCTGCTTTTCCACTATTTAACCTTTAGGATATGCCTTGATTTCCCTGCTAAAACCATTACAGCTACAACAACAGTTAACTATAGAAACGTTTTTGAGATTTAATTAACTGTTACTACATTTCAAAACCTTCATTAACAACCCTCTGATGTGAATGAACTACACTTTGTGGAACAGTAATGAAAGAAAATATGCCAACAGCAAGCAAACAACAAAAAATCCCTCCCCCCACTCCCCATGAAAGCCTTTGCAGTGTTTTTTCACAGTTCTGGGATATGACACTTTGCAACAATTTCCGAGACAGCTTACACTCCCCATCCTTCTTACATCCACAACTTCTGGTATAGGAAGACCCAATAAATTCAATACCAGCTACCACCTTCATTAAAAAATTCCACCATTTGAACCTAACATATACCCTTAATCCCCTAATTATGCTTCCAGAGGAAGGAAGATTTGGGATTAATTTATTTATTTATTTTCCTTTCTGAGTCTAAATTTTTGCCAATTATAAAAAAGGCCAAAAACAAACAAAAATAAAACACACAAAAAAACCCTACCACAACCAAAAGCCAGGAGTAAAAGTTGAGTTTGCATAAAGGGGGTCATAACATTCAAATAAGAAATAGAGCATAAATTGTCTTCTCGAGTTTCCAGTATTATCATCATGGCATGATAAAGTATACATCTGCATCACTTCATTTCTTATGAGTTTGTCTTTTTTTTCCAGATTCCATCAACAAGTAGAAAGTACAGATGAGAGGGAACACCAAATAATTGAAGGTAAAAATACCAAGTTGTCTTTTAAGTATTAATAAAGCTCTAGTATTGGGGAAATATTCAGAATATTCCAGAACTAAACTAGCCTATCCATCTTTCTTCAAGTACTTGGTGCATACATGTCACAGGCCCTCTGCTGGAAAAGGGACAGGCCAGTTATCTTAAGGCTTGTTTACAGCACCACTTGGTCCTTCAGCTGGGCTATAGTGGTGAGATCCTCTGTTCAACTTTGTGGCTGTCCACTTGGAGTCAACCACACCCATTAATAGCCATGCACATGGTGGAAAACCAACAATTAAAAAAAAAAATACAACCAACTTCATAACTTAGAAATTATTAGCTTTTTAAGAGCTAATAATTTTCCATCTAATAAAAATCTTAATTAAAAATGCTTATGTCAGTTAATTCATTTTTTTTTTTAATTCTGGTGCTGATAAAATTTTCTAATATCTGGATTGTCTTATATGTGACATTTGCTTTCATAAGCCATGCAGTTATCAGAAGCTAATTCTGTTGAGAAACTAATCAGGGAAGGTGTTACACAAATGCAAAACATATGATTAAAGAGAGGGAAGGCAAAGCTCATGCAAAGAACTGAATATTATAATGAAATTGCCACTGAATGGAGATGTGAGGACTTCAAACTCAGTTTAATTAGGCCACTGAGTGGAATCCCCTAAGACTGACAGGAACTGAACAGCTAATAATCAGTTTGTTCTTTACTGATTACCAGCTAATCATGTCCCAAACACAATCCCTTTCGCCTTTCTCATTATGAATACGTTTGCAAGCCTTCTTTCTAATTTCTGCACTTTTATGGGCACACAAGTCCTAATCAGATAACTTCAACAGCTTCAACTAGTGTCTTTAAAAGCCCACCTATTGTTTGTGGAGCAAATATTTGCATCCTTCAGCATCACATTGGTAAACACTGGCTGTGCATGTAGATAGTGATGAGAAACCAAATTATGCAAGGGCAGCATGTTCTGCTACCTAATTTTCCAATGTTGATTTCCATTTTCCAGTGGCTTCAGATGCCTCTTCTGAGTACTGTAATTCTATGTACAGAGAAAACCCACTTGCATTCAGAATTTCATGCATACCATGGCACTGACATCTGAGACCTATTCCTGTGAAGCTCCTTTTCTATAAAAAGGAAGAATAAGCTTACTTTTTATGTGTCAGCTTCCATATGAACTGTAAGCTCAGATTTGTATCTATACCCCTTTTAAGTAGTTTGAAAGAGGGCTATTGACTTCCTGGGACCTTACATCTGACCTGTCATGTTATAGACAACAAAGTTATATGGTTT
This sequence comes from Pseudopodoces humilis, assembly GCF_049639895.1. NCBI lineage: Eukaryota > Metazoa > Chordata > Aves > Passeriformes > Paridae > Pseudopodoces > Pseudopodoces humilis. The sequence continues at coordinate 126,054,742 of NC_142200.1, forward strand.
GAGTGTTAGCTGACAAGAGAAGTGGAAAGCAAATAAATCAGTAGAAAAGTATCAATTGGCTGCAATGGGGTGAACAGGTTATCTGGAATATTTTTAGAGGAGATTTGTCATGAAAAGTGTTAAAGTGTCTTTTTGTCTTGGTTTAGGGCAAAATTTGGGAGAAAACCTCCAGTGGGGCTCCCCCCGGGAAGTAAACTCACGTGGCCTTTTTTTTTTCCACTTCTCAACCGGTTCGGGAAGAGATTTCTCTGAGAGAAGTGGAAAAAATCTGTTTATTTTACAGGCACAGCACTACCCAGCACAAAAATGAACAATATCAAATTACAAAACTTCTCGCCTTTCAGAAGAGATGACAAACTTCAGAGGGTCTCTTTCCTGTAGGTGTTCGCTCTGTTATCAGTCCCTCTGGCGCTGGAAAATGCCGCTGCCCAGGCTGGGCTCCCGGTAGTCCATGGGTGCAAGCTCCCGGTGCTCCCCCGAGTCCCCAGTCCAGAGCAGGTTCGATTCGTTTCAAAAAAGGGAAAGAAAACAGTCCAGGAAGACCTCTCTGCTCCGGCTAGTTGGAAAGCCAAGGCGATCTGTCTCTTGTTGTCTGTCTGTGCTGTAGTCAAAACTCTTGATGCGGGGGGAGCAAGTACAGTCTCTGATAACAGACTCGGTGCTTCTTTTCTACTCACTTTTACTCTGAGATGGAATTTTAAGGATACAAAACCTGTGTCTGGGTTAGGTGGACGAATGGGGATACAATTTAACATCATAATCAACCCAGGACATTCTACCCCTTATCCCCATATCGTCGACTTACTGCCAAAACTAACATTCTAACTCTGCACACATTTACATACATAGAAACTTCCCCTCCATTCCACATAAAAAATACAAGCAATATATCTATCATGCCCTTGTTACGCCTCACACTAAGCTACTGAATTCAGACCCCCACACTGGAGAGCTGTAGGATTCTTCACTCTCTCATTTTACTCACTCAAAACATCATCTTTCACTTGCTCATACTTTCAACACTTATTTCCTTCTATTTCATGTCTGCGTGGTTTAATGTACAGACAATGGCAGTAACCTTTTACTCAATGATCAGGTCTTCCTGAGGTACACATCGTGTTGTTCTATCTCTCTGCATTATCCACCATGTACAACCTGGTCCTTGAGCAAAGACAACTCCACGAATGGGTTTGTCTGTGCTCGAGGTAGAATTGACCCAAACTGTCTTCTTTAGCAGACTTCTGACATGTACTATTGGGACTTTGTCTCTGTCTACTACATGTAAAGACTCAGACTGGGCAGGATTTGCTCGGTTGGTGGAACCTCTGGTGTTGACTAACTAGGTGGCCTTTGCTAGATGTTGCTCCTAGTTTTTAAAAGATTCTCTACCCAGTGCCTTTAAGGTCGTTTTTAACAGTCCATTGTACCTCTCCACTTTCTTGGCTGCTGGTGTATGGTAGGGGATATGGTACACTCACTCAATGTCATGTTTCCTAGCCCAGCTGTTTATAAGACTGTTCTTGAAATGAGTCTCATTGTCTGACTTAATCATTTTAGGGGTGCCATGCCTCCAAAGGACTTGCTTTTCAAGTCCCAGGATGGTGTTCCGGGCAGTGGCATGAGGCACAGGGTAGGTTTCTAACTATCCTGTGGTGGCTTTTATCATTGTGAGCACGTAGTGCTTGCCTTGGCGGGTTTGAGGCAGTGTGATGTAGTCAATCTGTCAGGTCTCTTCATACTTGTATTTGGACTACCGCCTACCGTACCAGAGGGGCTTCAACTGCTTGGCCTGTTTGATCACAGCACATGTCTCACAGTCATGGATAACTTGAGAAATGCTGCACTTGCTCCATGTGGCACTGGTTGCATGATGGGTGGAAGGAACGGCACGGCAGCGCTCAGCGGTGGAGTCACTTCATTCAATGCATGATAGTCCACAATTTAACATCATAATCAACCCAGGACACTTTTGAAAAACAGTAAGCTGTTGGGTAACTAAATTCTATACATATCCCAGTTTTCATCAATAGAATTTCCTAAATTCCCTATAAAGTTTCTTTGCCTATATAAATACTAAGGACTTCTGTCACCTTAACACACCTAAGCAGTTCAGCACCAAGACCATGAATATGTCTCATCAGGATCTTCAGAATCTGTTAGCTCCAATCCCATATCAGAAATTACTAATTTCTGTAGACAACACAGAGGGCAGAAATGCTTTCATTAAAGCATTTAAAGTGAAACAAGACAGATGTACCTGTGCACTTCCATCTTTTCTATAGTTCAGAGACTAGAGGACCTTTGTAAAGTGTCCCCAGCATGAGAGGACTCAAGTTTGCATCTCTTCCCTACAAGGCACCACACTTTTTCAAGCAATCACACATTTTCACTCTCCTGCTGTGACTTTGAATTTATATTTTTTTTAATAATGATTCAGTATTTATGTTTAGTCCGTAAAAAAGGAGCGTGAAAAATGTAACTTCTTCCCAGTCAACAAATCAGGACACCTGCAGAGGAGACCTGTGTTCTGATCTGTTTCCATGGACTGCTTCTGTGTCTCACATGATGAACACTAAATGCTATGTATGAGTAATTACATGAAGATGAGAGAGAAGATACCTCATGATGTGCTACACTTCCTTAGAAAACCAGCAAACATCTCTAGTGACAAAATAACTAGTAAAGTCTACTAAACAATTCCCAGTGATCTTATGGATATGGAAAAAGCGAATAGCAGGGCAGTGGGTCACAGAGACATCATCTATCTTGTTACTGCTACAAGCATGTCCAAATTCTTCCAACACTAGTTTTAATTTTTCTTGTCCATTTTTAACATTTCTTTGGCTGTTCTTAGCATTAATTACTGCTGCAAGAGTACACGTGTAACATCTGGAAGCTGACAAGAATATGCCGGAAATAAATTTCATCCTACTGAATCAGTTAATATGTTGTTGTTTGTTTGGAGATTTTTAATTATTCACAAGAAAAGGTTTCTTTTCTCTTCTTAGGCTGAACCTTATAAACCAAATCAACACAAAATGAAGAAAAATAAATAAGTCTTTAAAGAAATATCTTTAATTTGTACATGCATAAAATTTGGTTGTAATTATTGTTTTTTGCTTTTAATTATACATTTTAAAATATATCCTTACAATTTTAGATTTTCTTTGCATTTCTTTTAAAAAAATAAAAATAAAAAAAAAATCTTCTTGAAGAATTCTCTCGCTTTTTTTTAGGGAAAAACAGCCCTATTTTGAAAAATAAACAAAAAAATAAAATATAAAGAGATGAATGAACAATAATAATTTAAAGATAAAACTTTACAGTAATAATTGTTTCCCCTGGCCTAGTTCCTTAAATTAATAAATAAATAATTAAAGGGAAAGAAGGAAGCAGTAAAGTGACTACATTAAGAAGTTGATTGATGTGTTGCTCCTGTGCGATGTACGGCAAGCTTTTCTCTGGAGAGACTTTATTGGTTTGCTGGTACTAAATTTTCCAAACATATATATATCTTCTGATGCATGGCAAGTTTGTCACTGTTGAGAAACTACGTCAGCCAAGTTAGAAAAGTTAAGAGCCTGTAAAACTTAAGTCATCCAGAACTGCCACTAATGGAAAAAAATATAGAGAGATATTAAAGAAATTCAAAGTTATATGAAGGTTGAGGTTTTAGATGGATGAGGGTAAAAGGTGGGTAGCACAGGCATTACATTTGCAGATTGCTTAAAATATATAGAAAAGAATAATTTAAAATACAACAGAATGTCAGATCGCCTTCTAAAAATTTTACTTTTTAAAGAAAAAAGAAGAGTTATACCTGAATTGTATACAAATTTCCTAATGCTGTCATTTGGGCTCTTTGTATATAAAGTTTAGCAGTACAAGGAAGCTTAAAACGGCAGTTGGAAACAATAATAAATACAGTTTAATAACATTAAATTGATTTCAGAAATAATAAATTAGTCAATTAATTATTATTTAATAAAATTCCTGTCTGAATTGGGTTTGTTCAGCCTACAGAAGAGAAGGCTTTGGAAAGACCTAATTGCAGCTTTCCAGTACCTGAGGGGAGCCTACAAGAAACAGGGACAGAGACCACCACTTAAAAGAGCATGGAGTGACAGGAGAAGGGATAAGGGATTCAAACTGAAGCAGAGAAGATTTAGAAGATTAGGAAATTCTTTATTGTGAAGGTGGTGAGGCACTGGAGCAGGTTGTCCAGAGATGCTGGGGATGGGCCACCTCTGGAAGTGTTCAAGGATGGGGCTTTGAGCAGCCTGGTCTAGTGGAAGGTGTCCCTGTCCATGGCAAGGAGGCTGGAATGAGATGGTCTTTAGGGTCCCTTTCCAAAGGACCAATCCAGATTGTTCCATAATTCTGTGAAAATCAGCATAATGCAAAAATAAGTTTGGCTTTCTCTAGAGCCTTAAACCTACATAATTTAATTCTACAATTTTTTTTTTCTTTTTTTAGAAAACCTTGATTGAGTTCCTTAGCACAGTTTAACAGCAGCTGTTTTCCACAAGATTTTTCACTTGGTACATTCTGTTCCTATGATTTTCTCAATTCATTTAATTTTTGACATTCAAAAAATGATGGAGCTTGTCATTGGTCACTGAAGAAAAATTCAGGTGTTTTCTCATTTTAAAGAGGTTTTCCTCTGTTTTACCATTATAATTGAAGCACAATCAGTTTTTTGTCTTTAATAATTGAAATTTAGAGGAAGTTACTGGACTAAGTTTATTTCTGTATATGCCATTTCTTTATTTTCGGAAAGGAATAGTGCTGGAAAACATCAGCTTTCTCTTCTCGAAAATCATATTTTTATAGGCAATGTTTGAACGTGGTCTCTGAAAAAGATTTTCAATTGTGTAAATGACCATTAACAAAATTGGATATCTGCTGGAATATGTTGCATAACAACAGAATGTTCTCTCATCTAATAATGAAACAAAATATCATTAAACCTGGGAAACTAACAATGCAATCTAGATTTAAATCTTTCAGAGTTCACTCATGCTTTACCTATAAATATTCATGGGCAACATAGGCCTGTCAAAGGAGGTTGATAAATTCAATGGGTTTTGTACATCAAATACTTACTCACCATATATTTGTGTTCCTTATAAATTTCTTCATCAAGTGTGTCCAGCACAACCTAGTTCTGAATCAGAGAACAGTGCTAGTAGTTGGGACTTGCTGTTCAATAATCCATTCACTCTTGAGATCACTGCCCTTCCTAAAGCAGGTGAAACACATAGGTTAGAAAAGAAGGCACAGCCATGGGATGGCACATTTGTAAAAACAGAATATAATCAGCCAGACAACTGTATAATATACTTTAAAATTATATTTAAGCATGTGTTCTGCTGTTATGGGAATAGTAGATGATACTAATTTCCCACTAATCAGACACTATTATCCATCAAGAGCAGCCTCTGCCAGTGAATTGTTACACTGGTAAAAAGCTGACAGATTACTTTCCACTACAGCATGCAGAAATAAGAGATCTTTACAAATGACATGCCACAGCCATGAAAGCCAATGACACAGGGAGCACTTAGAGCTGATAAGAAGCATTTACTTTCTGCCACTTCAAAAGTGAATTCTCCCTGGGATGCCTTTAATCCTACCTGGCACCTTAAACCCAGTGCTCTGCACTGCAGCAAGGAGAGATGAAAGCAAAAGGGCACAGGCAAGAGAGAGACAAGCAGATTTAACAAGACAGGCAAGACATACGACTGATCATTTGTTGACATAAAATATAGCAAGAGACAATGGAATAAGGAGGAAGTAACAACAACAACAACAACAATAATTATTATAATTCTAATAGTTTTCAAGCAAATCTATTTGAGGACTGAAGCTTTAATCAGCCATAGCAACTGCCCACATAGCTGGGAAAGTGTATTCTTGTATTTGGATGAAAATTGAATGATTAAAAAATTAAATGCAAAGCTGTTCTCTTTTGCAATGAAAAAGTTGTATGTCCACTAGATAATGAGCAGATCATCAAAGAAAGCAGAGACCTGAACCTTGCAGAGGAAATATTAGTCCAAAGTTGCTTTCTTTTCAGTCTTCTCCCTTCTGCTAGCACCACTTAACTATGAGATATCACAACATTGTCATGATACAAACAGTTCCAAGTTTTGGCTAAGACACAGAATCATTAAATGTAAACCGCACCAAACTAAATAGTAAACCAATAAGAGGACTGATTTTTAAAATTATTTTTTCATATTATCAAAAGACAATGTTAATTCTTAATAAAGGTATCTATCAGTTCCTTCCTAATCTGAAGATGTGCGTCCAGGCTTGGTTAGGAGACAACTTTGACTTGATAAATATTTGAAAATTTCATAGCTTTGTGCTCTTCAAGGATAAGGAGTAAAAATATTTTCCATAATATAATAGATCTCATAGTTTTCTAAAAGTTTTTCAGCCTTAACAATGTTGTATTATTTGTGTGTGTAGATTTCCAGCAGTTCATTATTGTGTATGCACACCCCAAGGACATAGTTTAAGACATGAAACAGAATGTAAGCAAGACCTTTAGGTTTCACTGGTCCTTTTAAACATGGTGCGCAATTAAACAATGTGGATTGTTTTCCCTGTGGATCAGCATTAGGGAGGAAACCTTATAATATTTTTTTTAGTAAAAGAGCTAAAGACCTACAGGAAGGAAGGCTTAATATTTTGAGTAAATGTTTCCTTATCAAGAAACAGGTCAAGTCACACTTGGTATTTGCACATACTCTTGTGGTCCTTTTAACAAACTTATGTAGCTTGAGTCTTCAGGCTTTTTATAGACTAGTTGGTTATAACTTCTGTCTCATTTTTTCTTATTCATCTCAAGATAATTGAGATGGAAAAAAAAAATATTAACATATAATTTTTTATTGTGTAATTTAAATTTTATAAACAAATAATCCTGGATTGGTACACAACTGCGGAAGAATTATTACAGTTATAATTTTCCATGTTTACCATGACTTAGACTGGAATTTCTTTTTAGATTCAGTGAATCCTGGGGTAATGCAAATGCCAAAATATTTGCAGGACTAACTTTTAACTGGATAACCATAGGATATAGCTATGACAGAAGTAGACCAAAAAACATGCAACTTTCACAGGTAATCTACCTGTGAAATCCTAATGTAAAATTTAATGCATTCATCATTCCAAAGAATTAGATGAGAACTCTGACGCATTCACCTTTATTGGAGGAAACAAAGCTGTGACACAGATGTTCAAATACTGCTGATCTTCCTCTGCTGAACCATTCTGTCCATAAGAAACACCTTGGAGGCAGTGTTCCCAAAATAGCACACTGCTTTATGAAAGAAGGTTGTCAGAATCCTCATCAAAGTAAATATATGAATGAAAGTGACAACTTGTACACAGAAACTTAAGACAAATAGGGAAAGAAAATAATTATTATGAAATAATTCCAGCTGAAGAAAAAGCCGCTTCCAGCAGTATGAATTCTGTCCCATAATGGTGAGGAACTTTCCTGGTAAATTTGCAGTTATGATAAAGAGATAGTCATATTCATAGTTTCTGTAAGCTTTTCAAATGCAAACAATCAAAAAGACAAAATGTAAAAGCTTCTAAAAGCTTTTTTTACACATCACATGTAATTATATAATTGTATTTATTCAGAAGAAATTCTATATGCTTTGAGTTCCAACATCCAATAGCTATGTGGGTTTTAAATTATGGGGTAATTACATGCTGTTGTTAAGGAAAAGCTGCTAGTACTTCAAATCTAATCCTGTTTGATGTATTTCACCCATTTCTGCAACATTAAAGAACTTGCTTAAAACAGTTGCTCTTCATCACTTTGAAATTTCAGGACAATGACAACAGAGAAACCAGCGTCACTCAATAGTATGATCCTCTGTGTTTAAGGATATGGTGACCATTTTCTGTTCATCATCCTCTTCATTTTGACAAGTTTTAATACTATTCATCAAAGAACACACATTAAGTGTATACTTGGTGGCTATCAGGGGAATTTTCAAACCCATAAAATTGTATCATTATTCTTTACCTGAAGTGAGTGATTGGTGTTCTGTGCCATGAATCTTCCTTTTAACAGATTATTGTAGGCATTGAATGAAATTTGAAAACTTTTCATGTTGCTTAAAACATGGCATTCTTAAAGACCAATCTCCAATACCTTTAATTACCTTAGCAGGGGTTTTGGACTAGATGATCTCCAGAGGTCCCTTCCAACTCTGACTATTCTGTGATTCTGTGATTCTGTGATTAATTGACTTTAGTTGAATACTCTGTACTACTGCCTTCCCTGACTTAATTATTTACAAAATTTTGCCTGCTGCTACAATGACTAAGTTCAGCTTTTCTGAAATAATGGCAACAAAGCAGTTACTTTAATGTTGCTTAATTGAGAGAGAGCACTATGAGCATTAAAAAAGGATACTGAACTGAATGATGGAGTTTAGGATGTGTGGGTCTCCTACCATCAAGTAAAAACAGTTACCTTTCTTAACTAAAAATAATGACTGCCCTTTGAAAGGCTTTTCTGGGGTAGCTGTGCTATTAAGCACTTTGGCACTCCATCAGTGACCTCATGACAGATATCTCCCTAAATACTGTCACATGTCCATCAGGAGATAAGAGACTGGTTGCTCTTGGGTGGACACCAGGTGCCCACAAAGTCTCACTATCCCTTCCCACCTTCACTAGGAAATGGGAGAAAATATAATGATAGGCCAGTGGGTCCATCTAAAAATGGAGTGCAGTCCCTCAGGAACAGAGGTCTCCACCATGGGGTCACAAGCCTTACCAGTAAAACTTCTCCAGCATGGGTTCCTCTCCCCACAGGTCCACCAGTCCTGCCAGAAGCCTGGTCCAATCACAAGGTCACAGTGTCCTTCAGAACACATCCCCCTGCTCTAGTGTGAGGTCCTCCACAATCCACAGGTGTACATCTGCTCCACCATGGAACCACTGAAGGGGAACAGCCTGCCTCACCATGGTCTTCACCAAGGGCTGCAGGGGAATCACTGCTCTGGAGCCAGCAAGACCTCACCACATGTCGCTGTTGGACACAAAATTATTCACACAGACACAGCTCAATGTGTGGTAAAAGAAGAGAGCCTTTATTCTGTTGTTTCGGTATTTATAGATTCTCAACAACGACCAGGGGTTGGAACGTTAGGTTACCACCCTCCTAACCACACTGGTTGTAAGAAATGACTATCAAAAGACATTTCTTTAATGGAATGTATAAACATCTGTTTATAGTTGCTTTCCTGGGAAAGTACCTAGAAACTATGAAAAGAATTATCAGAAAGCTTAATTCTCAGAGCGACAACCCCACTCCCTTTTAATTACCCTTGGTGTCTCCAGGGTTGTTCATCTGACATCTTCTCACTCCTCTCTCCCTGCTACTGTAGCAGATCTTCTTAAATGTATTATCCCAGAAGAATTCCAGTGTCACTGAATGTTCAGCCGTGTCCAGCAGTAGGTCTTAAAGCTGCTTATATTGTGCACAGCTTCTGGAGTCTTCCCAAGGAAGTCACCCCTGTAGCCCCTCCAAAACCTTTCTACACAAACCCTACACACTGCTGCTGCATCTTCTGAAGCAGACTAGATTCTTTAGGGTCTGCCCAGCCATAAAGATTCAGCACCTTCCCTCCCTGACCAGAGGAGTTTCCAAAAGCAGAAATGGATGATTCTGGCTCTACTTCCAAAATCTCCTGATAGCGTGAAGACCTGTGTAAGCAATAGGAGGTCCTTGCAGAGCAACACAAAGAGATCTGTCTCTTGCTGACAGTAGTCACTAGCAGAGAGCCTATGGTTGGATGGCAGTGTGACCAGCTAGTTATGCCAAGTCACAGTTCACCAGGGACTTGGCAGAGCCATCTCTAGCCAAGGTTTTCCTGAACTTTCCCCTATGGCAAGTTGACTAAGAGCCAAAGTACACTCTAAAAACCCATGTGACAAATCTTCCTTGCTCCTATTTTCTTCCCCAAACACTTTCCTTTCCATGCTTTTTTTCTGGGCTCTCTTCTCACTCATGTGCAAAATTAAATCCATTCCAGACCTCTATTCCTTTATGTCTCAGTGGAGAACACATGAGGAATACAGTCCTTTTAATGGAAGGAGCTAGGTATTCTTTTTCTTTATTTGCTTCTTGGTGATGACTCTTTAGGCCATGCCTGGCATATTCTAAGTGCATTTGATCACAGATATATGAACCACCTACTAGTATGTTTTTCTGATGGGTTTGCTGATATCAGCTGTATGAGGTGATTTAGAGTTATTTAGAATCCTGTGGCATTTTAATAGGAAAACAAGCAATATCACAAAGTTCTTCTTAACAGCTACCATGAGCTGGAACCTTTCTCATCTTTATAAGTCTGTTTATGTCAAGAGACAAGCTCATTGATGAGACATTTTGAAATATCTTATTCTTAATGACTTTTTTAGGCTAGGAAAAGCATTAAATACTAGGATACTGTTATGTCCTACCGAAAGGAAACGTGCAAGGCTTTAAACAGGTCTTGTTTCAAAAAGCTACCAATTTATAGTGGTAGTCACTGTAAAAGTATTTACTTATTATTTTTCTTTAGATATTGCCAGTAACCAACTCTATTCCTCGTTATGCCAAGAAAACTAGAGATATGCACAAAATTATTTACTTAGGTTACAGATAATAAATTTTCAAACATGTCATTTTCTTAGAAATTTGAATAATGGACTGACATACACCCATTGGTAGGGCTCATTTCCCTTGTGGAACAGCTATTTGTAAGCTAACACTACCTCTACATAGGAAAGACTGGAGAGGAAAACAAGTGGAAGCTAAAAGCAACTGACAAAGGAGTCTGAACAAAATCCTAGTTTTCCTGACAGTGCAAACCTGTCCTGAACAAAGTACTGCACCATCCTGGTTAGGAAATTGGGGATAAAAGTAACAGTGACACCTGACAGTGTGATGAACTCTCACAGTCCCTTTGGAGGAACCATTGTATATTCTCCATTCCTTTTTAATCATTCCAGTCACCTACAGGCAATTCCCTCTACTATTGTAATAGTAAAAAGTGGAGATATTTTTAGCTGGTGAAAGTTCATTTGACATTTTGAATGCTTTCATCATATTATTTAGGATAGAAACACTGTTTCTCACTAATAAAAAGATTTCAAGTACAGTAGATTCAACACAAGGCGGCAAAGAGCTTTGATTATGGTATTTCAACTGTGTGAGATCTGACTGTAAAGGCTAAAAGAAAATTCTGTTTCTCTGTGGGAGAACAATCTGCTGCACAAAGGCTTTTTACTACCTAGGACCTTACTAAGTTTTAATGCTGATTTCCCTCACTTTCCTTTTCAACTTCAGAACATCTCTATTAACGTCTTTTAGACTAGGACATCATGTAGGGAATTAAAAGGGCACTACAACCTTGAAATCGAGGTCTATTACCACAATCTACTTAATTAGAAAGTTATGCTTATATATATAGCACCTAATAAAAGTATGAAAGGGAAATGGCAAAAGTGCTACATTCTGACAAGTATTCCCCAGACTGACAATAAATATGGTTTTCCTGCTACCTGGACACATGTTTTAATGGTGCAGAAAAATACACAAACACATGCTCTCAGCTGTTGACTCTTGAACTTGATGAATCCTGAGTAATTTAGTCTGTCCCCTAACTCTGTGGGAAGAGGTAGGTGGCTAGCAGGTTCCCACAATTTTCAATCACACATCCAGACATGCAGGGGAGCATTCTTACCTTTGGTTTAGTTCATATAGCGCCACGATCTACAGGTGTAGAGGTGTAGGTGCCCTGGCCCTGACTTCAGTGCTGCTAATGTCCTGTCACTTACTCTGGCCTCACACTGAGACAAACACATTGGATGAGTGCTACTTGGTGAGTCTGCACACACCTTTGTCCCTGCTGCTTGAAATCTCACTGTATATAAGGGAAGAAGAATGGCATCATCTGTCCCTGACTGTCCTAGAGTCCTGTGGGTATGTAGCACTGACACCAAGTAATAACAGGGATGTTTGTCTCCATCAAAAACGTTTCTTTCAAAGATCTCCCTTCAGGCAGTATTTGGTAACTTCAATAGCATCATCAGATACAAGGCTCACTTCTATTCATGTATTGAGAAATCCCTTTTGCACGGGATTCTTACTAGAAGGTAATTTGTTCCACTTATTCATTTAACTACACTTCTCTTACATTTAACTCATCTTTATCCTTGATGACTGTACCTTGAATAATGTATATTGATATTTGTTCAGTGGCTTGTGGAGAACTGTCACCCCTACCCATTAAAACACTAAAACAGCTGTGGGTTAATTCATGCATCTTCCTTCTCCTTTCATAGGAATTCAGCACACTCTCCTGTTAAGGAAATGTCACTGTTCCCTCATCATCTGCTGTATAGGATGTTTATCTGGATTCATGAAATCAAATTTCAGTCCTGAAACTTTGATAAACTATATTAAATCAATGCGCAAAGATCATCATAAACACCTCAGGTATGCTCTTTTAAGTCAATCTTTATGTTACCTAAAACTAAAGGCAGATGCAGAGGGATAAGTGATGGCAAAGAAAATCCAGATTAAACATCACTTAATGTTTTTTAAGCTGATACAGAATCCCTGCTGAATTTTCTAGGATGAGAGAAACAGAAGAAAACAGAAAGGGAGTATGAAATATTACATGAATTATGTTCATGATAATGTACTGTCTTAATCTGTCACAGCATATAACTAACCATTCCTCTGAGCTGATGGAGTACAAAGTGCCACTTTCCAGAAAGACTTCAGTAGACGTTCTAGTCACGTACTGCAATTCATCCTGAACACAAATGTTACGAGTGCTGAAGTTAGCAAGTTTGTAATGGTGGATGAAAAGTCAATCTAGAGCACTGATATTTTTCATTATTTCCTGCAAAACTGAAATTCTTGGCTCATCATTTGGAATGATGGACTTCAACTGAAAGGTCACGTAACCCAAACTGGTTTTGTTAACTTCTAGATTGTCATATATATTTCAAGTACAGATCAAGTGGCCTGACTTTAGGATTCAGGTTACATAGGTTTTAAATATTCTTTGGACATTTGAAATTCAAACTGATGATAATCTGATCTCTAATTTTACAAGTACTCCTTCTTACTGAAAATTTAGAAAATTATTGTAAGAGCTTTTAGCAGAAGAGTTGGAATAACTGTTTCTCTTTTGAAAGATACATGCTACACAGTTTACCATAAGATGTTGGTAATATGCCTTAAAACACATGTGGTCTTGCATATTACATTCACACAGAAGATCTTATTGCAATTGAGACTATTGTCTGCATGTGGATTTTAGTCAGGCTTATGGTAACAAAGGTCAACATTTTAAAAAGAGCTGTTGGTCCACAATCCACATGCTGCAGTATTAATATTCTTTCTGGAGTGACTCCAGTTGTATTGGGAAGGAAATATCTTTTCCATAATTTTGACACTATAGTGACACTGTAGTGTTTTTCTGCACTAATAGATTTTTGTATATCACAGTGCCTACTTACTTGTACTTTCAAGGCTTCATCACATGTTACCCCTTCACCTGGCTGTGTTATGGGAGTTCTGGATCCTATATCATTACAAATCAATATACAGAAGCTTCAGCTGCTCTGTTTAAATAATCTGAGTAAGTTACATGAAAAAGGAGTAAATAATTTGTAGAAGCAGATTCAATACAGAAGTAGTGGAACACTCTTCTGGGGAAGAACTATAAAAGTAAGCACTCAAATTTTATTCTGTCTTGTCCAGATTCTTATGGAGGTAAGCAGGCCATTAACACTTTACATTTATGCATTGCTGTTAAATACTGTCCATTGGGCAGTACTCTATACAGATACAGCATAATCATTAATCTCTTAAATTATTAGTAATTCTTCCACATTCCTACACATCTAAAAAAAACTTTCTAATATGAGCTACCTATGCTGAGAGAAAGGGATCCAAGGCAGGAGAATAATGCTCTTATTCTACTCTAAGTATTGATTTACATGCATAATTCTGAAATTATTTGAGCCAATACTCGGTAATATAATTACAATAAGTGTGCTACAGTTTCCCTATAATTAATATAATTATATAATTATAATTAATATAATTATAATTCCTTGATTTTGGCCAACTTAACATCCTGGAAAAAGTTCATACTATTTTCTGTTCTTTTCTCACTATTAGGTATGAGAAACTGGAGTCAGAACTTTAATACCTAAAGTATGCTCTGAAATATTTAGGAATAATGTTAGTACTTTGACCTTTACAATATCCTACGTCTTCATTGGCCAGCTGCTTCATCCCCTTCCCTATAGGTTAGAGAGGCAGTAAAATAATGGGATATACGGAACAGATAGGCACAATGACCAATCAAACCAAGGAATATTAAAAAGGTCAAAATACTCAAGTCTACTATTATGATTTATAAAACATATGAAGAATTGTAATTTCAGTACCTAATACTATTGAGAATAATTATAGTGAGAATTGAAAATGGCACAAAGAATAGATTTTGGTGACAGTAATTTCAATTTGAATGAAAGATAGCAGTCTGTATTCGTCACTAAAACTAGGTCCATTACCTTTATGATTTCACTCTGCAAAGGTACCCTTGTGTCTGGAATCTATTCTTCCTTTTCCTCACAAGTCAATTTAAATATTGCAGCTACCTATGCAACACTGTCACTCTGGGAAATATTTTGGAATCTATTTCTAGCAGTGGGAGTTAGAGGCTACATCTAAGTTCACATTTTTTATATCTTTACACTTGGGTGTTTTTATCTCTCTCTCTCTCTATATATATATATGGATCTATGTGTACACACCCTCACACAGCTCTTCTAAGCCTTATGAAAACCTACAAAACAAAATTTGATTATTAACTGCTGAAATTATGTCTTTTGGAATTTGTGTAGGGATCACAGCTCTGCAGAATGTGAATCAGATATCTATTTTTTTCCCAATGAGAAGTAGCTGTTTTATTGCAATGTAACAAGATACTGCAGGTGGGTTGAGCTATTTTTGCTGACTGTATATACCATTTTTTGATTATTCTTCCCCTAGGTTTGTCACTTCTAGGTTCTTTCTCTTAAAGTTTCCTTTGAGTTTGCTCTCCCTACGCAGTGCATGAACAGTTAATAGTCAATAATCAACACGCATTACCATATGCCTCCATATTTCAAACAACTAGATTTCATGTTGTACTTGCAACAAGCTAGAAGAGAACCAGTTGATTGAAGACAGGTTTGATAGTTCTCTTGCTCTGCCTCACAGTCTTGGTTCTGCCTCACCTGGTCAACCAGCCTGGGGCGGTGCCAGTGCAGACGCGCTTCCGCTGGGCACACAGATGGCAATTGCATGGCCAGCACGTGCTAATCTTGTGCTCATCATGCAGCAATCACAAGGGTTTCGCATGTCAATCACATGCGAATCACAGAATCACAGAACTATTTATTTTGGAAAAGATGTCCAAGATCATTGAGTCCAACCTTTGATTTTCACCTTGTCAATTAGACTGTGGCATTAGATGCCACTTCCAGTCATTTCATGAACACCTCCAATGGACAATGAATCTACCAACTGCCTGGGCAGTCTGTTCCAGTGCTTGATAATTAAGAATTTCTTTCCATTAAGAAACTCTCCCTGATATCCTGGGACAATCAAGTGCCTACCATGTGCCTGACATGACAATCCATCATGCACTTGACAATCACACGTTCAGCTTGTGCTCAGCACACACCCAACTCACAATAATCTGGCACCCAGTGTGTGCACGGCACATCTGCTGCAGCTACATCCTCGTCCTCCATGTGCCAGCTACAAAACAGTAATGTCTGCATCCTGCCTCTTTTATAAGCAACCATTACTGTGGCTCAGAAATAGAGGTAGTTCATTAAATCACGTTGATTTAATTGCTTGAGATCATGTGAACATAGTGCTATTGCTGTCTTTGAGACTATCTAGGAAGTTTAATGGTGAGAATTTGCACCAATGCAGCTGTAATAATGGTGATTAATTTTGTAAAATATTATTTTCATTTGCTTGCCTAGATTCCTGCAAAGAGATCTTTGCAGACAGATCTTAACATGTCTGATAGTTGAGATTTCCTTGTAAGAAAATGGCTAAAAAGCCATCAAACCTAATTCTCAAAAATTTTCAACTTTGCAAGTCTGAAACAGTAAAGAAAGCAAATTAAACGAACAATATGGTAAAAATAAAGTACACATTCTGATTACATTATTTTCTACTTCAAATGAAATGCAGCATAATTTTCAAGATGCTACCACATAATTTTCAAGGTACTACCACTGAATTAAGGACCCTCACTGTAAAATTAATCCAGTTTACTATAGAACACTATGTCTAGGTCCTCTATTATATCTTGAGAGCATTAGCAGAAGCATTTTATCATGTTTATGAAGTATGTAAAATTAATAAATGGGTTGTTTTTTATTTACAGACTAACTGTTCATTGTCTTAAACATATTCCTGAAAGTGTGTTGTAGTGAATTGCCTGCTACATTCCCAAATTATTGTGACGGTCTCTTGAAAAAGTTCTCTAACTAAATACCTTTATGTCTCCCACTGAAAAAAGTTTGCTGCAGCAGGTGTCACATTAGTCATGTTCTGCAGCCTTTTTAGAGGTCATTAACTAAGATGAAGTCCTTTGGGGAATTGATAGAGATGCAAAATTTGTAAGCTGAAGATTTTTAAGCTTCAAAGACACATTATATTTTGGAAAGAAAATTACAAGGAGGCAATCTTTTTTGTCTAGTGAACATACTGAACTTCCAAACACTTCATCACTCTATCTTTGGATCCTGTCAGAAGATGTACATTCATCTGAGCCTCACTTTGCTTCATAACATGTTCTTCACCTGCTGTTGAAATTGTGGTATTATCTTGCTGTCTCACTGCTGGCTGACCTAAGATTGCTTTTATCTTCAGATATGTTGTACTTCTGAATCTCTTTAATTAGGTAAATTCTGCTGAAAGGTCACAAAACAGTAGTGAGCTCTATAATTTCAGCATACCAGGTGGCTGCTGCAGCATACAGAAATACTTCAGCTCAGCACAGACACGTAGGGCTTCAGACAGGTTTCAGGGAGAATCATGGAGCAGTTTAGGCTGGATTGAGCTTCAGAAGGTATCTTGTCTAGTCACCTGCTCCAGACAAGTTTGAGCATCAGCACATTTTCAAAAGAAATTCTAGGTTTGGGGAGTCAAAATCAAGACAGTTGCCAACAGTCAGTAATATTGATCTAATGGAAAGAACGTTTAAGCAGTCTCATAAAGACCAGTCACAAGCCAGGGAATCCAAAACCCAGCCAACACTTTTTAAATGCACTGGCCTATTGGCTTCCCACCTAAGTAGACACTAAGGTTCAGCTCTGTTTAGAATAACCAGAAAATATCACAGACTGAAGTGAAATGGTTACAGGTGGTTGGATCAGATTTTGCACTTCAGAAGGCAGCTTTAATTACAAAATTTTGTTACCATAAGAATAGTTTTTATTAAGTTCCACAATAATACTTTGCATTTATGTGGGCTTAAAAAAAGTCTTTGCACTGTTCCTCTGTGTTCATGTTATGCATCAGAGCTCATGAGAGCACATGGACTGAATGCTTCTGGGCAAATTTAACTACTTCAAGCACTTTGAATTTGATTTTAAGTGGTTGCATTCTTCTGCGGTATTTTTTGTTTTCTTTCTGACAGAAGTCACCACAACTACTCATTGTTGTTTTATTTACCTTTATGTCTTTCACCAGTCTAAAACAATCTTTCCCAAATCCATTGGCAGAATGTCACATATCTTTATGATTTATATTTGTTAAAAATACAACTTGTATCCTTTCGGTATCATTTTTTATCATTCTAAATGACTTTATGTTTTGTAGCCATCTCCATAAGTGCATGACAAACTGTGAAATTTGCCATTTTTGCCATGACCAATCCATAAAATCTGTCATCTTCCTGCATGATGGTGTTCATGATTTACATGGAGTCTTATTTATAAGGTCACTTATTTAAATGGCTCATGAAAATTACTGTTAAGAAAGTGGATACATCCTGTAAATGGGAAGTCACATGGAACAATTTGTCACTCTTTCCTTTTTGTAAAAGGAATGTTTTTTTCAGCACTTGTGTATTCTGTATTATTCCTATTGTCAAGTTTTTAAATACCAAGGGTTAAAAAAAAAGTCCATTACCTCCCTTCTGCTGAGTATATTCTGTCTAGGTGCATACCAGGCAAGGAAAGGGAGATGCAGAATGTCTTATTGTGGGTGGTCTGCAGATGCCTCATCATGACACATATTCACATTTTTGTAAGAAGCAACAGGGGAAAAATCATCAATAAAACAAAGTATGCATTAGTGAAACTAATTTGGGAAAACATACTTAAATTGTCCCTACACCTTTGAGATCTCTATGGCTGAGGGCTGCAAGCATATAATGTAGGTCCATATTCTCAATATGAAATACACAGACACTACAATATTAATAAATTCATTCTTATTTGGGAAAATAAAATATAGGAACGTGAATAATCAAGCACAAATATTTTGTCATAGGACTCACTAAAAGTAGTAGTTGGTACAGCAGGATTTCTACTAAGAAAAGAATCCTATTTTCAGTCTTTGTTAACTTTAATTTTCATCAAATAGTTGCTGTGTTCCACAGAATTTGGAAGATTATAATTTAAAGAAACTCACAGTAATGATGGTTGACTAAAGAGAGACATTTCTGAGACTATTACAAATAATAAAATGTGCAAGAGTGTGTATGAGTTTTATTATGTCATGTGAATAATGGGAGGAGAAGTATACCTGTCCTGACATTTGGTGGTGAGAGGAGTTGTGGGGTCAGTGGTGTCAGGTTTGGACCTGCTTGCTTTACTTCTTTCTTTTGCTACATTTTGCAAAACCCACATTTATTGAAAATCTTGTATAATTGTTTTGACACCTTTTTATGCACATGTTTCTTAACCAAAAAGAATCTCTTAACACTCTGCTTGTGGCAGTGCAGACAAAGAATTAACAGATTGCTGTTAATCCTGGGCTGTGTAAAGGAGATGGTGGGTATCTGCTTCTGCTGGGAAAAAAAGGAGGTTTAAGAGAGCCATACCCTGAGCAGGAGCATCAGGAGCAGTCAGTTCTTCCTGACTCTTTCTAGATATTAGGGGTTGTCCACAGAAGGAGACTGCATCACGGAAGGAGAATCTCATGACCATGCATACTCATCCCATATCCATACCAGGCATTTTGATTCCAGAGTTGGCACAGAAGAGTGTCCAATTGATTTAGAAGCATTTGAGATTGACTGCTGGTTAGTGCTAGCAGCTGCTGCCCAGCTCACTCTTAGGAGCAGCTGGGCAAACCTTGCTGTTTAACTCCTGCAGCTTCAGCTCTGCTCTGCTCTGTAGACAGGATGGCTGTGAGCCACAGATTGTCTGGGTGAAAACTGGGAGCTTTCACTTACAAAGGAGCTCTTTCCAGTGCAGTTCCAAAAGGCCTAAGGTACCCTCAAAAAAATTTTCTGTTGTAAATTTAGTGATTTCATTTCAAATTTAGGTTTCCAGTTGTAAATTTAGTGCTGCATGAAGAGGTTTCTACTACTCTAAAATCAAGTTTATTTATTTAGATTTACTTTCTTTTGAAGTCATATTATTTTTTAAGGACAGCATACATACATACATACATGCATAAATGTGTGTGCGTACATAAAGATAGTGTTATGCTCTAATAATTTCAGAAGTCTCTTTTGACAGGGAGCATGAAAGAGAGATAATATCCCATCAATCAGGAAACAGATATCATGTATTAGAGAAACAGAGCAAATTATACAATAATGAAGGCTTGGATTCAAACCGAGATTAAAGACAGTATCGCTTTCCAACCTTAATCAGAGTGATACATATCTGTAGTTTCAGAAATATTAAGAAAT
Organism: Pseudopodoces humilis; assembly: GCF_049639895.1. Taxonomy (NCBI): domain Eukaryota; kingdom Metazoa; phylum Chordata; class Aves; order Passeriformes; family Paridae; genus Pseudopodoces; species Pseudopodoces humilis. The sequence goes on from NC_142200.1 coordinate 126,074,730, forward strand.
ACCACAGCTTAATAGGAAAGAGTAACTGCCTGAAGGGAGTGGATATTCTGTCACTGGGAGATGGTAGGTTATTCTTTACCAACAGGAAATCTTTAGGCAGAAACTAAATTGCCCCTTGTCATGGATACTCATTTATATAAAGTGACACTGCTACTCCCACCCACCGATACTGACTTCCAGTAATCATTCATGTGCCACACGCACACCCATGCAGAGTTACACCAAGTCATGTGAGCTAATATTCACTTCCACACTCCCAGGCTGTGACCACTTACTCATGTCAAGATATGTGCTGTCCCATTCATTAATACTAATGCCAATTCAAGCATATCGGTGTAGGAATCCTCAATCTTACTCAGTTATGTTGGCACTTTACTCAATCACGATCAGTCAGACCCACCCAGTTGCACTATAGCTGTGACAGATGCACACTCTCAGAGCCTCAGGGTGCATTTGACAAATAGAAATTGTGTTCCCAGATTTGGAGACTATCTGGCTCCCATATTTTAATGGTAGAAAAGCAGCAATGACTTCATACATGTAATTTAAATAATTGTTCTGGAAGAGGAACACTTAGTGAAGGCCAAGTCAACACTTTCTGAACAGAACCATAAAGACATCTACATTTTATCATAAGTATAGACACAACTGTAAATAGGTGGCTAGCACAGAGGCTTCCAAATGAGTGATTACATCTGCAAACAGGCGTTGGTGCATGTATTATATCTCACATATTTTACATGTTCTTCAATCTTTTTGGTGGATATATGTAAGTGGTAGGCATTGTACTGTAGAAAACATTTTCAAGGGCTCACCCTCCTCTGTGGGTCTTTGCCAGTTCTTTGAGTGACTTTTTATAGTATTAAGAGTGAACCTTGATTTTTTTCTCTGAATTTTGCTTCTTGAAAAAGCAGGGAAGGATCATTTGAAAAAGGAGCAAGAAGCATGATTTAAAATTTTATTTTGATCTTCCCTGAGATTAAAAACAAGAAAAAAACTCTTTAATTGTACGTTCACTGTATGATATATTTTTTAAAGAATTATTTACCTAAGCTCTGACAATAATATAATAATAAATTATAACAAAATTATTTCCGTATCCCACACATTTTATTTATTTCACCTTTTAACAGTGGAAGTTCTTTGTCCATAGTGTTTTATTAGGAGGTAATTGCAAGATCTGCATTCTGTAAGCACAACAAGCAGAAAACTTTATTCCTCCAATACTTGTCCTCAGACTAAGCTGCCTCAGAACTGTTTGGCTTTGCCTGGGAATAGGAGAAAGTAAGTGGACCAACTGTGGAAGGTAAAGGACAAATGCAAATCAGCATTCACAACAGAAATATATTTAATCAGCATTCAGAAATTTATTTAAAACCATAAAAAACATTTACTGTCATTACTATGTTTATGAAGTGGATGAGCAAAAGCCATCTTTGTGCATGTATGTGTGCATCAGCTTCGCTGATAGCAATTTGTCTTCTTGGAGAAATGCAAAGGTTTTTGTGGAGATAGTCCTTGTCAAAAACGGAGGAGGAGAGGGACCTGGATAAGTTCCCTTGATAGAGCTCAATGTGCACTTGATAGGACTCAATGTGCACTGAGCACATTGAGTCCTCAAAGTCACATGTTAGAACTGGGTTTTACTGTTTTCTCCTTTTTTATTGTCTTCTGCTAAGCACATTGGAAAGCAAAATTACAAGAAATTGCTTTAAGTGTAATTTTTTTCATATATGACAAAATGGAAAGAAGTCATCCCATTGTACAAACAGCTCTATGTGACAATGCCTAGAAGCTAACAAGGTACACACAGTGCAGAATATTGTTGTAAAACCTTATTTTAAAAACTATAGGGGCTTCCATGGGAAGTAGTAACATTGCTCCCTTCCATATTCAATAAAAGCTATCATTCAAGTGTGTGCAATTATTTAGATTTTTTTAGTTACGTTTGAACATCAAGTTTTGTGTCTGCTGCATGGACTGCTTAAGTGTGGCCCAGTGTCTATGACAAACACAGCTCTAGGGAAAGATTCACATGGAAGAGTGTCCTTTCTCATTCTTACTCAAAACTTTTTGCTGAATCTGGGTGAACAAAACAAGTTCACAAACCTCTTTGTAGACTCTGTGATATGCTTAGAAATATATGTTTCATTTGGTTCTGACCCTGTGACATTGAGACTATGAGCCTTTGGGGTTTTTTTCACTTGTTGGGTCTTTTTAAATGACTTTGGGTCATTTTAAAATCCAGGTTTTTCTAGCAGATTTAATAAAGCCTCTAGTATAACCTAAGAAATTACCTAAATATTGACACCTTCTTTTATAAACCATATTTTTTTCCATAATCCTCCTGTTGTCTTGATGCTTGGCCATCACCCAGTTATTCACAGGTAAAACCAGCTTTGGGTTCTCTCAGCACAGGTCAAACCTTTATCTGGGCACTAATCTTGCTCCATCATGGTTAATGATACTGCATATCCTGTGATAACATATTCCCTATGATCCCCAGAGAAAGATTGGAGAGCATGAAAAATTTAATTGATGTGTTGAGCCTATCATATGTTATTCTTCACTGAGTTCCTCCATTCTGCTCTGTATTTCCCTGTGTACTACACTGGTTTCTTCCTGGTGTTTGCAAGGTCCTTCACAAAAATTAACCTTCTTACCAATGAAACCTTATGGCTCTCTTAGGAAACTGGCTGGGGACTTTTTATTTCCGCTTCCAGGTCTTTGATTGATTGCAAAAAATAAAAATAAAATAAAATAAAATAAAATAAAATAAAATAAAATAAAATAAAATAAAATAAAATAAAATAAAATAAAATAAAATAAAATAAAATAAAATAAAATAAATGACCAAATTAGATAAGAAAGATTCCAGTGTGAAAAAGAACAGCTCACCTCACTCTCAGAAATTCAGCAGACCTTTCAGGATGAAAGGATGGCCAAGGGATTGAACTATGGAGATGTACAGAGCAATGAGAAAATTTGTTGTATTTATGTGGGCATAGTCTTGCAACCTTTCATGTCTTCCCTTCTGATTTTTCTTTCATTTATTGTCAATCCATGTAGTCTCAAATCACCAAGCCAATAGCTTGCTGCCACAACTCGTTTGATTGGATAGTCAGACCTTGTTTTCTCCCATTTTCCACTGTTCAGCAGATGTCAGTGTTATGACTTAATTTATAATAAATCTAAGTCTACAGCACAGGTAATTTTTCTTTCAAATGTCAGTAGTATTAATATATAATAGCTATTCCCTGAGAAAAAACAGTGATATAATATTATTTTGGTTTCTGATTATAGAAAATGCAAAGAAAGTTTAGGGAAGTTGCATTTCAGCTGGACTGCTCATGAACACTAAACTTTCTGAGGTTATTCTTTGTTAGCAACAGCCTGGATTAATTGTTTTCTGCAACATATGCCAGCCAAGCAGACAAACTAAGACAATTAAAGCCAATGTGACTTTTTCTTTAATCCTTATTTGATTGCTTGATGCAGTCTACTGATGCAGCTGTTGGCACAGTAGATTAAGTTACTCTTAACCACTGCAACCCCTATTGCTCACAGAGCCAAATCCTAGAGGCGTTTTTCTCCCTCTGCCATTTATTAGCAGCAAAAGTAATTAGAATATTTTGTAGATAAAACATGAGAATACTCAGTGGCTGAATATTCTGAATATTCAGACTTTTCTGAAACTGCTGCAGTGACAGAGAATCCAGGTGGCATTTGCAGGTGCACAGCTGCAGTAAATGATGAAGCTGGCATCTTTGGCAGTTCTACTCAGTACTGATGACAGTGAAAGTTGGGTTTTTTTAATCCAGTTTGTAATCTCCCTTTCTCTTTTGTACACACACAAACACCCGCACAGTCAGCTTGTCTTCACATTTTTTCATTGCATACAGGTTACTAACTGCAGACATTACATGAAATATTATTCTATTTTCCCTAATTCTGGTTTAACCAAGCACCACTTTGCATATGCACACATACACAGACTTTAGTTTAGTTCAGTTTAGTTTCAAATTTTTCATTATAGACGACTTTAAATACTATTTTATTTTTTAGTATGAAGTTTCTAAAATATTGTAAGACAGAAGCATTCAAACCAATGAAGCATTGTTGATAATTCTGAGTTCCAGATTGGAATCTAGGAAATATTAATGATTTCTGTCTGATATTGTCTCACTTTGCTGCAATAGATGTCATTATGGCACATAACATAAAAATTGCCTTAAAAATGTAATAACAAATATTTTAGATGCAATAAAAATAACCCCCTCAAAACACACTGCATGCACACAAAGATGAGAAATAGGGAATTTAATAGATGTTTAAATAGAACCCTCGCTCACTTTTTTCTGAACCTGAAAATGCAACAGAGCTTTACAAAAATATTTCAAAACTGGAAATTCTAAAAAAATCCAAAATACTGCTGCTTAGAATTAAATACAAGAAGTCTTAAGGGACTTTTTAAAAATATTATTATATCCATTTAAGAATATATGCCTGGTTAGCAGTGTCTTGATTGAGATGCTTTGACATAGGAAATGTTTTTCACTTGTAAACATTTTTCAGAAAAACAGACATTTTGGCAGATTTTAAACATAGTTAAATATGTTTGAAATACTTCATATCCAAATCTAGCTTTGCACTGCGGATGAGATCACTGCTATAAAGCACTGTTTGTCTTTTAAATACAGTGCTGGGGCACTGATAGACAATTCTCTCCTGTCTCTGCTGACACCTGCCTGTCTGACACAGTCTTCCACTGGGCACTGAACAATTCTGTCACAAAAATCCTCTTGATCTGAATTTGCTTTCTCTGGCTTACAGGCCCTTTTATTTCATGCCTTATCTCCAGCAGTGCTTTAGAAGGACCTTTCCCATGTGACAGAATGAATATGAGAAGTGACAGCATGAATTTCATGAGTAGCTCAGCACATGCGACATCAGAGGAATTTTGTCACTCCCTTTCTAGCTGGGACTGTCTCTAGGGCACACGAGAAGCACAAAGACTTGAATTTTCTGCTCTAAGCCCACTAACCTGAAGAGCTGGATCTTGAGCACCAAAAATTAATAAAAGGGAACTGTGCATTATGTGTAAAGGAGTTTTCATTATATTCCCACCCCAAAATAGGAAAGTAAAGTAAAGGAGCAAATAGTGATCCTCTGGATTATATTACTAGCACAAAAGAGAAATCAACAGAAACTGTTGCCCATGTGGTCATTTGATGTCATAGAATTCTCTCTTAGTCTGGAGAAAGACCAACTTTCTCTCTGGAATCCAGAGACTCCAGAGAAATCATTGCCTCTATACAAAAACTGATCCATATAAAAAATGACTGTAATTGCAAAATTACTTTCAAATCTAGTTTGTTTTCAGATTTCTTTTCAGTGAAACCATTTTTTTTAAAATTGCCTAGATACTTTAACAACCTGAAATTAACCTCAGTAGTCATGTCAAATTATGAAATGTGATAAAGTCCTGCCAGGATATGGAATATTTGTGAGGATTAAAAGTAGAAAATTCAGAACATTTTGAAGGAACAAGCTGAGTTTTCTCTCAGGTATCATTCAAACAGAGCTTCCAAAGCTGTTGGGATTGGTCAGGGCATTAGTCAGCCAACAGTGAATTTCCTGCCATACCTTGCAGCAGAGTGACAAAGATAATTCTTAACTCTGTGTGTGTGCTTATGTGTGAAACTTGAGAGAAAAGGTACGGAAAAGAGACTTGGTGAATCTGATTAAATACTCTTTTGACATACTCCAGTGGCAAAATCTTCTTAGTAGTGGATACATAGTAAAAATACAGAAGAAAATTTTTTCATTGTGTAATCTGGAATGCATATATTATAAGAAAAGACAATATAAATTACTAAGTTAAAACAATTTTCAAATATTTGTCTTCAAGATTTTATTACAGCTCTGTATTAATTTGTAATAAGAGCTATTTTCTTCTTGAGTTTCTTGTTGCATTTCAAGCCTGAAACAAGTAATATGATGATACTGTATTTTTCTGTGCTCTCATTTTGCAGTGAACCATATTAGCTGAAATACCCAGGAGAAAGAGAAAACTTCAAAGCATGGCCCCAAATAATGTAGAGAATAGGTATGGTCTGAATACCAACTGAGCCTGAGCTTTAAGTTCAAACAACCTTTTAAGACACTTCCCAAGAAATAACTTTTTTAATGAATTGAGGTCATCTTGGGGGTAACAGTGATGTAAAAGTAGGTTCCAAATCTGACTAGTTCTCTTCTCCTGCACACATCTTTTATATCCTGCACAGCAGTTTGGGCATTGGGGATGACTCAGAAGCACCCTCACTACCCTATCACCTCCCACAGTGAATAACTTGCAAAGCTAACATCAAAACCAGGACTTTCAAGACCTCCTAATTAGAAATTTATTGTTCAGTTTAATCAGCAAGGAAAAGAACATAGATATTAAGAAATGCTCTCCATTATGTGAAGTGGAGAAGAATTTGCCAGCCGGAAACAAGCACCTGACCTTCATAAAAATATTTATTTTCAAAATAAATGGGACTAAATAATGACAATGAGTTGTCATAGAGTACTTCTGCATCATTAAACTTATAGATCCAGACTAAGGCATATATGGATATTAAGTATGACCATGCCCTCTTTTCCTATCCTTAAATGGGCAATCTGTAAATCTGTAGCAGTATTTAACTATTATCTTCCACAGAAAATTTTGTTTAAACTCTTCATCCCTCTTCACCAGAAGGGCAGTTTAACCCTTAATAAAAATGTCGTTCTTTAACACTTTTGACCAGTGACTCAGCAGACCCTCTAGGGCTGTTAAGGGTACAGGTCCCTTTCAATCATGAGCTCTTACCACTTCTGCTCATCTGGTCTTGAAGAGTAAGATCCACAGTGATGGTTCCAGCCCATGCCAGCTAGAAATCATTCAGAGAATGTCCTTCCTTCCCTTCACACCCACTAAACCCTTCTGAGTTGGGTGATACAAGGGGAAGTCACTGCTGTATCCAAACTAGGACCACCCAGACTTGAGAGATTCCTCTCCCTGAAGCCTAACAGGCCACCTCAGCCTAACTAACTTGAGGGAAATATTTATGCACAGCCTTTCATAGGACCAATGCAAGGTTCACTGCAATGAAAGATAGTATGAATATGCAAAAGCCTGCAGATTATCCACCTGGCATGTGAATGCCAATTTTCCCTCTTCAAAATCTTGTGTATCTAAGCCTTCAGTCATTTCTAAAATAGGCACCAGTCCAAAATCAGGCAAATAACTTTTGTAGTTTTAAATTGGATGCTTAAACTTTTCAGCAGGATCATTTTCAGAACCTGTTTAAGACTGTGTATTGCCACATATAACTCAGTTTGAATCAGCTGAATTTCTATAGTTTTAAATTTCAGATGTTCTTCAGCTTCATCACACTGGATCATACCCATTCAAGGATTTTCTTTGTTGTGACTCTTTATTAGGTGTTCTAATTCTTGTTAATAAGGTGCATTTTTTTAATCAATTCTTTTGATATTTTCCTTGTGAAACAGCTGTCATGTAAGGTCATTATCTCAGACTTTATATTACTCAACATCAAGAAAATATATTAAATATAATATTAGAACTTCTGCAATATATTCAGTTCATAAAAATAACATTTTGTGAGCCATCTTTAAAACATATTATTTTTAAGGACTTACTGGATATTTAACTCCAGAAGGTGTTTGCACTTTTTGTGAAGGTTTTTTTTTGTGAGGTTTTGGGGTTTTTTTGTGAGGTTTTGGGTTGGTTTTTTTTTTTGTTTGTGTTTTTGTTGTTCATGGTGGTGGTTGTTTTTTATTTGGTTTTTGTGTGTGTTTGGGCTTTTTTCTACTTATTAACCTATTGACATCTCACTAATTGAATTTTTCATGACCATTAACTGTTTACATTTCCATGTTGAAGCCTTTTCTGGTGAAAATCCTGCATGGAATTTTGCAATATGCAACAGGGTTCTGAAGCACATCAGTAGTTTTAAGTTGTCCAGACTAAAGGTACCCAGAACTCACGACTCATTATACTTAAGGAACCGAAATCATTAGGTGGTAACAGCTTGTTGTCATACTAACTACCGCCGGGGTCTGAATTAAAGGAGCCATCCTGCTGAGATCTTTACCAGGGCTCATTCATTAACTCCATCTCCTTGCTCTCATCTGTTTTGCATCTGTAGCCAGGTGAGAATTAACGGGGCAGTTTACATCAGGCAGATGGTAGGTTCCCCAGGACAACTCTATTTAAAGAATAAGGAGGAGGAATCAGGAACTGGATAATAAACACTGGACAAATATGGAATGTAAAGATTTAAGGTATTTTTCTGTATGTTTTTGTCTTTCAGTTGCTCCTGGGTGGAAATAATATAAATTAAATATAAAAAAAAAAATAAAATACTGATTTCTTATAGTATAGAACCTTCCTGGTTAGTTTAATTCCCTTACATGTATTCCCATTGATGACAGCTCTTGAAGTAATATATCTTTAATAACACAGAATTCTTTTGAGTAAAAGGGAAGATCCTGGTCTCTGCTCCTGAAATGCAGAATTAGTTTATGTCTGAGTCCATTGTAGTAGCTTCTATATTAAAAGCAAAATTAAGAAAGCATGCAAATGTTTTCTGAAATAGTAGTATCAGAGGTAACCAGAGCTGTTTACTACACTACGCAGGTACTTTGAAAAGTACTCTTGCCCTCATTCCCTTGCTTCCTGCAAAATGATTCGTTCTGCTTTAGAGACAGTCCTGAACAAAGTAGTCCTGAAACAGGTTCTGAAGCACAATTGCTGCCTGCTTGTTGTTTGTCCAAAGTGAAGGAACTTGCAGCAGCACAAATCCTGTATTTGCCTTTCCATCTGAGCGTGTGGTCACAGGTAGAGAAGCGCTGCATCACTCAGGTCTCCACAGCCCTGAGCCATGCCAGCTCCTTGTCAGGTTCTATAGGGGAGCCATGGGGAAATTCTACAGGGAGGATCTCTTCCAGGACATAATATGGACCCAAATAAAGATCAAGGATGGAACTTGTAGCAAAATAATCGGTGATAGTTGTCTTCTATTTTACTATTAACTGTGGAAGGGCAGATCTAAACTATTCCCTACCTGTGACTGTCCAGCCAGTTCTTAAGTGTCCTTCTACCTTATACATACCCATGCAACCTTCCTGAACTGTTTTCCTCTTATTCTTCCTGCCCTTTTTTACACTCACCGTGCTTTGTAAGAGCTCCACATAATTTCATACATCTTTCTTTTTCATAATTTCTAGAGTTTTCACTCAAATGTTTTTATATACTGGAATATGTGTGATGTAGAACCTTTTATAATACCAGAGCATCGGATTTTTCTTGGTAGTGGATTTCATTTTGTACCTGACAGTCTATGTTTGAAACTTTTAAGTATAAAATTGAAATACCAAACATACTTCTAAACCAGTTCTTGGACTTAGCACACGGCATAGCATCACAGAAGGCTTTATAAACATCTTCTCTCCCCCCTCCAGCTTTCCAGTCACTGGACTAAGATGATATTCATCACTCTTAACCTGCGTACCACATACTTTCTGATTCTCTAGGCTCTTTACCACACACTTACAAAAATATAGAAGGACATGAGGGAAATTATTTTTAAAATTGCTCTAGTTGTGTTAAGGAGAAAATTCAACAACACTGGGGATTTTCTCTGATACGGTCAGAAAAGTTTTGCAGACATTGGTAATGGCCCATGAGACAAGTACAGTATTTTTTTTTTCCATTAATCTGATATGATTTTGAGATAATTCCTTTTGGTATTCTCTCAAGATAAATACTTCTTGAAACAAAATGGCTGCCACATTTCTCATGTTGACATTGGCCAGATCCTACCTTCTTGAAGTTTTCTGGTACCTTATTTCTCCAGTAATTATGTTTAATATAAGCACTGCAAATAGAATTGTAAGTTCTCAGAAAGGGCTTCTTATTGGGGAAGTTATGTCTAAAAGTATTGTTTGGCTTTTCAAAAGTGCTTCCATTAAATACCAGTTTCAATGAATTGAGTATTTACTGTGACAAAGTTTAAGGGATTTAAGTGTACACATTCTGCAGTTTAATATTGTATTATAGATTTTATTGGACTTTGTTTGCACATTTTGATCTCCAGAGTAAAAGAAAAAAAAAGAAAAAGAAAAAATTATATAAGTTATTTATTAGTTAATCTGTCCAAACTCATTTAATCAGGAAGCCTCTTTTTCTACTACAGTCTTTTCCCTGAAATGTAATTTCCTAGTATTCCCAGGTATTCTAAGGTTACATTGCAACTTAACCTTTCTTCTGTTACCCTTTCACTTTCTGATTAGGGGATGTTTAAGTGACAAGATGGTCCCACAGATGAAAAAATCTGTCTCCTTTAAGTTGGTGAGAAATAGAAACATGCTAGTTTGGTGTGTTTACAACTTGGTGTTCTACAGCAGCTGAAGTTTAAAGGAGTGGTCTTGCTCTCTTATTTTCTTCTGTGATTTCTACAAAAATGGTTTAAGTAAAATGCTTTTCTTGTGTTTGTTGCACATTATTCATTCACATATTATGATTCAGTGGATTAAAGCTGGTATGAGCAAGGTTTTATGGATAACCAGAATTCAATTACTGAACAAAAACAGAAAATAAAAAACTTCACTTTAGATTTAATGAGGTTTAAATTTCATTGGTATTTACTGAAATACCCATCTTCTTCACCCACAACACTGGATTCAATAACAATTCCTCTTATTACAAAACAATTCCATCGAAAATAAAAAAGTACTGAATTGATGCAACACTAAAATCATATCCTGATGGTACCCTGAGGTATTAAAGAGCTCGTGAAAGAATACAAGGTTCTCTTCCCTTGGGAATGGGAAAACTTTCCAGCAGCACCTGAATCACCCCTGATAGCAGTGATAGCAATTCCTGGTGATGCAGTATAACCCCAAAAAAACATTAATGCGATCATACTTAGGAAAAACAAATGTTGATCCAGATCTTTCACATAAAACTCTGTATCTAATCACCATTAACAGTATTAGTATATGTTTAGAGATATATGTTTTAGTAGTTTGGTAGCACAGGGTATAAATTATATTGTATTTTTATTTTTTGTTTTAGAAAACACATAGATCTCTTTTCCAAATAAGGACTGTTTGATTGAAAAACTAATCTTGACTTCTCTCCTGTTTGAAAATGGCACATCCTCTTTGGCTGGCATGACATCTTTCTAATGTCATAAAACTTCAATGTTTTGAAAGGAAAGGTCATTCTAGAAATTTAATATCTGACTAGAAAAGATCTCTTCATCAGTGTTTTTCTCCTTTGATCATTTAATTGTCTGTATTCTCATAAATATGCCTAAAGAAGAACAGGATAGATCAGTCAAGCTCAATTTAGGTCTTTGGCCAAGATCTGAGCAATTATAAAGATCTGTGCTATTTATAACACCTTCTGATACTATCATTTTCCAGGTTCTAATGTCTGTATCTTCTCATTTCAGATAATAAAAAAGCCCCTGTGCAGTTCTGTGCATCTGCTTGAATTAGATGACTTAGTTATTTCTACCTGCAGGTAAATTTATTGTAATACTATTATGCACATTGGAAGGATCACAGAATAAAGCCTGATCTAGCACAATGTAGTTAAGAGAATTAGGCATATGTACCCTTATATTAACAGAAATCTGCTTAAACACCTCTCTGGGTTCATCATGCTACTCTATAAATAATAAGCTAAATAAAATTCTGTTATTCGTTCCTATCTTCAGCCATCAAGTAAATGGTACTCATTCCATATTGTGTTAGCTATAAAGTAGAAAACTTATTTTATATTAAAAACCATATGCATCCTGCTTTCATAATTACTTTCTAGTAAGGAGAGAAAGCAGGAGCCTCACCAACATTTTTTTTATGACCTTTTAATATACAGTATGAGAGTATAATCTTTAGTTACAATGATAAGCAGAATTTCCATCCTACTAGACTTCAAAGGAACAGTTTCACCTTTTTTTTTTTGTTTTATTACTGTTATGGAAGAGTCACAACATCAAAGATGCTTGGGTTCCACTTGAGGGATTTCATTTCTACAGTCAATGCTTTAAAAACCCTCTTTTGAGAAAAAATTAGCAACAGCAATCTGTAATATTAATAATCATCTTATGCATCTCCCAAGCTGTAGCACCACATTAACATTTTATCAGCCTTCACTCCTTCCCCTTTTTGCTGGTTTCATTATTGTTTCTGAATATTGCTTTCAAATCTTGTAAACACACGTAAACACCTAAATATCCCCATGTCAGAGCAGTCCATAAGTTAGTTCTCCTGGTTCAAAGATGAAGCTGTTCATAGGTGTTCATTCATTTTTGCTGAATCAGTCAGGACTTGAAACAATATAGAGCAGACACCTGCTAGGGACAGGGTTTAGCACTGAACATGATGGTGTTATTTTACCAGTTGGACTTGATGATCTTAAAGATTTTTTTCCAACCTAAATGATCCTATGATTCCATGATTCTCATACTGCCATCTATCGCAATTTCTATAAGATATAAAAGAACAAAACTTATCATCCTGCCTGTATTTCCCTTTGAAAAGTGTAGGCTGTTTTCTATCAATCTCAAAGTGAAAGAAATCCTATGTATTATTTTTGTTACTATATTGAATCTATTTTTTCCCACCTAAGCACAGTTATTATGCTTGAAAATTTTGTATGCCTTTCCAGGTACAACATTTGTTCAAATAGAAGCATTCTAAAAAAGTTCTCTTGGTTTTTATTCTTTTTATCAAAAGTGTGTGCAGCTAGAAGATAATGTGGAACTTCTTCATATTGAGGTGTCCAGGAAAAAACATCCAATTGTAATTGTATATAGGTTTTTAACATATATTTATTGAATTGTTTATTTATTTGACAATTTTATGCATGAAAATTGTGCAACTTACATCCCTTTCCACCTAGTTCTTCATGCATCACTTTAAAATTGAATGGGAATTCAAGGATTGCTCTGTGACCCTCAGAAGAAAAATTTTGTTTAGAATTCCCCAGGTAGAATAATAACTATGCTAAGTTCTAAATTCCATTAATAACCAAGGTGTCTTTATGTCAGGATCTGTCTGCTTGTGGACAAGAGAGACCACATTTTGCTGTTGTGTATTGAAAATCTGAGTATATTAGTACTTTCTTCTCACTACTACAGAACCCCAATTAAAATCTGAAAATCAGTGAGCCGCCATAACATATAAATCACCTGAAAATACAGGTTGCAGGAGTGTAATGGGAAAGGGGGAGTAGGTAACATTAATCACAGTCTTCTCTTGATTTGGATTTTGCAAAAACCATTGTCTGTTCTTCAGCATCCTTCCTGCCTTTATGAGGTGAGGTTAAAGGAGTTAGTCAATTATGGACATCCAAGGGCAAGAGAAAATTACTACAAGGTTCTTTACCGCTCTGTATTTTTAAAGTGTGCTTTTTATACCAAACAAGAAATTACTTTCTGAGAAAATGCAGAGGACATCTCAAGGCATAAAACACAAAAGAGTAATCTTTGGTCTTTCTAAGACTATGTATATAATTTTTAATAAGATTAATCTTTTTTTTAATTGGTATCCATTTGAATTAATGTGATTTATTTTGTTCTTTTTTTTTCCTATGGTTGTATTGTTTGGTTGTATTGTTTGGTTTTGAATAAAACCAAATAATCCTAATTGATTAATGTGTTTTGTATTAGTTTTATCTAAAACACTCAGTGGGGAAAAAAAAGCAAAACAATATAATTACAAAGCTGACTAAATTCTTTTATTATATACCCTCAGAAAAAACTTTCCTGCTGTGGATTAATATACAAATTAAGTTAGAAACATCAATAATATATCCTCTGCATGGGACCAGCCTGTAAGTTGTCTTAAGTAACACCCAATCTGAGCAAATAGCATTGATTTAATTCAGCTACAGATACAAAAGTTTAGAACAAGACTCATAAACATTAAGTCTCATCACTAAATAAATAAGTAAAAGCAAACACAAGAGAACTCATCTCTCTTTGTTGCTTCAGGAACCACAGACCAAATCCAATTTGTTTTGTTCAGGTGTGTAGTCTCTCATTTAAGTGCTGGGTCAGTCTGGGACAAGAAGCCTTGCAATTCAAAGGAATTGCATCTAAAATGGATGTAATAGGATAATAAGGATAGTAAATGATTCAGGATAGCAAATGACTTTTGCTAGTGGAATTCCAATGGCTGACATTATGGCACCTCTGTTAGTCTGTACATTTATTTGATGAAGTGTGCAAATCATTACACAGAAGGGAATTGTTTGAAAATAAACATCAGATTGATTTAAGCACTATCAGGGGTAAAAAAACAACAAGAATACTTTTAAAATATTTTTCATTTGTTTTACTGTATCTAAAGCAGAAATTAAGATTCTATTGTTATACCAGTTTTATTCCTGTTCTTAAGAGTTTACAGGATACAACACAAAGCATTTGACCCACATTTACAATAATTCAGCTGAGAATTTCAGATGGATTCAGAGCTTCCCACAGGTAGATTCAGCAGTACATAGTACAGCTTCTATGTATTATTTCAAACTAAAATGATTAACATCTGGGCTGGAGAACCTGCTCGTACCAGAAACCCCTCCTAGAGAGTTCTGGCCATAGAATTGACTAAACTGTACATAGATATTGCATCTGTAATTAGTAAAAACTGCTCCAACAGATGAAAAATTGATTGTCAGACAATCCTTCACACATAACTACAATAGTTAGGAGATATTTTGTACATACTTTAGGATGATCAATAGCAACAGATGGTGCCAGTGCTGAAGTGATCAAATAGGACCATGGGCCAGCTGGGAATAAGAATTCAGCAAGAAATGCTCCATGGAGCCTCAGTGAGTCCAGCTAGAGTCACTGACACGCTGATGACACTGATTGTCACCATCAGGACAGCACTTAACCATCCTGTTCAAAAGATTCACTTCTCTTTGTGAGCTTCATCCTGTGCAAGAAACACCAGTAACTACATGGTTTACCAAATACTCTCTGCCAACTGTAATTCAAACATTTTAACTACAATAATGAGAAAAAGTGGAGAATTAACAGTAAGTATTCAGCAAGTAGTAGCATGTTTTATATTCCTCATACGTAAAACAGAGTTTTTTTATTTCATATGCATTCACAGCTGCTCCAGTGAGTAATTCTGAACAGCCACGTGACTGCAGGCAGATATTAGACTTAACAAAGACTTAGAGGCTTTTTTTTTGCATGAAGATTTTATTTCAGGAACAGTATTTATGGTTTCTTAGTTAAACTTAGAGGCAACCAAGAAAGCAGAAATGAAACAAAGAATCTAAATTTTTATGCTTTGCTGCTTTATTCTCCTGAAGTAAAAAATTGCTCTTGAGTCATACAATATTCCAAGCTTTCAGTACTGCCTTTTACATTATTGGTAAGTGGGAAGAAATTAATTTAACTAGATCTATATGCCTCTAACACAAATTTAATTTTGCAATTGTCTCTTTCAGTGGTTTCTATCATTCTGAACTGCTGTAATCAACTGACTAAGGAGACATGAAAATACAGCCGTATCAAAATTATGGAGATGGGCCTGCTCCTCTCTGATTTTGTAACAGCCCAGGGAATCTTAAGCCTGAAGTGTAATGTTCCTCTCAAAATAATTCAGTAGCTGCCCATGAAGAATGCTGTAGGTTTGAACCCAAATTTCTAGATACTTCTCCCTCAGTGATGTCCTGCACCACACCTCACTGTCCCCAGCTGATGTCCTAAAAGGAGAATTTCACTGCAACTGAAGGATGTGTTGGTCAGGATGTGTCTATGTGCCTAAGACTTTCTGAAAGGCTTTTTATCTAGTAGTCTTATTTTTAATATCTTTTCTAGCTTTCACTTTTCTTATACAAGTCAAATTAATCTCATTCGAGTTTTCACACCAGTGTGATTAATTATGTTGTACAACCTGTTTGGTGCCTGCTTCTGTACACAATGCTAAGACTATAACACTGTAAATAATTTGGGAGGGAAGGGACATTAAAGATTATCCCATTCCAACCCCCCTGCCATGGACACCTTCCACTGGACCAGGTTGCTCAAGTCCCATAGA